>NC_056436.1:57023150-57346900 GCF_018296145.1 Oncorhynchus tshawytscha | reverse complement strand
AATCTGCAGGAATGTCCATGTCCTCAACTAAAGTGTGTGTGTTAGTGGTCACCCCCCCCCCGCGCGCGCTACATTGCTACGCTCGTTACACCCCACCCAAACAATTCCAAAATGTTTACCAGCGACAAGCCTGGCTCATGATTTAGTGCCGGACTGCCCATATCACTGCATTTTAGTGCCCTATTAAGAGATACAGGATTTATGGGGACGCAGCCTCAAGCTACTTAACCAACAGATAAAACAGTTAGCCAGGGTGGGTGGAGGGTTGCTATTGGTGACCCGCGATGCAAATCACCCCTATCAGTCGCCACTGTAAAGTGGTTAATGCCGGCAATTCATGGCCCCTTCCCCACACACACACACACACACACACACACACACACACACACACACACACACACACACACACACACACACACACACAATCACCTCTGTTTCAAATGATCCGTAGACCCTGTAAATCAAACTCTGATTCTGCTCTGCATCTTTTACCACCTCTCCTCGGATTATCGCTGATAAACACTAACACACACACACACACACGCACATTATTAAATGTATGCAAGTGCACACACACTCCCTATATAGCAAGCATTTGAATATAAAATGGTGAAATTGCAGGAACTTTATTTAGTTTGGTGACAATGTCCTCTTTCTCTCGTGATCATTATACATTACTCACGTCTTATGCACGTCTTACATGCCTTCTCTATGACATCACATTCGACATACACACTTGCGCCTATAACCAGCATAAGGGACGGGTAGGGGATACATTTGGTTGGCAGACAAAATGGAGGTTGCACTCTGAGGTGGGACCTCCATCTAAAACCAGGAAGCAGTTTGTTTCCAGTGCTGCCATTTAATGGGGGAAATTGTGCCGAGGCAAGCAGAAAGCTCCAATGGGGCGTGGTGAAATATTGGCTTGTGGCCATTAAAACAGGTGTTATTACAAGCTAATATTGCAATTAGATGGCCAGGCCAGTTCCATGAGTGGGACCATAAATTCCCAGAGACTGTCAGAGCTTACTGGGGGACCAGTGGCTAATTACTCAGTATAGACCACATGGGCCCTAACCCCTCCTTGTCTCCTCCTATCTCCCATCACCCTCTTACCTTAATGGATCTGCTGGACATGGGAGTCATACCCTTCTCTCCCCACCCCCACCCCTCATAGCTTTCCATGATCTGTTCTATAGTACTAACCACTAGCCATCCCCTACAGTCTGTCAATGGACATTTGTTTAGGGCTGTCTCTGTTGGTGTCGGTTACTGTTTATGAGTGGCTTGGGAAGCTGTCCATCATTGGTTGGACCAGTCGATGGGGAGTTATGAAAGCTCTCCTGGAAATAGATCTCATATACTGTATATATTGAAGCCTCCTCGTTTTTCATATGATCAGTATTACACTGGAGATTTAAAGCAAAAGTCATGTCATCTATCAGGTGCAGACATCTGTTAACGTGTGGATATACTCTGAGTGTACAAAACATTAGGAACACCTTCCTAATATTGAGTTGCACCCCCCACTTTGCCCCCAGAACAGCCTCAATTCGTCGAGGCGTGGACAACAAGGTGTCGAAAGGGATGCTGGTCAAATTAAATGTATTTGTCACATACACATGGTTAGCAGATGTTAATGCGAGTGTAGCGAAATGCTTGTTGTCCATGTTGACTCCAATACTTCCCACAGTTGTGTCAAGTTGACTGGATGTCCATTGGGTGGTGAACCATTCTTGATACAGATGTGAAAAACGCAGCATCATTGCAGTTCTTGACACACTCAAACCGGTGCGCCTGGCACCTACTACCATACCCAGTTAAAAGGCACAGAGGTCTTGCCAATTCACCCTCTGACTGGCACACATACACAATCAATGGCTCAATTGTCTCAAGGCTTAAAAATCCTTCTTTAACCGTTCTCCTCCCCTCCATCTACACTGATTGAAGTGGATTTTCACAAGTGACATTAATAAGGGAGCATAGCTTTCAGCCGGACTCACCTGGTCAGTCTGTCACGGCAAGAGCAGGTGTTCCTAATGTTTTGAACACTCAATCTGTGTGGACGGCTATTAGCGAACACCAATAGTTATGTGTGTATGCATGCATGCACGTTTCCTGGCGCTGGACTGACTGACAACCTCCAGTGAGGGTTAACTCTGTGGGGGGTGATGGGGTTATCAGCCTCCCCGGACTCTTTCCAGCAATCGCAGCCTATTGATCGGCCAGTGAGCACATCAGAGCCGGCCAGATTAAGAGTATAGATTTACAATAAAAGCAGGACATTACTCGGCAGCCCGGGTAGAAATTGAAAGAAGAAAAAAAGACGAGGTTCTGGAAGTGGGATGAGTCAGGGCCGAGAGAGAGGTAGGGGTTGCCAGGTTGGGGAGTGGGAAGGTGGGATAAGTCAGGGCTGAGAGAGAGGAAGGAGTTGCCAGGTTGGGGGTGGGATGGTGGGATAAGTCAGGGCCGAGAGAGAGGAAGGGGTTGCCAGGTTGGGAAGTTGGATCGTGGGATGAGTCAGGACTGAGAGAGAGGAAGGGGTTGCCAGGTTGGGGAGTGGGATGGTGGGATGGGTCAGGACTGAGAGAGAGGAAGGGGTTGGTAGGTTGGATGGTGGGATGAGTCAGGACTGAGAGAAAGGAAGGGGTTTGCATTTTGGGGAATGGGATGGTGGAATGAGTCAGGGCCGAGAGAGAGGAAGGGGTTGGTAGGATGTGGAGTAGATATTTGTCAGACTTTATGGGTTGTTTGTCCGGGGTCATGTTTTGAGGAGCCAGGTTATGGGTACAAGGGGCCAACTGCTATTACATGATTTTGCATTGGGTTTTATGTATGTTATTCAAGGCAGTTGTCCCTGTGTCAACGTTGTTTTAACGGCTTTTTAACGGCACCTTGTCTGGTGTTGCGTTGTGGGAAGCCTTGCTTTGTGGTATCTTTTGTATTTCGGCCTTAGAATGGTGCAGTTAGGCTATATCAGGGGTGGTGGTTGGGGGGAGTGAGACTCAGGGGTGTGTGTGCGTGTTCAGGGGGTGGGGGGTCAGAGACTGTGGTGTAGGTGTAAAATATGGATGGGGGACTGTTGGTGGCCTGGTCTTCTGGTTGAATTATTCAGTATATCCCATCCCTCACACAAGGGGGGACGGCCTACCGCTGCTCCATCACGACTTTCAGGACCAAACGGTCTTTAAGAGAAGGAGAGAGAGAGGTAGACGTCATCCTCTCGGGCTATAGATTTATGTTCTATTTTGGCAAGAATTTTGTTTGGTCTGCTGACCGATGGGGACAGGGGAAATGGGGTCGGTTGCCACAGTGAGGCGTGTATGTGTGAGGTACCTGCAGTGTATTTACAGTCCTGTAATCTTATCCAATGACTGCCACCCCTCGGGCTCTGCTAAGAGATGCAAAAACTCTCAACGTGAAGTTGTTTGTTGTCTCTTCTCCTTAATTCAAATTATACAGTAGCTAGCCACATTACCTTACACCTTCTGGTTGCTCCTCGACTTCTACTTTGTGTGTGTGTGTGTATAAATGTGTTAGTGTGTGTGTGCTTATATTTATGTGCTTGTGTCAGGGTTAGCCCAGATGACCTTGACGACTGCTCCACAGGGTAAGAGGGAAATATCAGCGCCAGTGTTTGTGGTTCACCCCTCTCGCCTTTCAGCAGGGTATCTATTCCAACACACACACACACACACACACACACACACACACACACACACACACACACACACACACACACACACACACACACACACACACACACACACACACACAGACGACAGCTCCCCCAAATAGAAAACCACACAATCACAGCCACGGTCGCACTCTACCCCGGCATGATATGATACGACTAGCTGCCTCTGGTGAACAATGCTCCCACAAAAACATTATTCCTACCTCTCTCTTGGCTTTGATTCCCAGAGGAGAACCACTACTCGTATCCAACCTGCATGACTCTCCAACTTATTGAATCTTTGCATTTTCCTCAAGGAGGCTGAAGCTCGTCGAGCAGGTATTCTAATACAGATGTTGCCATTAAACAATCATCCTCCATTTACCATTCAGAGGAGGGTTTTCCAGTCCCTTAAAACCCAAAGGCTCTGTGAGTATAACACACTTCACTCTCCCTCTGTTGAACGGGGGCTTGGAAGCTGCCAAGTCACCCTGTTGGCAGGCGGTTGGGAACAGAAGGGGTGTTTCGCTACCTGTCTTAGCGTTCACAGCCTGTGGTAATATCCGTCTGGGTGGTTCCATCAGGCCGGGGTGGAGCCAGGGCCTCCAGCGGGCCCCCGGGGCTGAGCATGGCTGATGTGATACGCTGTGAAGTGTGCACTGGTCCAGGTTGCCCATAAACCTATTCACCAGAGGGGAAAAGATATCATTCACCATTTGTTTTAGGATAGTAACTCCTTCCCATTTCCTCTGTCCTTGTTTACTCTCTGTTGTGGATCTGCATGTTCTGGATAGGTATAGTTAACTGAAATGGGATTGAGCCCTAATTGGAACCCACTCATCGACACACGGACTCTCTTCACAAACAGATCCAGCCACGCCTCCCAGGCACCGACTCCAGTCCACCTTCCCACCCAGAGTAGCGCTCCATGTGGGGGCATGGGAACTGGGAAAATCCCTAGTCCTGACAGGGCCCCCCTACCAAGACCTGCCAGCCGCTAAGCCCTCCTGCCCCCCCCTCCAGCGCCTGCTTGTCACTAATGCTGCCGTTAGCCCTTTACTACTCGTCGGTGAGAGAAAAGCTATCGATCCCTGTTTGTTGATCCTGCTGTTGACATACCACTGGCTCCTGTGGCTTTCAAAGAGCCAACACGGGGTGGGATGTAATCTGTAAACACCGCCGAGGACCCCTCGCCGAGCCCTCCACTCCCAGCCCCACCATCGACTCAACAGCTCAGGCTTAGCTGGGATGCCTTCGCACCCCAACCACCCACCTGCTCCTCTCTTCCCAGTCCTTTACCTCAACCCCCCCATCTTCAACTCAGCTGATTGTGAAACCATGGGGCAGCAGCATCTTCCTATCATGAATGTATTCACCTTTGATATCGGCCAACTCCCCTCCCCCACGATGGTCTCTCTCTCTCTCTCTCTCTCTCTCTCTCTCTCTCTCTCTCGCACGCTAATCACACGAGTGTTTCCCCAATTAAGAATGCACAGATAACCCTCCATTCCCTCCAAACCCCACTGACACACACACACACACACACTCGGGTGGTTTAATCAGGAGGAGGAGTGTGGTGTGGCTAATTAAGTCGGTCCATCCCAGTCCTCCCAAACAGATGTGAGGAGGCAATTTGATGCAGGATAAGAGCTGCTTGTTTATAATGCATGCCTGCTATAACCATTCATAACAGCTCACAGAGCTCATAGAGTATAGCTCTTGAAACATTGTCTAACTTGAAAATAAGAGTAGTCTGTTGTTGGTTTTCACCCTTGAGCAAGACACTTAACCTTCATAGCTGGAGCATATATTCATCTTTATGAATATCTAACATGGGGAACAACCCCACAGATTATTTAGGTCAGTCTGTAATGGAGGGTAGTTCGTTTCATCAGCAAGCAGGTTTCGTTTATCAGCCTTTGGTTTTTTTTTCTCGTAGTGTGAGGATGCAATCTGGACGCGGCATGCCCGAACCAGCCACAGCAGTTCAAGGGAAGAAGGAAAGGAGGGAGTGAATCACTGGATGGATGAAAAGAAGAGTGTGGATGAGGAGGGAGGAGTTGGGGGGGTGGTTGAATGGAGAAAAGTGGTGGTGTGGATTAGGAGAGAGGGAGAGATGGCAGAGTTGGGGGGGTGGAGAAGAGTCGTGGTGTGAGGGAGTGAGAATGAGACAGGATGGGGGGGACAGAGGAAAAGAAGGATGGAGGGAGGCAGGCAGGGACAAAGAGGAGCAGATTAAGAGGGTATTGATTTCTATATAAAGATTCCGAGATTTGATATGAGGAGGGTCGCAGGAGAGGGGCCGGCCACGAGAGAGTGAGAGCGAGAGAGAGAGCGAGCACACAGGGGGAAGTCGAGGAGATCCATTACATCACCGTAAACAGTCCGATTCCACAGGGCCCATCGGTAACACCGGCGCACCGGATCAACACACAGACGCCACCCAAGGAGTTAGAATGGATGATCAGCTGACAAACTATGAGAGAGAACGCGCACATGGTGTTTCCCAATGTTTATGTTTCTTACCTCTCATAGGGCCTAACCTGTCAAACCACGCAGAATAACATCACAAAACAAATCCACCAGCGATATTACGTACAGACATTTCACCGAGAGATGATATATGCTCATGCGAAAGAGTCGTTGCGGAATCTCCCAAAGACATTTTAACTAGGGAGAAAACAGTCTGGGAGGCAGTTGATCAATCATAACCCAAACCATCAGATTGTATCTTTATTGCACAGACTGAAATTCTATACAGTATTCCCACTATAGGTTGCCTACCAAGTTGAGTTTGTTAGCGGTGGGGGGTAATGACAGTTGAAATCCTGTTGTTTCTAAGGTTTGGCTCTTTGTGTGTGTGAATCAACACTTTGTTATGCACTGTGTACATATCTCGCAGGGGATGCAGGATCATCTATATTTGATGCAACTCTGACGCCAGGGCAGGATGAGACCCTATTGCTTTCACCACACACACACACACACACACACACACACACACACACATAGACATGATAACACACAAAAAACACAGACATAACTAAATAAATGGATTGGCTACAGTGTCAATAACATGCACTCATACAGAATGCACTCAGTCATAAACATATAGACAAACACTTAGAAACGCTTAGAAAACGTAGCAAACCCATATATACAGTGTATACCTACAGTAGATCTTAAGCCATCTTGTCTACACATTTATCCCTCTTCACAAAGGGATTCACACACACACACTCACCCACAACACAAATCAATACCAATTTATAATTCAGGATTGCTGGAGTTTGGGTTTTAGGGCAGGCTGGCTTCCAGCCTTCATAAATATTACAGTGTTATTGACTTGATCCGAATTAATTGGAGATTTTTTTTCTCTTTTTTTTCTTCTGCCGTTCCCCCCTTTTCTTGTTTCAGGGTGCTGCGCAATAAAGTCTAGTTTTATTTATTCCCTTTGAGTTAGAGATGAGAGGCCTAACTGGATACAAATTTGATCCCTAGAATGAAATAAAGTGGATAATAGCTGACAGAGGACGAAGCCTTGACAAATCTAGGGAGAGCTGTGCTACATGTGCCGGGATTGGGTTAAGCGGAGTAATTTGTCTGCGCTGCGTCTCGTCCGTCTGCTTCAGCGATCTGGGCTCCAACACAGGCTTTGTGCCCCTTGGTGCAAACATGTCGTCTTGTAAGACATTGATCATTGGGATCTGAGAGGCAAAATAGTGCAGAGTAGCCTTCCGGTTTGGGAGCATGGCAGACACTATACACAATACTTAGACAGGCTCTAGTGTACTGTACTACATGAGTACAGATGGATACTCCAAAGTACTTTCACATTTATGAAAAGATGAAATAATAGAAAATGTTATCATTGTTAAAATAGCATCGCTGCTTATGTCGACAATAACAGCTTCATACAAAGCTAGTAGTACTTATATTGATTATAATAATAATGATGATGGTGAAATAAGGAAAATGACACACACACACACACACACACATACACATACACATACACACACACACACGTACCTATCACTCTAGCTTCTCCCGACCTCCACCCTCAGCTCAGATCTCCTGGGGAGACCTCTATGGTTGACTCACTGAAAGAAAATCAATCATGTCATGAAGCAGAGTCCAAAAAAACCCACCCTACTACTTGGTGATGTAAAGTCCAGTGAGCAGAGCAGCCTCTGTAGCACGCCCTAACAGTATTCACAAACACCGGATGCATTTTACCTCTACCACACACGCACATACACACATACAATCAAAAGACACACACAGACACAGACACAGGTGTAGACTGGTGAGCGGAGGGCAGAGTGGAGGTTTAAGGCAGGGGCTCTGGGGAGGAGGGATTTGGGAGCGGAGTTTGTTCCCTGCAGTCAATACACAGAGCTCCTCAGCTCAGCAGGCCCTCTATTAATCCTCTAATAAAGGGCCTGGGACCACTGGTACACTGGGAAGGAGCTGGGTAAACCCAATGAGAACACATTCAAACACACACGCTCCAAATGTATTTAGAACTCATTTAGGTTGAACATGAACCGATTTGTATAGTTGTTATTTTTGTTACGCACTCTTATAAAGGCGTTATATAAAGGCATGATAGCAGTTGAGACTTAGACGTCACATCTTTGTTTCTGTCACAGTAGTCAATATTTTCGTTGGGCAAGCAGGATGCAAATGAATGATATTAGCTACCAATATGTGGTCAAGCTTAGTTTTACTTAAGATAATTCCTATTTGGCAAAAAAAGACATCTTGCTACCCAACACCAGCAGCCAGCAGCAGCTCCTCTCAGAACCCATAGACACGTCAGCTCTATTCTCTTATACGGTAAAAACACCCCCCCCCCCACCAAGTGAGAGTGTGAAATACTGTAGACAACTGAACTAGTATGTCTGTAGGTATGTCTGTCAGTCCGCCCACATGGGTACGTGCCCACACTTGTGTATCAAAAACAAATATGTATAAAGTTAGTTTTAGCATGGTTCCTGAGCACTCGGTCTTCATTGGGAGTTTCAGAACCCAGTGAAACACAAGTTGGACTTTCCTCTGCAGCTTAATAAGAAAGTCTGCTCATATCCCAGCAGCTGCAGGTTCTTGCTGTGTTGCAGTTATGCCAGTTATGTCCTTTTGGCTTTTAAAGGATTGTCTGGTGCCGGATAATCATGACTGAAATATTGGGTGGGTTGGCGAGGGGGGTAGAGGGGGGCACATTTGGCACAGCAAGCAGGGAGGAGGGAGGCGGGCAGGCTCTGCCCGGTCGTCTTTAGCTGCAGTAAAACCCTCTTAGTGGGTAATGCCATCTGGCCCAGGCCCCTGGTGGAGGCGTAACGGGCCCAAAAACTTGGGGTCGGGATGCTTTACTGCCCAAGCCTGCCGTCTGCAGATGGCACCAGCCGCGCCAGTGGAAAACGCCAAGGTCGACGCGTGTGGCACGGGAGTGGCGCAGCTAAATGGCACGGAGAGAAATATGTGGATGTGCCGGACTGATTTTAACATCAAGCCAGGGCTATGCTCGACTAAGATGCTATGCTAGCTACATTACTTAGCTCTATTTCACTGTATGTCAGTTCTGTCACTGCTAATACCTGTGTGTGTGTGTGTGTGTGTGTGTGTGTGTGTGTGTGTGTGTGTGTGTTATGCCCAGAGGTCTGGCGCCATAGTCACAGTTCTCCTTTACTACCAGGGTGGCAGCTGGCAAAATGAATAGCCATTTTAACACCAGTGAGCACGGAACAGGCGCGGCGCACAAAGGAATTTAATAAGTGAGAGAGTGAGAGAGAGAGAGAGAGAAAGGGAGAGAGAGAGAGGTTTTCTCTTTTATTTCAATATGATGTTACTCCCACTCCTCCTTCTCCCCCTCTCCCACTCCTCCTTCTCCCTCCTCTCCCACTCCTCCTTCTCCCCCTCTCCCACTCCTCCTTCTCCCCCTCTCCCACTCCTCCTTCTCCCCCTCTCCCACTCCTCCTTCTCCCCTATCCCCCTCTCCCACTCCTCCTTCTCCCCCTCTCTCTCCATCCTTTTCTCCACAAACAGGCGCAGGCTCCCCCGGCTCTCCACACCGCCTCCAGCTAAAGATGAGACTGAAAATTAATTTGGGGGGTTTCATTAGATTGGCTTTTTGGCCCATTTCCCTGAGTTAGTCCCTGAGCAGAGAGCCCTGGCATCGCTCTCGCCAGCCCCCTCCACCCACCTACCCCTGCACCCCCTGCTCATGCCTGTCACAACTCGGGCCGACGAGAATAACCAGGAGTGGGTGGAGACAGGGGGTAAAATCACAAAAGAACTGAGCGACAAGGAGCCCACTATGCTTTAGTGATCATTATAAAGAGTCCATACCCCATGCCCTTAGGAATCTGGAATGCTACTTTGTTACTTGCGTGTGAAAAATCTCTTGCCTTGGGCTCTATCTCCTAAAGCTCATCACCTAAAGCACATCATATCTCAATTCAGATGTTCAGGTACAAACAATCGCAGTGTGTGTGTGTGTATGATAGCGAGAGAGTCAAGGAATTTGGCGGTCATTTTAGCCAAATTTCCAACCTTTATTTCCAACCCAGTGTTCTAAAATCAGACTCTATGAATAGCTTATTGTGTGAATTATTGGATGGATCCAACAGTTTTACTGTGCCTCTGTTACGATGTTCTTTATATGGTACAAACAACAAGCAATGTTAAACCCACTTCAACACCCTCTCTGCCAATTTTCCCCTCTCAACACCCTCTCCTGGTCGTCATGTACCAAAACCTCAGCCGTGATTTTTGTTGTGTTTTCTCCCCAAAGTGTTTTTGAGAAAATTCTCTCGCTTTTTCCTTCAGACAGACTCTGGTAAATTGAGTTTTCAAGGTGAATGTCCCATTACTGGAGAAGGTTGACAAATTAATTTGGTGGGCGCCTTGTTGCAGTGTGGCTAGCGATAGAGACCAGGCTGTCAATTTGAGAAATGAGGTCTGGCTCATGGAGCCAGATGGGAGAGAAATGGAACAGCACATTAGCTAATTACTTATGCAAATCACCCCGGTCCTGCACCTTAACTTAAGCCCACGCTGGATGATACTTTGGGAGGCTGGAGAGTTTTAGATAATGTTAATCCTATAGCCCGTCACCCCTCTCTAGTGAGGCTCTTCACCTGCTGAGGTGGCTCCATGAGGGATTACAAACACACCGGGAGAATACACGTGTATGTGTGTGTGAGTGTGTGTGTGGTAACACATGGGAGCACACATATACACACCTGGACTCGCTCGCACAAACGTATATGTCCTCTGTGCATACACACACACACACACACACACACACACACACACACACACACACACACACACACACACACACACACACACACACCAACACACAGACTAACAATAGTCTTTGTCCACACCATTTGTTCTTTGTTATAATTTTTTCTGGTAATTTTGCTCTCCACAGTTGATTCCAGCCCATCTGCTGAGTAAACCTTGGTGTGTTTGTTGTTAACTTACAACATGAACCAAGCCTCTGTAGCCAGGTGTTCATTTAACGCCTAACGGCAACACTGAGAAGACACCCATGAGCCTGGTTTTCTACGTTCACTGCCTAGCCATATAACTGTCTTAGCTTTGCCAAAAGCCTTCTTCCGCTATGTGCTGCTGGCGATGGACAAAATGTAAAGTACAAAACAACCACGAAACCTAATGCTAATGACAAAATACACAGAAGTAATACATAGTTCAAATACATGCAATGAAGTCATTTAAATACTTCCCTATTCCCGACACTCAGATAAAAGGGTTCCAAATGGGTTTTTTCGCCTGTCCCCACAGGAGACCCCTTTTTGGTTCCAAGTAGAACCCTTTTTGGTTCAAGGTTGAACCCTTTTGGTTCCAGGTTGAACCCTCTGTGGAAAGGCTTCTACATGGAACCCCAAAAGGTTCTACCTGGAACCAAAACAGTTCTACCTGGAACCAAAAAGGGGTCTTCAAAGGGTTCCGCTATGGGGACAGCCGAAGCACCTTTTTTTTCCTAAAAGGGTTCTATCTACAACCTAAGAGTGTGCTCTGTCCGTCTGGCATGAGTGAGCTCTTTCCCAAACACCTGAGTAGAGTAGTGCAGGTAGGGCTCTGTAGGCAGTAGACACGGTACTGTAGGGGACTGAGGGTGTCCATCTCCACCTGCATGCATGGCGTTACTCCCCGCATCGGCGCAGGGCTTACTGGAAGCTTAGCTAGCTCGACGCGGACCCCCTCCTAATCACACGGTGCTAATCCCACCTGTCAAAACATCCCAGCGCCCCAATCAAAGATCCAAAGATCCAGACCCAGTCCCCTTAATTAGCTCTTCTAGCCCTGGATAGATGCTGGGAAGAAAATCTCCAGTAAAAATCAACGCTGTGTTCCACCTAGAACCTCTTATCCTCAGGAGGAGAGACATCTGGTAATATAGAGCCAGGGGCAGCGGGACACCTAGTCTGAAGAGGACATGGGTGTGTGTGTGTGTGTGTGTGTGTGTGTGTATGTGTGTTGGTGTATATGTATCAGTAGGGGAGAGACTGAGAAAGTGTGTGTTTGTGCAGGCCAGTGTGGGTGTAGGCATTGATCCATCGATTCGTGTTTGGCTGACAGGCCCCAAGCGAAAGCTTAAGTATTATTAATGGTTTGGCTGTTTAGCTGTCAGTCATTAATGAAAGCACTCTCACTATTAGCTTCTCCTATCCTGTCACTCCTGACACACACACACACACACACTGGCAACTCAATAAGACAACAGAAAACTCTCAGCTCCGGAATGTCCACTTAATATGAAGGAAATTGTGCTGACGGCAACATTTGATATGAAGTGTGGACAAGCCTTGTCCTATCAGGATCTAATTGTAATCTATGATGACCAATGTTTGGTTGCACTAGGTCTAATAAAGTTGAGAAGATTATAACATGACAAAGGTATTTTTTCGCTCACTTGTACTTGGGAGCCTCTTAATTCTGATAGACAAAAAATAACCTGGGCCAACGTCTGGAATTGCTAATAGTAGATAACAGCAAACTTGGATTAGTTTAGCTACTTCTGTACCCCTATTATAATTAAGTTATCTGTTTCATTTAAACAACTTTTATTTCCATAAGAGTGCTTGTGCTCCTTTTCAACCTGAGGAAACATTGGCGGGTCCAAATGATTTAGCAGAGACCTCTAATTGACATTGGTTCAACATGCAGATTAGAAACGAACCTGGATTTACCTCTGCTGTGTTTCCACCCACCTCTCACAGAGAGACCGTGAGTCCGTGACCCTAGCTCCTGTTATAGACACAGCTGCATTCACACTCGGCACGTAAAGATAATCTTGTATGGAAGACCCTGATGTTAGTTTGGTTGATTCAATCTCAATTGCTATTCAGGAAACAAATAAAGCCTCAAGTCAGGAAGTGAGAAAATAATGATTCTCCAAGAGTTGTGGTTGATGGTAAATTCACGAATGGGAAACAGAATCGACGTCAACACCACTGATACTGTCACAGACGACACATTGTTCAACATTTACTGTACCACTGTCTTTATGATCTGTGGTTTGGCTTCCAGCCCTTTAGAGGAACATGTGTTATCTATTTAGAGAGTCGAACCCCGGAATGTTTTTGTTTTTCCCTGTAGAGTGAGGGAGCATGAGGAGGAAGTGGCTAAAGTTTCTCTTGGGAAACATCGCTGGCTCCAGCTGATTTCAGACGCTGTCCCATGCTTCTCCCATGGTGAGGCATGACTCCGCAGCCTTCTTCTCTGCACAAACGGAAACACATGTATGCCCCCTGACCCCAGGCACATGGAGGACTCTGAGGCTATCCAGAGCAACAGAAAGGCACCATTTCGGCTCCAGATAAAGCCAGGCTAAGAGCAGGGTTAAATTAAGTCTCAATTATACCATGGTGTTGGAGAGGCGACCCATTTGGAAGGCAGTTTCAGCATTTCTGTTTTGACAATTTGACGCGGGACTGTTGTCACGTTGGCATAATGGATTCGGGAGACAGACTCACAAATGTGTAATTAGGCTTTTTATTTAGAACCAAATTACGGCGTGCCGTGTAAAGGCACGGGGACAAAGACCAAACAAACACGTAACAAAAACACAGGGTTGGAACTCAAACAAAAGAGCGAGGAGTACCTCGAATAATTAACACACGCTCACAATGATTAACACACGGGATGAGACCCGTAATCATCTGCACAGGTTCTCAAAACACACAGCGCAGGTACTCACACACACCAACGGACATTGTAACAATAATCGAAAGCCCAATGGACACCAAAGGGCACATATATATATATATATATATATATATATATATATATATATATATATATATATATATATATATATATACAAATGCTAATCAGTGGGAATAGGGGACAGGTGTGTGTAAGGAAAGTTGCGGAACGATCCGTGACAACTGGGAGCATTTGGATAGGCAACACTAAAAACCAAACCTATGTTGAAAGTTTGACAAATAAAAAAACAACAGTCCTCAGAGCATGCAATTTTGCATGTGTCTGTCCTGTGTTCTGCTGTACAGGAAACAGATTCGGCTTTAAACGAGGTAACCAAATCAGTGCTTTTATTTACATATATTTTATTGACTGCAATAATGCGCTCAATTGTTGTGTGAGTCGTGTGCTAATCTAACATGGGGAAAGAACACCCATTAGGCTTCCTACAGTACATGCCATTGAATGAACCCCTTTATAGGGTGGGGTCTAACTACTGTGCTTGTATGGAGGGAGTCAATACGTGTAAATACCAGATAAAGCAGGGCTAATGAGACCAATCATTTCTGTGAGTGTGTGTGTGCGTGTGTGTGTGTGTGTGTGCCTGCCTTTACTTCACGGGCTCTTATCTGTACAACAGTCCTATACGCCTCCACTGCTAAATGGACCTCAAACAGAGATCCCAAACAGTCACTTCAGTACAAACTGCCGTTGTCATCCGTAACTAAAACAGTCACATTCAATATGCATAGTAAAGATAGAGTCAAACATTGGAACCACTTTCCTATGAGCCAGATATGGAGTAAGTGGGTTTAGTTTAGCTTTGGCTGGACATCAGTGGCTGGTTTGGGGCTGGAAACGGCTCTCCAGATGCCCATCTGTCCAGCTAACGTTGATCCAGGGGAGATATGTCCTTGGAGTCGCCCCCTTGGCCAGGGGTACAGCTCACTGTGGGCCAGGTTTCATTGGGCAGTGGACCCACTTCACCAATAGCATGCCAGGTTGCACTTTCCCATGGCTAGCTGTGAGTGGGCGGCCGTCGGGCACAGTGGCACCCTGTGGCCAAACTGGCAACTTCCCCTCTTTCTCCTCTCCCTTTCTGACGGAGGTGTAAGAGATGGCACGGTCACGTCCATTACCTCATCTGGCTGTTTTCAGGCAGAAAGCAGAGAATCATATCCCTGCTTTATTGTTGATTATTAATATGTTTGTGTTAATATGCAGATATGATTTCCTATAGAGAAATCACTTTTCCCTTCATATGAACTATTTACATTGAATAGAGAATGTAATGGGGCTTTGAATCGCCTTTTAGTCATAGCCGTGGTGTGTTGGAATGTGTAAGGTCCGACTGCAGCTTCCCTCTCTCTCAATATCTCTCTCTCTCTCTGTGTGTGTGTCTGTGTGTGTGTCTGTGTGTGTGTGTGTGTGTGTCTGTGCGCGTGCGTGCGGCTGGGTTATTAAAAGCTGTCCTGTGTGACTGAGAAGGAGTGAAGGGGCCTGGGTTCTTTGCTCATTCAGTGAATCCTCCAGTCTGAGACCTAACTTGTCATCAGACACACTAGCACTTTAATTAATATTTACCTTTCCTAGAGGATCCGCGTTCTCCCCTTCTCAATGATCCCACGTTGTGTTAACACCTCAGAAAACAACATTGAAGCTTTAGGATAGTGTCAGGTTGTGGAGCACTCTTTAATGGGGGGGCATTTAAGCCGCGGAAAAGGCACCGAATCCGACAGATGTTTGATCAAGATTTGATTTGACCTGTCTGTTGAACTGCGTTGACATCTGACTAATGAAACGTTTACAGTCCCTTCCTCCTTCCTGTATGTTTTCACGGTGTAGAAGTTGACCAAAAAAGAAAGAAACCCACACACTGCTCTTGCTAGCATCACTGCTCTTTATTCAACTTTACGTATCGGCCTCAAGGCCTTCGTCAGAGCAGAGTAGAAGATGAAAAGGGACATTTATATATTTTTCATCCAGAACTGTAGGGATAAGGTTTGTTATTTTCTCTAATTCAGTTGTGCACGTTTCCCTTTATGCTCAGGTAATGCTGTGCCAAGTTCAAACAGCATAGAGTAATTTTGTGTAAATTATGTTCAATTTTCCCAAAGCATTGTATTGTTTTTTTCACACCAGTGTAATGCTCT
Source organism: Oncorhynchus tshawytscha (assembly GCF_018296145.1). Classification (NCBI taxonomy): domain Eukaryota; kingdom Metazoa; phylum Chordata; class Actinopteri; order Salmoniformes; family Salmonidae; genus Oncorhynchus; species Oncorhynchus tshawytscha. The sequence continues at coordinate 57,330,832 of NC_056436.1, read as the reverse complement.
TGACTGGGGAAACCTCCTTTCATCTTCTTTAGCAGAGCCTTTCCTCTGATGGATTGGCCTGGGACACCGCCAAATGGAAGACTGAGCTGATATGCCCATTTAGGCTACTCTATTGTTTTAAAGCAACCCTGAGAAAACGTACAAATGCAACGAAATCTACAGCCCACATGCATTTGCTTTGTAGTTACTTTGCCAAATACCCTCACAGTTTAAGCAGTGTGCGGTTGTTTGGTATTGCACGGGTGTGTAACCTGACTCCAACAAGCCAGTTCATTTAAGGTAGTACAACTATCAGTCCTAATTCCATTGTAAGCTGTCTACATTGTTCAGGTCGTGCTGAGTTGGTTGTATGCTGTGAAACACGCCTGCCCTCTGTTTTTGAAATCCGCTGACGATGCGGTGTCATCTCTGACTGCTGGCTGTGAAAAGAGACGCCAAACAAAAAGGCAAACCGAAACAGGAAGCAGAGAAATTTAACAGCAGTGACTTCCTGCTCTGGCAACCCGCAGGTTTGTTTACTGGTGGTGCCATCGCTGCCGCTAATCAAAGGCGGGGCCAGGAAAGTGGGGGAAAAAACATAGATTGACACCAACCGTACAGCACTTGACAAACGGCCTCATTGCGTTTGTTCAGCGAAATTAAACACTCTGGACTTTTTTCACCTGCTCAGGCAAGCAGCCGCGCATATGGCCCGCGAGTTAAAAATAAAGACAATGCGCATACATTACCATACATAATGCAGAACGACCCCCATTTAATATGCAAATTCCCTGAAATATTACTGAACACCTTCTGTTCTGAGCGAATACATTTGAATTTGCAATTAGAATTATCTTGTATAATTAATGAAAAGCGTCAATTTTTGGCTGCTTACTAATTTGATTAAACATGTTGATGGGGCATTTAGGGAGCCAGCCGAATTGGAAGCGAAGCTAGACCAGAACTAGGAAAAGAACCAGAACGTGGTCCAGTTCCCATATGACCTTCCTGACCCCGATAGCTTGTGCTTAAGTTTCAGTCGGCTTGTGCGCACTGGTGGCAGCACTGGGATACACAAACCTTAATTAGCCAGGTGGAATGTGACCCGTCCGCTTGTCCGGAATGGCAAAGAACAAATTGCCTCAATTGCACAGTGGCTTCGCCTACAAATCAGGGAGTGTGTGTGTGTGTGTGTGTGTCTGCCATGTCTGTTCCTATGGCTCACAAAGAGGAAACTGAAAACAGGTAGATTTAACCCCAGTAGTTCTACTGCTTCTCCTTTGGAATTGCTATAAAGCTCAAGTTGACTGTTGCAGTTTCCGATCCAATGAATCGTGAATAAAATGTGTGTCCATGTAAGTTTCACATCTTTTACACATTACAGCTATTGTTGATTTACTGATAAATCATAGGTTTTCTGTAGTAGCCTGTTCAGGTTTGGCAGATTGTTAGTCATTTTTATCCCCCTAAGATATTTCCAGATAAATCCTATGGGCTACCTCTATTTTATAAAGGATATTATTTGCACAACAATACAATCTAATACCCAAACTAGTCTGCTCAAGAATAATTTCTTCACAGTCCAATTAAATCTACTCCCACAAAAAGGATTTAATTGATTACCAATAATTCTAGGCACACATTTTTGTGTGCATTAAATACTTTCTTTAAATTATGTTATCTTTATGGAAATGGTATCTAGGCATTTACATGTAATAGTGAACCTTTGTTTTATTGAGTTATTGAGTGGGATTGTGACTGTTTCAGGATAGTATTTTTGCCATAAATGTTACACTGGACACTATTGTCATATGTATCTTCTCTGACGTGCCATGTGCATGGAATGGACACTGAAGCATGCCAGAGCAGAATTCGTGCCATGGCAGCGTAATGGCGGAACCGTGGCCAGCCAAAAGGGAGTCCTCTGAGAACATTACTGAGCCCTAGTCATGGCAGGGGAGATGCCAGCTGATTAGGAACCATCCTAACCACCCTAAAACGCCAAACCACTTCACAAAAAGCTCCAATCAGGCAAATCGGATGAAGACATAAGCTTATTCCCAGGGACTTGGTGACCCTTTTGACCCCAGCTCTCAGCTTTGTGTTGTTTGTTATGTCTGGCTTAGTCCTTGTATTGTATGTAATCCATATAATACACACACACACACACACAGACACACACACACATAGTCTTGTATAACTAACCATGTGGGGACACACATTTCAGTCCCAAAATCCATGTGTACAGTGCGTATGTTATTATGTGTTTGTATGCACGTGTCTTTGCCTCTGTTTGTGTTGCTTCACAGTTCCCGCTGTTCCATATTTGTATCTGTTTTTTAAAATCTAATTTTACTATTTGCATGAGTTACTTGATGTGGAATAGAGTTCCATGTAGTCATTGCTCTATATAGTACTGTGTGCCTCCCATAGTCTGTCCTGGACTTGGGGACTGTGAAGAGACCTCTAGTGACATGTCTTGTGGGGTATGCATGGGTAACCGAGCTGTCTGCCAGTACTTCAAACAGACAGCTTGGTGCATTCAACATGTCAATACCTCTCGCAAATACAAGTAGTGATGAAGTAAATCTCTCCTCCACTTTGAGCCAGGAGAGATTGACATGCATATTATAGATTTTAGCTCACTGTGTACATCGAAGGGCCAGCCGTGCTGCCTTGTTCTGAGCCGATTGCAATTTTCCTAAGTCCCTCTTTGTGGCACCTGACTACGACTGAACAGTAGTCCAGGTGCAACAAAACTGGGGCCTGTAGGACCTGCCTTGTTGATAGTGCTGTTAAGAATGCAGAGCAGCGCTTTATTATGGACAGACTTCTCCCCATCCTAGCTGCTGTTGTATCAATATGTTTTGACCATGACAGTTTACAATCCAGGGTTACTCCAAACAGTTTAGTCTCCCCAACTTGCTCAATTACCACATTATTCATTACAAGATTTAGTTGAGGTTTAGGGTTTAGTGAATGCTTTTAGTTTTTGAAAATTTAAGGACTAACTTAACTTATTCCTTGCCACCCATTCTGAAACTAACTGCAGCTCTTTTTTAAGTGTTGCAGTAATTTCAGTCGATGTGGTAGCTAATCTGTATTTAAAAAAATATTTCACCTTTATTTAACCAGGTAGGCATGTTGAGAACAAGTTCTCATTTTCAATTGCGACCTGATAAAGCAAAGCAGTTCGACACATACAACGACACAGAGTTACACATGGAGTAAAACAAACATACAGTCAATAATACAGTATAAACAAGTCTATATACGATGTGAGCAAATGAGGTGAGATAAGGGAGGTAAAGGCAAAAAAGGCCATGGTGGTAAAGTAAATACAATATAGCAAGTAAAACACTGGAATGGTAGATTTGCAGTGGAAGAATGTGCAAAGTAGAAATAAAAATAATGGGGTGCAAAGGAGCAAAATAAATAAATAAATAAAATAAATACAGTAGGGAAAGAGGTAGTTGTTTGGGCTAAATTATAGGTGGGCTATGTACAGGTGCAGTAATCTGTGAGCTGCTCTGACAGTTGGTGCTTAAAGCTAGTGAGGGAGATAAGTGTTTCCAGTTTCAGAGATTTTTGTAGTTCGTTCTAGTCATTGGCAGCAGAGAACTGGAAGGAGAGGCGGCCAAATAAAGAATTGGTTTTGGGGGTGACCAGAGAGATATACCTGCTGGAGCGCGTGCTAAAGGTGGGTGATGCTATGGTGACCAGCGAGTTGAGATAAGGGGGGACTTTACCTAGCAGGGTCTTGTAGATGACATGGAGCCAGTGGGTTTGGCGACGAGTATGAAGCGAGGGCCAGCCAACGAGAGCGTACAGGTCGCAATGGTGGGTGGTATATGGGGCTTTGGTGACAAAACGGATTGCACTGTGATAGACTGCATCCAATTTGTTGAGTAGGGTATTGGAGGCTATTTTGTAAATGACATCGCCGAAGTCGAGCGATTGGTAGGATGGTCAGTTTTACAAGGGTATGTATAGTGTTGAGTCATCTGCATACATAGCTTTACTCAAAGCCAGTGGCATGTCATTAGTAAAGTAAGGGGCCTAGACAGCTGCCCTGGGGAATTCCTTATTCTATCTGGATTTTATTAGAGAGGCTTCCATTAAAGAACTCCCTCTGTGTTCTGTTAGACAGGTAACTCTTTATCCACAGTATAGCAGGGGGTGTAAAGCCATAATACATATGTTTTTCCAGCAACAGACTATGATCGATAATGTCAGCCCCCAGAATCATTTTGTCATCGATTTCTCTCAGCCAATCATCAGTCATTTGTGTAAGTACTGTGCTTGTTGAATGTCCTTCCCTATGAGCATTCTGAAAGTCTGTTGTCAATTTGTTTATTGTAAAATAGCATTGTATCTAGTCAAACACAATTTTTTCCAAAAGTTTACAAAGGGTTGGTAACAGGCTAAATGGTTGGCTATTTGAGCCAGTAAAGGGGGCTTTACGATCCTTAGGTAGGGAAATACATTTTGCTTCCCTGCAGGCCTGAGGGCACACAATTTCTACTAGGCTTATATTGAAGATGTGGCAATATCGTATGCCATTATCCTCAGTAATTGTCCATCCAAGTAGTCAGACTCCGGTGGCTTGTCATTGTTGATAAACAACAATAATTTTTTCACCACTTCCACACTTACTTTACGGAATTCAAAATTACTATGCTTGTCTTTCATAATTTGGTCAGATAAACTTGGATGTGTAGTGTCAGTGTTTGTTGCTGGCATATCATGCCTACATTTGCTCATCTTGCCAATGAAAAAATCCTTAAAGTAGTTGTAAACATCAGTGGGTTTTGTGATGAATGAACCATCTGATTCAATGCATGATGGATCGGAGTTTGTCTTTTTGCCCAAAATGTCATTTAAGGTGCTCCAAAGCTTTTTACTATCATTCATTAAGTCATTTATCTTTATTTCATAGTGTAGTTTCTTCTTCTTTTTATTCAGTTTAGTCACATGATTTCTCAATTTGCAGTATGTTTGCCAATCGATTGTACAGCCAGACCTATTTGCCATTTCTTTTCCCTCATCCCTCTCAACCATACAATTTTTAAATTCCTCATCAATCCACGGAGATTTCTGCAGAAATAGTAAAGATGTGACCAATACACATTGATGACTTCATTCCTGTGTTGTTTGTAACTACCCTGGTAGGTTGATTAATAACCGAACCAGGTTGCAGTTTGAAGCTTTCTCTTGAGTGGTCAGCCTGATGAAAGCAAGTCAATATTTAAATCACCCCGAAAATATACCTCGCTATTGATATCACATACATTGTCAAGCATTTCACACGTTATCACTTGGTGGCCTATGGAATCTTCCCACCAGAATGGGTTTTAGGTGAGGCAGATGAACCTGTAGCCATATTACTTCAACAGTTTTAACATGAGATCCTCTCTAAGCTTTGCAGGAATGTGGTTCTGAAAATAAATGGCCACAACTCCACCTTTGGCATTTCTTTCTTTTCTGTGGATCTTATAACCTGTTAAGCTTCCCCCCTACTTTTCCACCTTTGGCATTTCTTTCTTTTCTGTGGATCTTATAACCATGTATTGCTACCACTGTATCATCAAAAGTATTATCTAAGTGAGTTTCATAGATTGTCAGAATATGAATATCATCTGTTCCTAGCAAATTATTGATTTCATGAACTTTGTTTCTTAAGGTACATATGTTAATGTGGGCTATTTTTAACACTTTATGGGATGCTTGATTGTTTTTCCTGCTTTTCTGGGAAGCTTAGCAGAAGTAGACATCCTCAGGTTATTTATGTTAGTGCAGGAAGAGCTGCACACAGTGGACTTACTGCTAGGGCACACCACCTCAGTGCTAACAGTATAACTCTGGATCATAGGCACATGATTACTGCATACAATAGCTGTAGGATCAGCAGAGGCATTCAGGGCAGTAAGGGGGACATTAATTAGGTTACTTACATTGTGTCTTCCAGCGCCCCTGGAATAATGTACATTTGCTGAAGCATTATGACAACTCAGCGACACAATGGTAGGGATTAAATGAGCTGGGCTTGGGTCATTTTCCCTAATCCCTAACCCTAAACCTAACGCTAACCCATACCCTAACCCTAACCCTAACCTTAACCCCAAAACCTAACCCTAACCTTAAAACTAACCCTAGCTCCTAACCCCAAACCTAATTCTAAACCTAACACTAATTCTAACCTTAACCATAAACCCCCTAGAAATAGCATTTGACCTTGTGGGGACTAACAAAATATCCCCAGTTGGTCAAATGTTTGTTTGTTTACTATTCTTGTGGGGACTTCTGGTCACCACAAATACAGTTGAACACACACACACACACACACACACACACACACACACACACACACACACACACACACACACACACACACACACACACACACCTCTTGACTCCCATCTGAATGGTTGGAGTGGAGGGATAGTGTGAAATCCAGAGAGGGAGCACACCCAGCAGCTGATGCTGAGATAATGCTTTTGTCACTGAGGTATTTGGCCATGGCTGTGTGTGATTGAGGGTATGTAGCTGTTTTTGTAAAAGAGCTGTGTACGGGTGACCCATGTGTCTTGAGCGTAGTGTGTGTGTGTGCGCGCGCGCGCGTGCGTGCATTGTGGTCTTGCGCACGTATGTATTATCAGTGAACCTGCGGTGCTATATGTTGATGTCTGTGCAACACATTTGTCATTTATGGGTATGTGTGCTGGAGTCTGGAGAAAGTATTCATGTCCGTGTGGGCACAGTTACGAGTGTGTATGTGTGCCTGTACTGTGTGTGTGTTTTGTGTTTGCGCCTGCATGCCTGTGTGTGCCTGGGATGGATCCAGGCTGTGCACCTGCACTGCTCTCAGGGCTTCGTTTCTCTCTCCACTCTCCTGTGGCAGACAGCCATGCTGGAATATCTGCAGCTTTCCCAACAGCTCCGTATCAATTACTCCTCACTTGTCACCCACTTATGAATATTTATGATATTTGTAATAAAGTGCCTCTTCTAACTTGGTCTTTGTTTCTTGCTGGCCATTGATTGATGCCTGTTTGTGTGTGTGTGTGTGTGTGTGTGTGTGTGTGTGCTCATCATTTTTTAGGGACATAACCCACGGCAAAGAGCAAACAATTGTTTTTCAAAATCATCTTTTCCCTTCTTTTTCATCATTCATTTACTTGAGTATATATTTGAAATATGAATGACAATTTCATACACAGGAAATATCTGTGAGATGCATATTTCAATGCTCCAGGAAGCAGTTACAGTAAGATACTGTGTGTCCACATCATCGCTCTAAAGAGAGACTTAATTCCTCTCTGGCACTTTGGCATCTGGATGCTATTAGCAGTGAATGATTTCATGAGTAATCCACTTACACTGACTGGAAATATGAAAAGATAAATGTTGACTTCAATCCTGCACTCTGGACAATAAAGGAGGTAACGCTCCTCGCTGATGAAAGCAGCCTATTGTTTTTGAAATGAAAATAAAAGTTTAAACCCGGCATAAATTAAAATTCAATGGATTATTTGATGTTTCATTACTGTGGTGCTGAGGTCTCATTGGGTGGGATGGTTAGAGTATAGAGAGGATCTGTTTCCTTTTATGTTCAGACTCATCTGCAGTCCATTGTAGTAGCAACTCTATTCTCCCACAATGGGAGTGGAACTCTCCAGTGTAGGTCAGGGGCAGGTAGGATGGATTTCACTGATACGCCTAGCAGACAGGTCTTTTGGGGACCTCCTTTTTTTTCACAGGCTAAAACAAAAGAGAAAACAAACAAAGCTTGAAAATAGAAATGTCTACAACTGTCATTTTTTTGTATTAATATATTTGACTTGTATTATTTATTTCCTGAGGAAAAAAGTTTCAAACTTTGTGCTAACAGGTCTTGCTTAACATTATTGCTAAGGCTAGTTCAATTGAATCTGGACCATAGTCGCCAGACCCATTTCCCTTAAGGACAGACTCAAAAACTCACATACCTTTTGGCTCGGGTTTTGAGAGCATCAAAACGATAATCACAACTTAACACCCATTTCTCCCTACTTATACAAGCAGCAGGAAACATCATGTGTTCATGAAGCTAAATCTGTTGGGTGAGACTGGGAGGAGGTATTGGGGAGTGTTTTTCAAGGCTGCAGCAACTGCCCCACCTAAGCAGTGTCCAGGGCCAGGCCAAGGTAGAGGCAGATGGTGTGAGGGAGTACACCTTGTCCCTGATCACGTCCCTCCCAAAGCAGCTGAGAGAATTCCTGGGCCAAACAGATGGAGAATATCATTGGGCTTTCGCTCTCTGTGATTTAAAAACCTACGTCTGGAAATGAGACAGCTCCAGTTGGAAGAGGAGCACAACACATTTTTTTTCCCCCTTCTCTACCCAAGCCCTGCCGCTGTTTGTTACAATTAGGTGTAGCTTGGTGCTATGTTGACGCCCGGCTGAAATTTCCTCCCCTTTTATTTGGGCTCCAGTCGTGTTTGATTAAACTTACCGTTTGAGACGTTCTAACGTGGTTGGGTTCTCCACCGACTTCAAAGGCGGGACTAAATTACATTTACTTTGTAACGGTTGCATCATTATGCTGCTTCTATCAACATATCACCGGCTGTATATCTGTTTCTTCCTCCCTCCTTCCTCCCTCCTTCTTTGTCTTATCTCCTCCTCAGCACACAAAGAGTACAAACAAACAGAACAACCAGGAGGTTGCCATGTTTTTCCCTAGTCAGGTGACGGGAGGAAGTCTCTCTGTTGTTGATGAGAGGCGTTCTCAGCGTGTTCTGTCTCCATTCACAAACAATTGAAGGGGCCGGCGCTTAAAGAGGTTAAAGTGGCATGCGCGATATTATAATGAAACGTGTGAGAGGCAACCCCCAGGCCGTTTATTCAAATGGGAGAGTTATTTTTAATTTTGGTTCAATAAAGCAAGACGCTCACTCGTCTCTGCCTAGATACTTAATTAAATACTTGACGCCGTGTATTCGTTTTTATGACGCCAGGCCTCGTTTGGAATAGTACTAGCCATAAAGAGAAACATTTGTCTGACAGACAAAGTAAGGGATAAATCACTCTTCCTCTGAAGAATAATACAAAAAACTGAAATTATATTACTTTGTAGGGTCCATTTCTCAGACCATTATAATTTGCATTCTTTTTCTAAGAGACGTTTTGTTATTCGCTAGTTCGGTGGTTACATTTCTCTCCTATACAGGAAGTCCATATACAATACATTTGTGTTCAGGCCTGCTTAATGACAGGACTTGCATTCAGTCCCTTCTTCCAGTTACAATCTGCAGTATAGATACTCTTTCACAGTATTTCCCCATGTATATCTCCTCCCTCTCCTCCAAGTAAGATGTCTCCCTGCAGACCGTTTCCATGGCTCTGGCTGTGCTTGGTGTCTGCCTTACATCCCCATATTTCTCACACTGTCTCCCAGTCTGCAGGGTCTAAACTGGTGGCATCTGCTAGTCCATCTCTCCCTCTGTTTACCAATATGCTCCCAGTCTGTCCATAGGGCCCTCATTGACTGAAATATATGGCTTCATCTCAAGTATACGGTGAATCTCCCTCTCCCTGGGCCTTAGCATGCTACAGCAGTGGATTAGGCCTGATTGATTCTACCATGCACTGAGTGTGCAGTATGCACCGGTAGGCTCCTTTAAAATCAGAATAGAGAGCCTTTATTGGTGAATAACAGGCATCATTTGGTGAAACATCTGTCTTTTCTGTATAAATTGTTAGAATCATCAGGTGTACAGTGTTCAGGTCTTTGTTACTCCTATCTGTGTGTGTGTGTGTGTGTTGCCACTCTACAAGCACACCCCTCTGCTCCGTCTCTCTACCTCGACAGCCTGCCTGCTCTGGCGCTAGGCCCGAGGCCCACTCTGCATTAAAAAGCCTGCAGGCCCCGGTGTGAAAAATGGGGCCATTTGTGCTTGTTTGTAAGTCCTGTCAAGAAGCAGCACCTCTGGTCCGGCCGGTTAACAAATTGGATGTTTAATCTGGTGACATTCCTATCTGGGCCAAGGGCTAATGTAGGTGTCTAAGAATAACCTGGGCGGCAGGCGTGATAGATGGTAGCCTATTATGGGCTGTATTTAAATCTGAGAGGACAATTCCTCCGTCGCCGCCCCCAGACTGACAGCTTGATTTCAGTGCTAGGGGCCTGGATGGAGCTGTCAATCAACGTGTCAGGAAGGGATTTTCTTTTTTCCACCTTCCGTCTGCATTCGGCGGACAGGTTGTTGGACAGCCCGTCCTCTCTCTCGCCGAGACGGTGATTGTAGACATGTGAGGGAGGAGAGGCTAGCTGGTAGCCACAGGTCTGTGGTTTTGACCAGCCGACATAGGGGAATGTGCTCGTGTTCGACTCTCTGATGCCTAGGAAATGGACAACTCCTACCTCCTAGGCACTTATAGATCTGGAAGGATTGGATAGGTATAAGCAATATGGTGGAAGTTCCACCCAGCCTATCCTATAGCAAGGACCTATAGCCTGAAACAGCCTTTGACCTCAGATGTTTCCAGACAGAAGCCTCATCTGTCTTGGCACTCATGTCAAAGGAAAAATACAACATTTTGCATCAGACTTACTCAAAGAGACTCAATTGATGCTCCAACAGTCCTTTTTCAAGTCCTGTCACTGGACCAAGTTGATGATTCAATGAATATTCAACACCACCTCTATGAAAGATATAGAGCTGCTTCCTCATGCAGCTCCATACATCGCTGTTCAGGGCTTTACCTGTCGTTGTGGTGATTCTCCCCCTGCTGTGGAACGTATTGTGTGTGTGTGTAGCCTATGCATGCATGCATGCTTGTGTGTGTACCCTCCTCTGCTGTTTCACTCATCACAGTGTGTGTGTGTGTGTGTGTGTGTGTAGCCTATGCTATGCATGCATGCATGCTTGTGTGTGTACCCTCCTCTGCTGTTTCACTCATCACAGTGTGTGTGTGTGTGTGTGTGTGTGTGTGTGTGTGTGTGTGTGTGTGTGTAGCCTATGCATGCATGCATGCTTGTGTGTGTACCCTCCTCTGCTGTTTCACTCATCACAGTGTGTGTGTGTGTGTGTGTGTGTGTGTGTGTGTAGCCTATGCATGCATGCATGCTTGTGTGTGTACCCTCCTCCTGCTGTTTCACTCATCACAGTGTGTGTGTATGTGTGTGTGTGTGTGTGTGTGTGTGTGTGTGTGTGTGTGTGTGTGTGTGTGTGTGTGTGTGTGTGTGTGTGTGTAGCCTATGCATGCATGCATGCTTGTGTGTGTACCCTCCTCCTGCTGTTTCACTAATCACAGTGTGTGTGTGTGTGTGTGTGTGTGTGTGTGTGTGTGTGTGTGTGTGTGTGTGTGTGTGTGTGTGTGTGTAGCCTATGCATGCATGCGTGCTTGTGTGTGTACCCTCCTCCTGCTGTTTCACTCATCACAGTGTGTGTGTATGTGTGTGTCCACCTGCTGTTTCACTCCTGCTGAATCCCTCAGTGTGAGCTCTCAGCCTCTGCTTTTGATGCACTGCGTTTGTTGTGGTTCTATATCTGATGCTCCCCATACACAACCCGACCACATCTGTTCACCGTTCCCCGCTTTAGGGTTTTACCCTACCTCCAAAACACCTCAGAGATAACGACAACATGTCTCTTCTACCGTTTCAAACTTTCCTAACAGTACTGAGGTTGAAAGGTGTTCTATCTAATGTAATTACACTCATATGTGTTTTCCAAAACTCGCCAAAATTGGAAAAGAAAAACATGAAATAATTGTTTGATATCAAGAATGTTGTTTCTGAACAAACCGTGATCTTTCTGATGCGTGATTTGACGATATGTTTCTCGGCACAGGAAGCAAACGACAGATTTTTGCAGCTTGCTACAATTTCTAATGCATGCCGGGGCCATGAGGTCACCGCGAGTCACAGTTTTATTTTCTCTCGTTAGAGCATTATGTCGTGGAGTGATTTTGATTGGAAAGATAAATATGTTCTTTGCCATGGCAACAAGGCCAAAACACAGCTGAGGAAGGACCAGAGGAAACCTGAGTGCAGCGGAGAAGTGTGTGTGTGTGTGTGTGTGTGTGTGTGTGTGTGTGTGTGTGTGCGCGTGCGATGGGTGGGTTTAAGTACCAACAGACAGGAGGTTGTGGTTGAACACGTACTGGTTTACTTGGCCAAACAAACTCCATTCTCTCTGTGCTCCAAAGCAGTTTCTCACATCCACCCTCAGAATAGAGCCAGCCACACTTGCTGAATGAAAATAATGATGGGATGTTCTGTTCATATCTGTGTTCAAGGAATTCTGCATGTGTTTTTTCATATGATAGATCTCACATAAAAAAATGGGATTTTGTTGAACACACTGTGACATTTTTCACTGTTTCCGCAAGCTGATAACCCTTCACTGACACAAAGCTCTCATTAACAACACTGCTTTATTTTAAAGGATCATGTTGACTTCAGCATAATAAATTAAATATAGATATATTCTAGGCAGATATTAACTCTGATCAAATTATTTATCATCTCTCATACAGTAGCAGAGTTGTTGTATCCTTTAGTGGAAATGGCCAGCTGCCAATTTACCAGGTTCAGACAAAGTCATCTCAAAAAATGTTCAGCAGTAATGGATTTTATGTCACATCATTTTTAATGTTGAATAATCGGTGTCTGATCAAAGATGAAAGGTGAGGTAAAATCCTGGTGCTGGCTTATATTGCGATCAATTTGATTTGGATATTTAAGGCCATCCGTTTGTCTGATTGAGCCCTCCTCTTGTACTGTGTTGATTTCCAGGCAGAGAGACGGCCTTCCTAGATACGTCGGAAGTGAAAACAAACCCTTATAAAATACATAATGTGTCCGCTCAATATTTTAGAAGGAGCAAATGAATTGTGCGTGACACTCTTAGCAGAATAAACTGCTTTTGTATCTCTGGCAAAGTTCGGGGAATAAGGGACCAGAGTCATAATGCGTTGTTAAGACAATAGACAATCGAGCGTGTGTGTGTGTTTATGTATGTTTCAGAGAGGGAGAGAGAGCGAGAGAGAGAGAGAGAGAGAGATCTGTTCCAGGGACTGTTTTAGTGCCTCATCAAATATTTAGTTTGATTGTACATGGTCCTGTAATTGCCATCTTGGCTACTAAATTATTGATGGCATGTAGCAGAACCGAGGAGGATCCTAGTCTTGGAGCGTTGTCAGAAGGGGACACACACACATAGACACACATACACACACATATTGTTAACTCCATCCGTTTCATACACTAATTAGCTATACAGGAGCTTCCTCAGAATGTGTCAGTAATTATTTGAAGAGGGCATTTGTTTTCAATACAGTAGAGTAAATATTAGATACTGTAATAAGACTGTGTGGAATATGGTTCCTTCTGATGTTGGGGAAAATGTTCCTTGAATTTAGCGGAACAACAATAACGAGTAGATTAAATCGTGGGAAACAATTAGCGACAATGCTAATGTCATTTCAGTGTCACTGGGCAGACTGTAGATCTCTGTGTCTAACCTAAGTGTTTGATTAGGAACTTATCTCAGTGATACTGTGAAGCAATTCAGCAGTGTGTCATCTCTCAGTTGATTTCAGCCTTAGTTTTGAAATTGGAGAAGTCGACCTCAAAGAATCTGAGGCGCTATCTCATTGCCTCCTGGTGCTGCTCATCATAGAGTAAACAGCACCGCCTGGTTCTGTCTTTTCATAGGCATCAAACACGCAAAGCAAATGGTGGGGCAGAATTGGAAACGCGGCAGCTTTTAAAAATACCCCTGCTGAAATATTGATTTCTTATTTTTCTTGCCTAACGTAATAAATGAGAGACTCTGGGAATGGTGAAGGTGTGTGTGTGTGTGTGTGTGTGTGTGTGTGTGTGTGTGTGTTTGTGTCTGTGTGTATGGAGTCAGGAGGGCCTTGTAATTTGAGCCAGACATAATTGCTTCAGTATAGTGCTGTGGGTGTGGTCCCAGGATGACATCAGCTAGAGTGGACCTCAGCTCACATCCGCTGTAATGAAAATGATGCTGAAGTCAGATGCTTATTCCCTGCTCAGCCTCATTCAGCTTTAGTGTACATCATATGTAGCTATTATCTCAAGCTTTATTCCTTTGAAACAATGATGTTACACAACCGCTTTCATCAAGCGTTTCAATTTTTAGAGGGCCTGCATAGTGATTTCCTGTGCCCTTGTTCTTTGTTTAATGTGTTTTGCCCCTTCCTGGCCTACTGCCGCTTTGTGCAGCTTCTCTGCCAACGTTATTTGTAATGCTATTGTACTTGGGGCTAACTGTATGCAGCGTCCCAATAGTCACATCTCCTTTCCTTATGTTCACAAGGCCTTATAAGGCCGAAGGTCTTGGAAAATAAAACCGAGATGGAGTAGTACAGATGTAGGATCTTCATTTGATCACACTTTTGTTGCTGAGATTTTTCCTGCACTTGCAACTTGTGGTAAATTTGAGTTTTAAAAAGTTTGTCATTTCCAAATTGTAGACTTAATTTGCCATAATAAAAACTGTATCAACCCCTACAAAAAAATGCCCATTAATTATAATTCACATAATAATTCATGTTTTCTGCTGTAGCAAACTGGCTCAAATTAAGATCCTACATCTGTAGACCATCCAGTCCTTACACCTATCAGCGATCACAAAGGAAAGGAGACAAGGACACAAAGAGACAAGGAAAGGACGCCTTGAGATGAATGTGGACTCAGCCTAAACTGAGGCAGGTTAGCCCAGCAGGACTATAGCAGCAGTAACTCCTGCCACAGCCACGGTTCCACATTAGAGTCTGGCAGGCTCACACACCCCCTTGTAATTGATTGTAGGGCAGCATAATGAGGTGGCGGCTTACAACAGAGACACTGACTCTCTCATTATCTTTACCTACTTTTTAAGAGCAGAAGCGAGACGGCGGGAAAAACTGGCTGGAACTAATAACAGAGCCCTGGCTGTAGATGGACATTCATTATTTATGATGTTTTAATAAGTTCTCGATAGGGAGGGAGGAAGGGGTTGAACGGAAAAGGAGAAGTTACTCCCTGGCTTTCCTCCCTTAGGGATGGATCGAAATTTACAGAATGGTTACTTGGAGGAAAATTGGGGAGGGTCATGCTTTTTCAATTTCAGTCAAGGGGAAGGTTTAGTATTGTTTAAATCTAGTCAAAGGGAGGGTCATGTAATTGGAAATGAAATGTAAATATTTCTCAGTGTTTTAGAATTAGTTTCTTATTAGGCTATATATCGACATGTGCAAGATCCTGCTCCTCATCTCTGATTCTCCGCTGGGTGCGCAATGTCAAGTGCGCCTATTACCTACAGTTGAAGTCGGAAGTTTACATACACCTTAGCCAAATACATTTAAACTCAGTTTTTCACAATTCCTGACATTTAATCCGAGTAAAAATTCCCTGTTTTAGGTCAGTTAGGATCACCACTTTATTGTAAGAATGTGAAATGTCAGAATAATAGTAGAGAGAATGATTGATTTCTTTACTTCATCACATTCCCAGTGGGTCAGAAGTTTTCATAGTCAATTAGTATTTGTTATCATTGCCTATAAATTGTTTAACTTGGGTCAAATGTTTTGGCTAGGCTTCCACAAGCTTCCCACAATAAGTTGGGTGAATTTTGGCCCATTCCTCCTGACAGAGCTGGTGTAACTGAGTCAGGTTGGTAGGCCTCCTTGCTCGCACACGCTTTTTCAGTCCTGCCCACAAGTGTTCTATGGGATTGAGGTCAGGGCTTTGTGATGGCCACTCCAATAACTTAACTTTGTTTTTCCTTAAGCCATTTTTCCACAACTTTGGAAGTATGCTTGTGGTCATTGTCCATTTGGAAGACCCACTTCCTGACTGATGTCTTGAGATGTTGTTTCAATATGTTGACATAATTTTCCATCCTCATGATGCCATCTATTTTGTGAAGTGCACCAGTCTATCCTGCAGCAAAGCACCCCCACAACATGATGCTGCCACCCCCATGCTTCACGTTTGGGATGGTGTTCTTCGGCTTGCAAGCCTCCCCCTTTTCCCTCCAAACATAACGTTGGTCATTATGGCCAAAAAGTTATCTTTTTGTTTCATCAGACCAAAGGACATTTCTCTAAAAGTACAATATTTGTCCCTACGTGCAGTTGCAAACCGTAGTCTGGCTTTTTTATGGTGGTTTTGGAGCAGTGGCTTCTTCCTTGCTGAGCGGCCTTTCAGGTTATGTCGATATAAGACTCGTTTTACTGTGGATATAGATACTTTTGTACCCGTTTCCTCCAGAATCTTCACAAGGTCCTTTACTGTTGTTCTGGGATTGATTTGCACTTTTTGCACCAAAGCACGTTCATCTCTAGGAGACAGAACGCGTCTCCTTCCTGAGCGGTATGACGGCTGCGTGGTTCCATGGTGTTTATACTTGCATACTATTGTTTGTACAGATGAACGTGGTACCTTCAGGCATTTGTGGAGGACTTGTGGAGGTATATAATTGTTTTTCCTGAGGTCTTGGCTGATTTCTTTTGATTTTCCCATGATGTCAAGCGAAGAGGCACTGAGTTTGAAGGTAGGCCTTGAAATACATACACAGGTACACCTCCAATTGACTCAAATAATGTCAATTAGCCTATCAGAAGCTTCTAAAGTCATGACATAATTTTCTGGGATTTTCCAAGCTGTTTAAATGCACAGTCTACTTAGTGTATGTAAACTTCTGACCCACTGGAATTGTGATACAGTGAAATAATTTGTCTGTAAACAATTGTTAGAAAAATGACTTGTGTCATGCACAAAGTAGATATCCTAACCAACTTGCCAAAACTATAGTTTGTTAACAAGAAATTTGTGGAGAGGTTGAAAAACGAGTTTTAATGACTCCAACCTAAGTGTATGTAAACTTCTGACTTCTACTGTATTTAGTGGGGTCTCAATCAAATGATCCATAGCTCATAGGCTACGATATGCATGCTCGTAGAAGCACAGAGCAAAGTTCTATTTCTAAGATAGCTGCTGGGTTGGTGTAGGTAGGGTAGCCTAGTGGTTGGAGCATTGGACGAGTAACCGGAAGGTTGCAAGTTCAAACCCCTGAGCTTGACAAGGTACAAATCTGTCATTCTGCCCCTGAACAGGCAGTTAAACAACTGTTCCTAGGCCGTCATTGAAAATAAGAATTTGTTCTTAACTGATTTGCCTAGTTAAATATAAAACTAGACTGCATTACACACTGCAGTGGATATTCCAACCCTGAGCCCTGGCCTGCTGCCTAACCAATGGCTGTGCTGTGTAGGCCTACGGTGGTAGATAAGGAGAAGAGTTAAAGGCTTCATAGGAAAATATTAGTTTTTTTGGCCTTGCCTAAAGCCTATGTTCTGTTCAGTTTGAGGAGGAGAGCATGAAGATTAGAAGGAGAACCAGAGGTCCACTTTGATAGCTTGTTAGTACTATAATTATTTATTTTTTAAATGTTTCTTGCCCCTTATGTATGTATCAGAGTTATTGACCTCACAATAAGCCAGATGTGAGTAACTTACATTGTGGTGCTGAGACTTGGACAGCTCATGGTGCTGAAAGTAGACAAATTCAAGTAGGCATAATTCATTTCAACCGTCTTGGTTTTAGTTAGAATGCTAACAACAAGAGGACTTTGTGTTGGAGTCTATTTCTTCCTATTTATGAAATAAGAGGTAGGCCTACCTGTTTCACAGACAAAATTAGGCTATAGTGCTACACCCATAGATTTATCAGTCAATTCCTCCACCCACCATGCACTCTTTGAATAGCCTACCTCCATGTCAGTGAATTGCTCTCAAGTTAAAACTAAGTCTCGATTTGAGGGGGTATGAGTGGATATGCCGTAGGCCTATATTTATTAATGAAGATGGAGAAAACCACAGGCCTACCCCTTGATAGCTTAAGATTTAGAAGAAAATAAGATGGATCCGATTATGTGACCCACCACCACAATTCAGTTGTATGTAGAACATTTTGAAACTGTGTTTTTTTTTTTACATTGGATAAAAGTAGAGACTCAGAGCTAGAAAATGGTATATCATACACTGCAGTTGAGAAACAATGGGAAAAATGGCCCGTGAATGTTTTGGTGCACCTACTGGAGAGCTCTTCCTTGTTTACACGTATTTACCTATACCTGTTCACACCGTCTTAAGCCTTAGCCCCACCCATCTCTAAGGATTCACATGAGGCCATACTCTATGCTAAACAGAGTGAGTAGTGTTGTAAACAACCAAAGATTTCAAGACTAAAAGTGGTACAAGTGGTGGCCTACAATAAGAAAAAACTCCAGGCAAAAATACACTTTATCTAGTCCTTGGCCTATATCCTAATCTGACTTTGATGCAGGTCATGTTGTTCTTCACATTACTGTCTGGTGAACACACACCATATACAATCAAATCTATGTTTATTTGTCACATACAGAAGGTGTAAATGGTACAGTGACATTTTTACTTGCGTGTTTGCATAGTAGCAATATCAAAAACAAAGTGTCCAGATAACAATATTTTATCATTATTAGATGACTCTTACCCAGGCACACTTGTCTAAATTGATGGGGCATGTGAAAGAAATGCTGTAACCAACCCCAGCCATATCTAGCTAAGTGGATGAGTCACTAATGTCTAGACCTGTACACATGTTCATGAAATACAATAGATAGCCAGAATCACACCTGGCGGTTTTGATGGTTCATGTAATCATCTGGCAAAGTGGAGTCTTTTGTTTAGACATGTAGCTAGCATGATCCCAACTCATACTACTACCAATACAAACATTGTCATAGCTGTAGTATGAATCTGCAGGTAGAAGCTAGACTCTTACCCGTATCAATGGATGAGCGCTTCATGGCAGACTGGAATCATTTAACTCCTACATCTTGTTTGGCCAGCATTGTGTCAAGTCACTCCGGTTCACACTGATCGTTGCGTATGCAGAAAGTACCCCATCACAACTTTTTCCAACAGATCTTTGTTGACAGCGCCTGCTAAATTCAGGGCGTCAATATTGTTAAGAAAAGTAGCAAAACTTTTATAGTTCTCGATGTCTAATGTTATATCTTTCAAAAAGGCTGCATTGGAAAGGATTACCAACACATACTGAGCAGCTCATGTTATAGACAGAGGCATGCTACATGGCAGACCAATCAGAACTCATCTCCTGGCATGTCCAGCCCACTCATTATCTCAGCCAATCTAGGCTAGTGGGAAGGTTCCTGGCTTTTTCGATGGCTAAACCAACTAGGCTCGTAAATTAACAATTGCATTTGTATTTACAGATGGCATACAAGTTTGTTATTAAGGCACATGAAAGTTCACATGTTCCAGAAGGCATATCTGCCCAAAAATACATTCTGATAAAAAAATATATACATATGTTCAAATGCCTCTCGTGTGAAGTAGTGATGTGCGACATACACCTAGCTTCCTGAAAAGAGTCACATATAAAGTGATCTATAACAACACTTTGGTCCGCGATGCTTTATGCTAGAAACAAGCTAAAAGTACCTGGGAAAGACGTAACTCCGATACATATGGGGATATCATTGTTTTGTTTCTTTGACATTTAGAGGCTGACTTTGCTTGGGAAGTAATCTAAATGATCAAGCTATTCACTTTCTGTACAGTAGAATATGTTTAAACCCAGACAGCTCTTAGGGAAACCCTTGTGACCTTCTTTCGTTGGGTTAAGCCACGGAAAAAGAGTAGCCGTCTGTTGAAGCATACGTTTTTCTGCATCGGAAGGCCTGCTCTCTGGGGTGAAAAAGTTAGCCTAACTTTTGAAAGTACCATGCTCAGATTCCTAATGAAGTCTCAGATTTAACAAGACACACAGAAATATAATAACCCATAGGCCTCTCGCTCTGTCCCTATTTAGCCTGTAATTTTGGTAATTAGCGTGGTATTAAAAAAGATTCTGATAATATGTAAAATGAAGTAGAATTGTATGAAATGTTTACAAAAGGCAATTTTTTTCTCAGACCTGTAAATATGATGATAGATTCATGCAATGATTTTACTATAAAAGAGATCTTTCCACCCCTACTTTTGTCTACGTGGTCTGTCAACCCACAACCTTCTGACCTGCAGCCCTGCGCTCTATCAAAATTCCTGCATTGCAATTTAATGCTTACAAGATAAAGAAACGTTTCTACAACTGCATATATAAGGCTCTGATCTGTCCAAAAAGCGAGGGTAAACGATAGACCTGTTCTCTGCTATATACTTTGTTGTAATTATAATTGTGCGTATAAGGAGGGTCTTCCAGCATTCAGAGAGGGTTTACGTAAAATATTTTTTGCTGAAACAGAGGGCCATTCATTTTCAATTTAGAGACATTTGATTTTCTCCATGTAACCCTTAGTATAAATAACGTTAATTCGCTAAGGTGTGTATGTGCATTGGATTGCCACAGATACAGTAAAGACTGAAACTGGAGAGGTCAAGTCAATCAAATCACATTTTATTTGTCACATGCGTGGAATACAAGTGTAGACTTTACCGCGAAATGCTTACTTACAAGCCCTTTCCCAACAAAAAAAGTAACAAAAGTAACAAAAGATTAAAAAGTAACAAAAGATTTGAAAAATGTAAAAAAAAAGGAGAGTAACACAATAAAATAACAATAACGAGGCTATATACAAGGACTACTGAGTTAATGTGCAGGGGTAGTTGACGTAACATGTACATGTACAGTTGAAGTCAGAAGTTTACATACACCTTAGCCAAATACATTTAAACTCATTGTTCCCAATTCTTAACATTTAATCCTAGTACAAATGCCCTGTCTTTGGTCAGTTAGGATCACCACTTTATTTTAAGAATGTGAAATGTCAGAATAATACTAGAGAGAATGATTGATAGATTTCAGCTTTTATTTATTTCATCACATTGGATGTGCGTCAGAAGTTTACATACACTCAATTAGTATTTGGTAGCATTGCCTTTAAATTGTTTAACTTGGGTCAAACGTTTTGGGTAGTCTTCCACAAGCTTCCCACAATAAGTTGGGTGAATTTTGACCCATTCCTCCTGACAGAGCTGGTGTAATAGAGTCAGGTTGGTAGGCCTCCTTGCTCGCACACGCTTTATCAGTTCTGCCCACAAATTTTCAATAGGATTGAGGTCAGGGCTTTGTGATGGCCACTCCAATACCTTGACTTTGATGTCCTTAAGCCATTTTTCCACAACTTTGGAAGTATGCTTGGGGTCATTGTCCATTTAGAAGACCCAATTGCGACCAAGCTTTAACTTCCTGACTGATGTCTTGAGATGTTGCTTCAATATATCGGCATAAATTTCCTTCCTCATGATGCCATCAATTTTGTGAAGTGCACCAGTCTATCCTGCAGCAAAGCACCCCCACAACATGATGCTGTTACCCCCGTGCTTCACGTTTGGGATGGTGTTCTTCGGCTTGCAAGCCTCCCCCTTTTTCCTCCAAACATAACAATGGTCATTATGGCCAAACAGTTCTATTGTTGTTTCATCAGACCAGAGGACATTTCTCCAAAAAGTATGATCTTTGTCCCCATGTGCAGTTGCAAACCGTAGTCTGGCTTTTTTATGGTGGTTTTAGAGCAGTGGCTTCTTCGTTGTTGAACGGCCTTTCAGGTTATGTTGATATAGGACTCGTTTTACTGTGGATATAGATACTTTTGTACCCGTTTCCTCCAGCATCTTCACAAGGTCCTTTGCTGTTGTTCTGGGATTGATTTGCACTTTTCGCACCAAAGTACGTTAATCTCTAGGAGACAGAACGTTCTTCTTCCTGAGCGGTATGACGGCTGCGTGGTCCCATGGTGGTCATACATGCGTACTATTGTTTGTACAGATGAACCTGGTACCTTCAGGCGTTTGGAAATGGCTCCCAAGAATGAACCAGACTTGTGGAGGTTAAAAAGGGGGTCTTGGATGATTTATTTTAAAGAGGCACTGAGTTTGAAGGTAGGCCTTGAAATACATACACAGGTACACCTCCAATTGACTCAAATAATGTCAATTAGCCTATCAGAAGCTTCTAAAGCCATGACATCATTTTCTGGAATTTTCCAAGCTGTTTAAAGGCACAGTCAACTCAGTGTATGTAAACTTCTGACCTACTGGAATTGTAATACAGTGAATTGTAAGTGAAATAATTCGCCTGTAAACAATTGTTGGAAAAATTACTTGTGTCATGCCCAAAGTAGATGTCCTAACCGACTTGCCAAAACAATAGTTTGTTCATTAACAAGAAATTTGTGGAGTGGTTGAAAAACAAGTTGAAAAACAAGTTTTTACACCTAAGTGTATGTAAACTTCCGACTTCAACTGTAGGTAGGGGCAAAAGTGACTAGGCAATCAGGATAGATAATAAACAGAGTAGCAGCAGCGTATGTGAAAGTGTGTCTGTGTGAGTGTGTATGGCATCAATATGTGTGTGTTTGTGTTCGTAGTATGTATGAGTTTGTGGGTAGAGTCCAGTGAGTGTGCATACAGCCAGTGCAAAAATGTTAGTGCAAAAAAAATCAATAAGTGGGTCAATGAAAATAGTCCTGGTAGCCATTTGATTAACAGTCTTATGGCTTGGGGGTAGAAGCTGTTCGGGAGCTTTTTGGTCCCAGACTTGGCGTTCCGGTAGAGAAGGGTCTACTGGCCCTGCGGCCATGTGAATGTTAACCTGTTTAAAGGTCTTACTAGCTGGTGCTCTCATGCATGCTTCAGTGTTGCTTGCCTCAAAGCGAGCATAGAAGGTATTCAGCTCGTTTGGTAGGCTCGCGTCACTGGACAGCTAGCGGCTGGTTTTCCCTTTGTAATCCATGATCGTTTGCAAGCCTTGCCACATCAACGAGCGTCAGAGCCAGTGTAGTAGCATTTTATTTTGGTCCTGTATTCACTCTTTGTCTGTTTGATGGTTCGTCGGAGGTCATAGCAGGATTTCTTGTAAGCGTCCGGATTAGTGTCCCGCTCCTTGAAAGCTACATCTCTAGCCTTTAGCTCAATGCGGATGTTGCCTGTAATCCATGGCTTCGGTTATAGTATAACATACTATGGAATATTTGAACTTAAATATATGGTAAAACATTGTAAAAAAATGTTGATGGGCCCCAGTGCTGAGCGGTGCAGCTGCCAAAAGCCTGAGAGTCATTTTCTCCCACTAACTCTAGTCTCTCCTGATGTGATAATGATGTTACACCATCATATGTCTCGTATAAAATTCTCTGCCAATTTGGAAGCTACAACAAAGTAATCGCTGCAAGTTTCAAGCATGACACTGGTTTCAAAAGGCTTTTCAGTGCTCATACTCTTAAAATAAGCCAATGGAACAGGTGTATAGTCATTATATTTCTGATATAATGAAAACCCTGGTGGTTTATAAACAAGGGATTGAAATGGCTCCAAATGTACAGAAATATATTTCATACATTCAATCTAAGTGAAGTTACCTGTTGAGTTTTCTGATGGGATCGGGTAACCTTTTCAAGTGACCAAATCATTGTGCAGCTGTGAAGTAATTACAGTTTACAGCACAAGTCTGGCCTGAAAACTAACCCCTTTCTCTCGCTCCCATTTCTCAAAGTTGAGATCAACATTCAACCTCCGTCCTGTCATCTTCTACAAGCAGCTACTTCCCCCTTTGCTTCCGAGCTGCTATCGCAGAACCATTCCAAAGGGAACCAGGCTTTGATCTGGTGCCTCTTTTCCATGAAGAGACCTGGAATCTTACATTCCTTGTCAACTCCTGCCCAGTGGCAGATGGAGGATCCGGGGCCGCCGAGACAACATCACATGCTCCCCCCTCCACAGACCTCACCCTCATCACTCTATTCCTATTTTTGTGTTTTATTTTTCTGTTTTCTTGTCGTTTTGGAAAGCTGTGGTGAATCTTAACTCTGAACTGGCTCTACCCAGGGTTTCTAGGAGGGTATGTCCCAGATTCTCATTTTTCTTTGTGTTGCAAGTTGGTGTGCTTGCTTGGCTGAGCTCTGCTCTGGTTCAACGCCATTGGAAAAAGAGTGTAGCTGTAATATCGGCGTGGCTGGTTGGCTTACCAGGCCCTTGTCTCCAGCTGCGTTTTAATTCAATCCCTATTGATCTATATCTCTCCTCCCAAGGACTCTGATATCATATGAATTGGGCTTGGGGATGGGTTCCCCATGTTATTGTATTCCATTGCCATAAAGGGCATTAGTAGCCTACAGTGCACCCCAGATCCAGTTTCAGTCAATACCGGCTAAATAGAGTAGCAATTTCTTTCTTGTTCAATGTGTCATTACAAAATGGGCATATTTCTTTACGCAACAGGGCTCTTTTGAATTCACACTCCCTCTCTCTTTCTATGCTTATCACTGTACGGCCACTTGAGGCGGTTTAGATATATATTTTGATTGAGCAATGAGAAAATCGCTTCGCTCACCACTGTGTGTTTTAAATATATTGTTACTGTCTTGTTAGGGAGAAATCGATGCTCTCTTCAGATAGCGACCATTTATATCTCTCTGAAAGGGCTGCTCTCCGCGACAGGAGACTCCCAGCATCCTTTGCAACGGAAAAAAAATGGATGGCTGCATTGGACGAGGTTATCCCTTGGTTAATGTGACATGGCTGTCTGTGACCTTGCCGGTTGTTAACTGCCCGGATTATTATTGTGATAATGTGGCAATTAAAAAGAAAGCGCTCCATCAAAATAGGGGGCTTCTGGTCCAGAAGATGGATGTGCAGAGATTACATGGCAGTGGGAAATGCATTAAGACGGCAATCCATTTTTACTGTATGGCTGGGAATCTTTGCTCCAACGGCTGGGTTATTACGGCTCATCCTCGTTGATATCCATTCCCAATCAATACCCCTCTGTTGCCGTAAAAACAGTCAATTAACACATGGGAGAAAGGATTGGACATAAAGAAGGTCAAATCAAAAGCCAACCCTAATGAGACACCATGAGTCTGGAGGGAGAAGGAGTGTCATTTTGTGTTTATTTGAGAGAGAAAAAAATGAAGAAAATGCTTCAAAATAATTCAAATAATTCTAGATTTTATTCAAGTGTTTTGAAATGTTTACTGATGTCCCTAGTTTGATTTTGAACATGAATAGCAAATAAAAAGCATGGTTGCATTTGATTGTGTTAACTATTTTTCTCCCAGCATGCATCACATTGAAAATTGCATCGACATTCAAATGTGATGAACTGTTTTCAGTGTTTGAATAAAACCTCTTGATGAAACAGAGTTCTAATGTAGTATGTATGATTTTTCTTTCTTTTGTGTCTACAGATTCTTCCTGAAGTTCTTCCTCAAGTGCAATCAGAATTGTTTGAAAAATGCAGGGAACCCACGAGACATGAGAAGGTTTCAGGTAAGGCCATATTTATTGTTAAACCTGCCACCATAGTTCCACACAACATACATTTTCTCATTCGGCTCACTATGCAGGTACACGAATTGAAAACACAGTATATTGTTAAGGTTCTCTGTTTATCCCTCAGGTGGTGGTCTCCACTACGGTGAACGTGGATGGCCATGTCCTTGCTGTCTCCGACAACATGTTTGTCCACAACAACTCCAAACATGGCAGGAGGGCCCGACGCCTGGACCCCTCTGAAGGTACAACTGCCTCACAGTTACAGACAACATGACACTTTCTCTAAAACCTCAATGCATCTTGGTGTCTTTGGCCACCTGTGTGCCAGTGTCTAAAAACTTTGGCTGTGGTGAAAATGATGGTGCGGCATTTTATTTTGCCCCACTGAACAACTGACTTTTAATTACATCATCCTCTTTATTGGACTAAATGAAACCATATCCTTATGTCTGGAAAAAGATGATGACATCCTCTTTGAATTGGGAACCTTTTTATTACCAAAGCCCTAAAAAAAACACCCCGGAATCACACTGTAAAATCTACCTCAGCGCGTCGTTTGCGGTTATGACGTAACATGCCATATTGTGAGAAAGAATGGTACTCTTGTTCTTACCGGCAATATTAAAACATTGTCCCCTACCTGCCTAGCGACCACACGGCCTAGCACCTGGCTAGGCACAGGGAAACCGCTTAAACTTATCGCTTTGAACTAACTTCTTACAAGTTTCTGAGTTGACAAATGACAAGAGCATTGGGATACACTGGATAAAGAGTACTTAGGCATTCATAGGAACACTGGGAGAGAGAAAGTCACATGGGTGGTCGCCACTGACGGCAACAGAGCAGAGCAGTACGGTGCCATTGTGTGACTGGAGTCAGAGCGCCATTGTCTCCCTATGCAGACTCGAGAAGGCTATCACGGAAGTCAAGGCTCCACTGAGGGAGTCTCACCGTCTTTCATCTCAGACAGATTGGGATGTTTTCAGAGGCGATAAAGCCAACATCTGCTCCTGTCTTTGTTCCATCCCCCCCTACGCCCCCCCAAGCCCCCTCGATAAATGTACAAAGTTTCCACAGTCTGTTTCACAACATTGTGTTTTATTCATTTGTGAGAGTCCCCCCATTTGACTGTGTGTTTATGGCTGTGACAGGGGGGAAATTAATAGCGATGACAGTAGACTACCGAGGAAAAGCCCCTTCTCCAACAACACCCTCAACAAAAAAAACTCCTGTTAAACGGTGTGAGAGACTCTGTCAAACAGTATCCCATTGGTTGAAGCACATTGCGCTCATTTATAATCTACTGGCTTCAATTGTCATTCAAGCCTTAAAAGTCTGTTTCCCATGCCTCCTCTTTCGGGATCATCTTTACATTTGAGAAGGCTACACTGTTCCACCACTCCCAGGGCACAGTTAGAATGACTACCTTTACACCATGAACCAGTAGGCCTATGCTATTCAACTCAGCCTCATATCAATTGGATCAGTATCGGTCTCTGACAGACACGCGATCTGCTTGCAGACTGTGTGGCAAATGTATCCCACCTCCACCGCAAGCCACAGTCATTATTTTGATCACTTGCCTCCTTCCCCTTTTTTTGCAGTGCAGTGGCTGTTTTGGCCAGATATCCTGTAGACAGGACCGGTTAGTCAGCCTGTCTGTCTCCGTTCTGTTGTGCCTACACACAGTCTGGCCAGGCAGGAGACACTGTAATGTTTCTGTTGAGCTTATTGATCCTCCGCCATCAAACAAAAATGAAATCATAACACTGCATTTTTGATGACTGAGCTAATTGACGTCGTAGACGGCAGGACCGTATGCAATTAGACATCTGTTTGGGGAAAAAAACACACCAATTGTATGTCATTTGTTAATGCTACCCTTGCATTGTATTAGTCATATTGCAACTGGACAGTGACTTAACATTCCTCTGAGCATATAACACATTTTTGGTCCAAAAAGTGTAACCACTCCGTTTGTCAAGTTGGGGGATTTTAACGGTCCTGGTAAGTAGAAGTCATACCCGTTCCTGCTGTCTGTGTTTCCGAAGCAGCTACGCCCTGCATCAAAGCCATCAGCCCGAGTGAGGGGTGGACGACCGGGGGAGCTACTGTCATCATCATCGGAGACAACTTCTTTGACGGACTGCAGGTGGTCTTCGGTACTATGCTGGTCTGGAGTGAGGTGGGTCCAGATACACACACACACACACACACACACACACACACACACACACACACACACACACACACACACACACACACACACACACACACACACACGGACGGGCGCTAGGTGAAAGAAGCTCAGAGAAAGACACGGTGCATAAGACAGGGCATAGAATATTGGAACATGTCCAGAGTGCTTCAGGGACGACAGAGGCTGCCTCAGTGCTACGCCTGGCCCACTCTGTTAGTCAGGCAGATGCCTCCATGCCACAGAGTCTCTATCTGGAAATCATTACACATAGTTCATGACAGTGTGTATTCGGTTGGGTTTACTGTGCTTCGTCGTTTGGCCATATGTACTGACTGAACTGGAAGTTGCTCCAGATATTATTGTCTTCTAAATGACTTTTAAAATGATCACATTTGAATTTGCTAGACAGAGTTGTGGATGATGCTGTAGATGCACCTTTGAGATCAAACTAAGACTAAGTGTGTCTATTGTATAGTAAGAAATTACCATACCTCCCACAGTGCACTGTTCTTAGCGTTTAAACGAGTGTGTGTGTTGTGTGTTCCAGCTAATCACGCCCCACGCCATCCGGGTCCAGACGCCCCCTCGCCACATCCCAGGGGTCGTGGAGGTCACGCTCTCTTACAAATCCAAGCAGTTCTGCAAAGGGGCGCCAGGACGCTTTGTCTACACCGGTAAGATTGTCTACACCGTTCCTTCCTTTTTTAAAATCTGTTTTACCCTCTCTCTATATCTCTCTGCTTCCTCCTCTCCTCCCCTTTAAATCCCTTTGGTATCACTTCATCTGAAGGTCTGTTTTACCCTCTCTCTATATCTCTCTGCTTCCTCCTCTCCTCCCCTTTAAATCCCTTTGGTATCACTTCATCTGAAGGTCTGTTTTACCCTCTCTCTATATCTCTCTGCTTCCTCCTCTCCTCCCCTTTAAATCCCTTTGGTATCACTTCATCTGAAGGTCTGTTTTACCCTCTCTATATCTCTCTGCTTCCTCCTCTCCTCCCCTTTAAATCCCTTTGGTATCACTTCATCTGAAGGTCTGTTTTACCCTCTCTCTATATCTCTCTGCTTCCTCCTCTCCTCCCCTTTAAATCCCTTTGGTATCACTTCATCTGAAGGTCTGTTTTTATTAACATTAGTACATAGGTTAACCATTATATTGAGTTTTTAAAAAATGGGCATTGGGACTGTCACCACATCTTCCTATAGGGTTTATTGTTCTTCATGCTATATATTACAATACATATAGTGGTGGCGACATTCCCCGTACTCCTCTGTCCTTTCAAGGTGGTAAACATTTCCCCTTGTGCAAGGGCATTGAGTCCTACCCGTCTTTTTTGCTGGAGCTTTTCCCCAGGTTATCCTTCAAGCCTTTGTCTGATGTCCAGACTGTTATGCCGGGCGTGACTGCCGCCAGAATGGAGTATCGCTCCCTTAAATCAGTTCTTTACTATTCCCGATTATTCCATCGGAATATCCAGATGCCATTCAAAGTAGCAGAAAGGTCAGATGGATGGCTGTTTAGTGTGATAAGGAAATGTCACTGTGTTGCCGATGAAAGAGGGGACTGTGTTAAGGCTTTCTGTTAAGCACAGGTTTATCGCTGCGGCCTTCTCCCCTCTGTTCAAAGCACCGCTTAGTTCCCATGCAAGTGTGAGCGAAGCAAATAGACAACTTCACAATGGGCCGTCCAACCCAGCTTACAGTTCCTTTTGCAATGCTAATACCTGATTCCGTTTGACGATATGACTGACAACTGCTCGGTGTATTGCTTTTATGGACGGGTGTGGTGAATCGAGACCTCCTGGTACCTCGTCCTGTACGTCTATTAGGCCGAGGGACGGACGGGTTCTGTCGAGAACCCGTGTTGTGGATCCCTGGAAGGAGTTGTAATACTTTATGTGGTCACCGAAGTACTCAAATGTGGTGAGCATTTTATGATTTGAAGTCGATAAAAATGATAAAACAAAAACTATTTGACTTGATCGATAGCGAATCAACAAGGATGTATTTCGCTGGTGACTCCATTCCTAACACAGACAGGTGCCTGCACCATAATATTGTAAAAAAAAGGCTCATTAGTCTCTAGTTCTTCTCTCCAGATTGAGACCCATATTGTGCACACATCAACATTTAATCTGATTTACACATACATATTTCAAGATTGTCTGCGTGCATTTCTGGAGCGTGTTTATTGTGCCAGGAGTGTCTTCTTCATGAATGCAAAATGAGGCAAGCTTTTAAATACTAAATCGTCAAGCTTGTGTATAATTGAACAGGAAAGAGAATGCATCCAGGCTCAATGATGTCATTTCCTCTGGGGAACTTCCAGATGCCCAAGTGAGCTCGTCTTTCAGTGCGTCCCCTCCACAAAAACATAGCCCTCTCCTATCAAACAGTGGTTGAATAGCGTAGCAAATCAGCTGAGTTGTAGAGATGACACACCAAAAGTTTGAACTAATGTAACACATTATTTTGTTTGATATCATGCCAAAGAAAGAGGGAGCGAACCACACGTTGTGTTATGACAGAGGTACACATGGGTCTAAATGTTTTATTCCTTTAAACTCAGCCGAGGGAGAAAAAAGAGACCTAGATAAGTTCCCCTCTTTCTCTGTCTTCCCTCTGTAGCAGAGAACGGTGTCTCCGGGCTTTGATCCAAGGCATTACAACTGTTGCCATGGGCTAGAATGGCAATACAATGAACCTGAGCGAATTGCACTCCTCGGGGCACTCCACTGTTACCTGACACTTTCTATGTGACTGCAGCTTATCTACCGTACAGAGACATGCAGGACTATGTTGACTCTGTCACTGCCTTAATATGTCTGGGTCCACATTGACTTATGAGACAGTGAGTGATTGGTCTCCTTGATATTGGAACTAAAGAGTTGGGTCTAGTGTCTAGACAGATATTATAGGTGCTGGTTTCTCCTATAACCAAACAGACAGACAGACAGACCAGTGGCTTCTTGGATTGTTTGCCCTCCAGTCAGAATCATTCATTTGAGCCTTCTCTTGTGCAGTACTTGAAATCCATATCTCACACACATGATATCCAAATAGAAATGTGATGGTTTCTCTCCCACACACTTCTCTCTCTCCTTTTTATTCATGCAGCTTCCTCTTATTGCCAACTGCACATCTCCATCTTCACCCTCTCTCTCCATCTCCCCTCCTTTACCCTTTCTTTCCCTAGCCTCCCTCTCCCTCTCTGCCCCCTCTCTTCTCCCTGCCCTCCCTCCCCCAGACTTCCAGACTCTCTCAGGGGTTGTATATCCCCAGGTGCGGCTCGAGGAGGGGAGGGTGAAATTAATGAGGGGAGCCTGGAGGTATTGACTTTCCTGGGAAAACACAGCTCTCTAAAAATCAGTGGCCAAGTACTGCAATAACTCAGCACCCATCGATTCCCCTTCCCCATAGGCCACATTGATCTATGCATTACAAGCACTGAGGCTGGCAGCATGGATCCAGCACCACCCTGCCTTAACACCACCCCACTAAATACTGGAATGATGATACTGCTACTATTACTACCACTGCTGTTACTGGACCACCATTACTACTGCTAACACTACTACCACTACCATTACTACTACTACTACTACTACTTTCTAGTACTACTACTACTATCTAGTACTACTACCATTACTCGTGGAAATGGTACTATTTTTAATAGTGTTGTTACTAATTCCTCTGCCATCACGGATGATAATATTCATAGGAAGTGAATGCCGTCATTCATGGATGGCAGTGTAGTGTACAACACACGCGCTGTGCCGGATCCATTTCATGGAGTGATGCATGGTTTGAGTCTGTGACTACTATTTCACTAGCCTGGGGGGGCAGCAGCCTCAGGGGGTTCTCGTGGCAAGCCTCATCTTGTCCAAATCCCCCCCAATCAACAAAACACATCTGTCTGGAGGGAGAGGACGTGTGACCCAGAGGTTGGGTGTTAGAGTGAAGGGGTGTGAGAAGCCAGTCCAAGCTACATGGCCTTTTATTTGGGTTAATCTGACGTGTGGCAATCCAGTGCTAGTTCTGATGAGGTCATTCGGAAAGAAGAATTTAGCCAATGGCAGAGACGGCTAGCAGGAGCTGCTGTTGGGACCTGGTTGTTGTGTGGCGTGAAAGGAGGCCTGGCACCCTGGCGGCCACTACCTCCCAGGCTAAAC
The DNA here is from genome assembly GCF_018296145.1 of Oncorhynchus tshawytscha. Classification (NCBI taxonomy): domain Eukaryota; kingdom Metazoa; phylum Chordata; class Actinopteri; order Salmoniformes; family Salmonidae; genus Oncorhynchus; species Oncorhynchus tshawytscha. The sequence goes on along the minus strand of NC_056436.1, from coordinate 57,299,145 downwards.
CCTTAAGAAGTTGGGCTGGGCCAGTGTTCCTATCACAGCGAGGAGAAAAACAATGGTCCACTCTGTACTGTACCTTACTGCTCTCGCTCTCTCGCTCTCACACACACACACACACACACACACACACACACACACACACACACACACACACACACAGGGGCTGGCCACATGGAACATATTAGCAAAATGTTCCATACGGTATGCTGAAGGTCTTGTGAACATGTAACAAAGGAGCGAGAGTTATACCTCGGCTTCCCCGTAGTGTCGAATTTGAGCATCTGTAAAATTTTCGACTTACTCGACGTGGTGTGTTGGTCCTTCCCAGCCCTGTCGGCGATCTCTTTCTGTAGCACTGTACACTGACTAATTGACTACTGCACTTTTATTGTTTAAATACTCTCACTGTAACACAGGGAGGTAATTATGCGCACGTATGCGTGGTATCAACTTGCGTGCAGTATAGGAAGAAAAATGAACACTTTTACACAATCATGTGTTAATTGTTTTCCATATTTCCATACTTGTTACACAGTAGATTTCCCCATGATTGAGCATACATACCCCCCTGTACCTACAGTTTGCACTGAACCACTGTTGGATCAAACATTTAGTTTCTTCACGTAGACACAGAAGAACATCACATCGATGGTTGTCCTCTAGAGCATGGAGAGAAGTGGAGGTGACAGCAACACAACCACTCCCTTCTGTTGCCTCTCTCGTCTCCTGTGAGATCTGAGAATGACGCAACCCCTGTGATTAGAGTGTGCATCCGCTTCAGCGGCGAGATATGTTAATCAGCTAGTGAATAATTACCTCCTTGGTGCCTTGATTAGACCAGAGTGACAAGGCTGGGAAAGTGTGTGCCTCAAAGAAATACCACCTCACACACACCTGAGAAGTTATTCTTTTTGAGTCACAGCCCACAATGCCCCCACAGAAACGCTTATTATCTGACATTAGTTCTGCTAGTCCCCCTCCTTGAAGACGAGGAGATCTCTGTCTTTGATATATGAAATGTGGCATGTCTCTGTGGAAGAGAGGGGAATTCCCTCAGTGGAGAACACTGTTCTGTCTAATAAAAGACCGGTAACTTCGGGGAATCTAGAGTAAGTGTAGTTTCATCACTTGTAGCATTAAATGGATGTGATAAGTACTCATTGACTTGGGGCTGAATCCAAACATGAGTTATGTCCCATTGACATCTGTGTAGGATTTACAGAGACATACGGAGACAAAATGTGGTAAACTGATAGGCCTCCTTCATTGAAAATACAGTTCAGTATTTAGAACCCTTCCCTTTTTTGACATTTTGTTTTATTCTTAAATTGATTAAAAAATAATTTTCTTCATCAATCTACACACAATACCCCATAATGACATAACAAAAACAGGTTTTTAGAAATTTTTCACATGTATTAAACACCTGATATACATAAGTATTCAGACCCTTTGCTATGAGACTCGAAATTGAGGTGCAGGCGCATCCAGGTGCAGGTGCTTCCTGTTTCCATTGATCATCCATGAGATGTTTCTACAACTTGATTGGAGTCCATCTGTGGTAAATTCAATTGATTGGACATTATTTGGATATGCACACATCTGTCTATATAAGGTCCCACAATTGACAGTGCATGTTTGTGCAAAAAACAAGCCATGATCATGCCAAGTGCCATGCCAAGTGTCTGTAGACCTGCGAGACAGGATTGTGTCAAGGAACAGGTCTGGGGAAGGGTACCAAAAAACTTCTGCAGCATTGAAGGTCCCCAGAAACACAGTAGCCTCCATCATTCTTAAATGGAAGAAGTTTTGGCCAGTCAAACTGAGCAATAGTGGGAGAAGGGCCTTGGTCAGGGAGGTGACCAAGAACCCAATGGTCACTCTGACAGAGCTCCAGAGTACCTCTGTGGAGATGGGAGAACCTTCAGAAGGACAACCATCTCTGCCGCACTCCACCAATCAGGCCTTTATGGTAGAGTGGCCAGACGGAAGCCACTCCTAAGTAAAAGGCACATGACAGCCCACTTGGAGTTTGCCGAAAGGCACCTCTAGGACTCTCAGACCATGAGAAACAAGATTCTCTGGTCTGATGAAACCAAAGGTGCTTCAACAAAATACTGACTAAAGGGTCGAAATAGTTATGTAAATTTCAATTTTTTATTTGTAATAAATTAGCAAACATTTCTAAAAAACGGTTTATGCTTTGTCGTTATGGGATATTGTGTATAGATTGATAAGAAAAAACAATTTAACCCACAAAATGTGGAAAAAGTCAAGGGGTCTGAATACTTTCCGAATGTACTGTACCCATTAAAAGATTCCCTCTTTCCTCTGAAGGTCAGGTGTGGTCTATCGTTTTTCTCTCTCTTCAAAGCTATGTGGTCTAGTGTGGTGTCAGACAGGGGTCACTGGAGGTCATAGGAGTCATATAGACTACATCAGTCAGGCTAATTGTTACCATATCGCCAAAGTGTTTTAGTCTTAATTAGAAGTGTGTGTTTGGTGAGGGAAGAAGCCCTTTCATCTTCCCTGGTGGCTCTCCACTTTAAAGAGGCCATATCTGTCTGGGGCCAGTCTGTCTGTCTGTCTGTCAATCACAGTTTAAAGTTCATGAAATTTCTATGAGCATCGATCGCAAGGGGGCCCGGATGATTGATCAAGCCTCTTGCTTTGAATTTCTCTTCTCTATGCTCTCACTGTGATGGGATGTGTGTGTTGTGTGTGTGTGTGGGCGGGGGGGGGATGTGTGTATGGTTGCCCGTAGGTCTATGTATTGAGTTTGTACAGTGTTTTATATATACAGTGCAGAATATAATGCTGATGGAGTCATGTTTGGGGAAAGCAACTGTTTTCACACAGACAACAGCGTACCGCAGTCCAAGCCAGAGTTTGGTTTTGCATCACACGTCTGTACGTGTCCCAGTGTGTTGCTATGTCATCTTACTCTGAATGAGGGACAAATGAAAGAGCGAGAGAGAGAGGGGGGGATGAAAGGAGTAAATCAATAGCATAGTGCACGTGTGTAACAGTAACAGGGCGGCTTTAGATGCTGGTCGCCCGGTCGGTGCTCCACAACCCCCAGCCGACGACACACAGCCGCACTTGACCGACTCAGATCAGGCTCACACTGTTACTGCGTCCGACAATTTCTTCCCTCAGAAGAGAGGGAGGAAATGATCTGATACACACATCTGTAGGCGACGGGGGCAAACGCAGCGATGACCTGCATCAATCATAACATGAATAGAGATGATAGGAATGGAAAATTGGAGCCCATGTTGCTCAAGCCGCTTCAAATCCCCTGTTCTGTCAGCCGGGCGGTGGGGATGGGCTGGGGCCTTGATGGTGTATCTCATATGAAATATGGACTCCATTTGAAATGATACGTGCAATATAGGGAAAGCCACGGAGAGCCTATGTGTTGAGTGGTGGAGCAGGAGAGTGGAGATTTATGGGTTTGAGGATGATCCTCATCGGGGACATGACTGCGCCTTCAACAAGGATATCACTGGAGTGAAAGGCGTCAAGGCGCCAAAAAAAAAGATTCCCTAAAGTGCATATTCCATCCATCAGCTATATCTGGTAAATGTGTACAGAATCAGCTAGCAGCCAAGTAGAAAAGCAGAAGCCACCTAAGCGGTTGGAAGGACAGCGGCGATGAGGGAAAGTAAATAGAAAATAGCTCAACATAAATAGATGTAAACACGTTGGAGTATGAGGATGTAAACATGTGCTGAGTAAATGGATACATATTGTGCCAAGGCACCACTTGAAGCATGCAAACCCTATAAAGCTTTGGAGCCTTAGTCTCTACACCCCGTGAGACTGATTGTAAAAAAGAGCAGTGAGACTTGCTACGTTCCAATAATATTAACTGGCTTCCTTTTCCCTCTCTCCCATTCTGGACCACCAATCTGAAAGGACTTGGATTTGTTTAAATTCTGTAGTTGGAACACCTATCCAATCACTCAGTAGCAACAAAGGAAAGAAAGAATATTGGTGCGTAAGCCCACCTTAACTCTATCATGTTTCCCATATTTGTTCGGTTCAGGGGTGTAAGTAAGCGTCCCTCTGATCACGTTGACCTTGTAGAGGTACACTGTTCTAACTCTGACTTAACCTCTTGCTCCTGCTGACTGAAGTCGTTTGGGTCATTTGGAAGGCAGCGCTGTTTGAAATAAGACAGAGAGCAACATGGGAATTGATTTTGAGGGAGCTTTAGGTAGCCTCCTCCTAAACCTCTAGAAATAGGTGAGGACATCTGGCTCGACACGTGGAGGTTTTTCACACGGGTTGAAAGGTGAAATGTTACACATGTACGATCAAATGAGACATTTTTGTTCACAAAATAAAGACTTTTCTACTTGTAACAATACTCTCAACCTACAGAAGAGGAAGAGTTGTGCATTGAATGAAGTCAGAATGATATCAGAGTATTAAGGTAGAAGACATGACACTTAAGGCGTTGATTGAATTAACATTATCATCTGTAATACCAATTAATGCTACATGGTCTATCTGACTTTAAGTGCCTAAAATTTGGAGCTCATTGTTTTCCTGAACCCGAAAATGTCTGTCCTGCTTGTGCTGTGCCCTGCTGTCACCAGCACCATGTTTCCCTATCTAATACAGTTCTGTGCTTTGGGATCATATTTCACTAGAGCTCCTCTCAGGCTTGGTTGAGTGTGTTAGTGGAAATCCCATTCACCCTCTCCCTCCCCTTTGTCCCAGTCGAGTGGTCACCTAATAACAACGCTCTGTTTAGTGAGACCCCAGTCGACCGTTTGATCACTTTCATAGAGCGAGAAATAGAGAGCAATAAATGAATGATTAAATAAATAAATAAAAGTATACCCTCCCGCCCACACCTCTCTTTCTCCCTCCCTGTCTCTCTCTCTCTCTCTCTCACTCCTACTCCCGCACTCCTACTCCCGCCTCCTCTTCCCAGCGAACTGCATTATCTTTCCCCTTTGAAAAAGTCCAAACGTCAGACACCACAAAGACGACTGGGCCCCCGAAGAAAAAATCTATACAAATTACGATGGAGAAAGTGGCACTGATGGCTGGAATTGCAGCATATGTTTACACTAAATCAGGCAATCTATCTTCATATGGGGTGTGTAATACGTAGGGGGTCAGGGTTCGCGCAGTGCGCCGGCGCTCTCCAATTACTCGGGCTCTTTGCGAAGGAGGCTGCCGTATCGATTGGCTGCGAGAACAGGGGCCTGCAGGTAGCCAATGGGGTGCTGGGGTCAAAGTGCAGGGGGATTTTAATAAGGGGAAGTAATGGACTTAATTTCTGAGGGGCCTGGCAGTAGAGGACGAGATGTCTGCTTCACTACCCTCTTGTCTCCCAGTCGAGAGGTTCATTAGGAGGCAAGCTTTATGAGATTACATTCTCTCTCTCTCTCTCTCTCTCTCTCTCTCTCTCTCTCTCGCTCTTTCTTTCTTTCTTTTTTTTTTTGCTCTCTGTCTGGTCTGTCTGTCTGTCTGTCTGTCTGTCTGTCTGTCTGTCTGTCTGTCTGTCTGTCTGTCTGTCTGTCTGTCTGTCTGTCTGTCTGTCTGTCTGTCTGTCTGTCTGTCTGTCTGTCTGTCTGTCTGTCTGTCTGTCTGTCTGTCTGTCTGTCTGTCTGTCTGTCTGTCTGTCTGTCTATCTCTCTGTCTCTGTCTCTCTCTGTCTCTCTGTCTGTGCTGCTCATTCCCTTTTCTATTGCTCTGTCTCTCTTCCACTGGTTCTCTCTGATAGTGTCCCACTCTCTTGGTATATTGGCTGTTTTTCAAATTTTCCCTGATTGTGTTGAAATTCCCTTTTACAATGCTCAGCCCTAGCTCTCTGACAAGGCCTAAGGAATACCTCATTATCCAAAGACGTGTTTGGTTTCAAAGTAGACTATCCCCTTCATCCCGACAAGGGAGAAATTGTCCATGAGAGTGTAATCTGTTTGGGCCTTGCTAACGTTCCTCTCTAGGTCCCTCTCAGGGGACAGGGGCAGATATTCAAAATGGCAGCCTGTGTGGAGAGGGCACGTCTAGGCTCCGTCACCCTTCAGATAACATCCTGACCCAGCCGCAGCCTGAAAGCCCTTTTCTCCTTCCCTTGGTGTGAAACGAGCCTCAGACAAATTTGATTTAGCAGCTCGCGGGTGCCCGTTCCCGGGGAAAGAAAACAAATATTGTTATAATGGTAATAACATCTATTTGCCGCTCGCGACAAACGGCAGCGGGCCTTTGAAAAGACCCCGCGCTGCCGCCACCACCTTATTCTTATTCATGAAAGCGCCGGTTATGCATATTAGCGCAAACTAGCTATTCTACTCACCGGCATTTGGTGTGTCAATCATCCTTACGGAATACAAGAGGCACCGGTGACAAAAGCGGAGAGGGCAAGAAGGCTGACAAATTGTCCCCAAAGTCAAATTTGACAGCCTTTTATGATTAATGGGCTTGATTATGGAGAAATATCTCTCTAACTCATTTCCGGCTGTTTCTCTTTTCTCCTTCGTCTCGAAATGGAGAGGAATGGAGATTGCGTTGTTTGCAAATGTGTGTGTGTGTGTGTGGGGGGGTGAAATAAAAAGGGGGGTACCTGAGAGGCTTAGAGTGAGGGAGGTGCAATTGAATTAGTTAGGAATGCCCCGTGAAAGGGATAGCAACTGGGACAGGTTGAGTGGAAGGTCTCAAGCTTAATAAATAGAATAGACGAAAGAGAGAGACGTGATGGTGGAGGAAGAGATCGCCTGACGCCGGGCTGACACTCAAGGCTATTGTAGAGCACATGTATCAAGGCAGGACAGCTAGTCAGGGGAGATATTCCTCTAGAATGTGACATAACACCTTCATAAGGCCTACATAGGCATACAGGCGTGGAATTGAAAAAACAATGCACATGTGACATAACACCTTCATAAGGCCTACATAGGCATACAGGCGTGGAATTGAAAAAACAATGCACATGTGACATTGGAAGCTTAAGAAGATCGATGCATGTTTGAGCTGCTTCACTCAGCAATGTTCCAACCTTGATAATTCTCTCTCTTTCCAGCCTTGAATGAGCCCACCATTGACTACGGCTTCCAGAGGCTACAGAAGGTCATCCCCAGACACCCAGGAGATCCCGAGAGGTTACCTAAGGTCAGTGGCGTGCCTCATAGGACACCAAGGAGTACATCATCCCCTGTTGTTACTCCAAAGACCACCCAGACTTCGGACCGCCAAATATCTGAGTTTATAAACCTGATTTGTTTGATTTGGATTAATTATGAACCCTCTGCCCTATGAACAGGCTCTGATGCCAAGGGGCACATTGTTCTGATATCTCGTACAATTGGAAACAGGTGGTTATGGGATGTCGTATTTGGTGTTTGAGACAGTGTTCCTGGTCTGGTTGTTTTTAGGTTTGAGGTAGCAACAGTCACTTATACATAGACATGAGTGTATGCACGGTACAACACTGCCTTTCAGACACACTTGATAAATACTTGCGTACAGACAACGACAACACACACTTAGGCACAGACTCAGGTAGGGCAGCCGTCAGGTGCCCTGGGCGGTTTGCCGCCTGGTTAGTATGAAAAGATTATTTTCCCCCTAAAAGGTGCTCCACTAAATGAGTGAGATTGTTTTGGGCAGAGAACTGCTGTAAAGGGGGATATGATCAGATGGGGCCTGACAGTCTAAAGCAGCTGCCAAATTGAAACCATTTATCAAAATCTGACGTCTGAGATCCAGTCACCAAAAAAGTAGTTTATTTGTAAATTGATACTAATAGTGAGCATATATTGTCTGGCCCCTTTGATGCCCTGATTTGTGGCGGAGGGAGAATGTCCCCATCAGCCGTTATATATTTATTTATTCAAAAGAAAACTCAATATGCAAATAGATTTTCCTCCGTGTTCCATCCAGCTGCGAGCTTTCCCGACATTTTAGACAGAATGAAATGGCAACAAGAGTAACACCTTAAAGCTTGCCATTCGTGAAGTACCTCATTGCTCTCACCCAATGTGACTTGTCAGGATAGACTCACAATATCACTCGGGAACAGATAGGTTGACATTTCATCCCTTTGTTATCCTCTCTCCTTTCCTTTTCCTGTAGGACAGAAAGGTTGGCCAGGAACGGTAGTAGAATGTTTGTCTCTTAGGCAGGGAGCAGAGCTCCCCTAAGCTACATCCAGAGGCTATAGACACCAAACCCTGCTATTGGAACCAATTAAAGTCAAATGTAATTATGTATTTTTTTACTGGAAGAAACAGAGCATGTCTAGAATGGTGGGAATAAGAGGTATTCCATGTAGATAATGATAGGGGGGAAACACTAATATAGGAAAACACTGGCCATCGTTCCTCTGGGCTCCTTTGGTTTTGGCGTTTTCCTTTGTCGCCGAGAAACCCCTGTTGAGTGATTTCATTAGGAGGTTGGCAACCACACTTCTCCAACGAGCCGGTGTCAAGAGGTGGGACCCTAGCTCCAGTGATGGACAGACAGACCAGCCCGGGGCTAAAGCATGGCCAACTGGTCACTGATGACCTCGGAGGCTGGGGCTGGATCAGGTTCGCCTCTAATTTCATTTCCAGTCTGCCTTGGCTGCAAGCGGACACTTCCCTGTCCAGATCTATGGAGGATATGTGAAACGAGTTCAAGCTCTAGCCTCCCCTCATTGCTCAGCATGGGAGGCACTCCGTTCCAAGACCTTTGCGGTAGAAGACCCAGACCCATTCCCAGGTCACGGCAAGTTTAACGGCCTATGAATCCTCTTAAATAGACACCTGGATGGTGATGCATTCCTTACATGCGGAGGGCCTATTTTCCTAAGATACGGCCACACGGGAAGCCTGTTTTGATACAGAGTAGACAAACAAATGGAGACAGAGCTTAAAAGCAAACCGAGGTGAAGAGTTTGCCGTCTTATCGGCCAAAATGTGTTAACGGCAACAGCAAAAAATTGGCTCATGTGAGGTTTCATATGTTCAAGGAGAATATGTGTTTTCCACCTGTTTGGCCATTGCATTGGAATTAACTGCCAGGGTTAGGGGACAATTGTATTTGAATGCAATTGTTAGTGCGAGGATGGAATAAAAGCCTGCACACCCTGTAGCTTTTCAGCACCTGAGCTGTGTGTGCGCACACCCCTGATCTAGACTGTGTACTTGAAGAGATCAGTTTGGTGGTATGGTGTGGAAGCGGTAGCTAGCCATAGCGTCTCCTGTGTGTTGTATCTAGGTGGTATGCAGAGCCGGGCTAGGGGGGATTTATCATTGTTAAGGGACCTGTCGGATGACTTCTTCTCCAGGGTCAGCTGATCTCTTCTCTCCGGGCACCTCTGGATCCAGGGAGCCAACCTCCCATAATTGAGCCCCTGGAAAGCAATGGAAGAAAAAAAGAAAGTGGAATATGTCTGGAGACAGACGCAAGGAGGACTGGGGCGTTGGGGGACAGGGGCTGGTTGCAGGGGCGGGGCTCAGGAGGGTTGGGTGAGGTGGGTAAAAGAGATATGCTGTTCAACTATATGACGTATGATCAAGGTGCATTCCATAACGTTTCCACATGAAAATAGCACTTATCAAAGTACCGTATATCTGTAATAGTAAAGAAATTCAATTCCTCGAGAGAAGTACCTTTTCTTGCCGTGTCACTAAGATGTTTAAGAAATACCTCACCATTACAACGCGTACAGTCAAGGAGAAGTGGATTAGACTGGGTTTCCAGTCGATAGGTAATTCATTGTAATTTAACTTATCAATTTTCTCAAATTCCACAAATCAATTGGAGAGAAACAATCCTCATATAAAATGATCTGCATTTTTCAACTCGTGAATCAAATCGGAATTCATTTCCTCAATCGACCTGACTTGAAGATGACGCCAGCCAGTTCAGGATAGAGGGATTCTATAATTCCTGCTCTTTCATATCGTTCTCCTTGTGAGTTATTCCACCTGGAGCTCTGAAGTACCCTAAAGAGACATCCACTCTCTAGATGTGTGGTCTGTCGCTCCAGAATGCTGGATGTGCCTTTCCCTCTTGGCCCTGAGACAGACGAAAAGAGAGCATGGTGGATGAAATGGTTTCCCCCTCTGTCTGAGGTCGTAAAAGAGACATATACTAGCTAAAACCTGTTTTTCCCCAAGTCTAAGTCATCAGGGTAGAGGTTTCCAGGATAGAGGCTGGGAACAGACCCATCCTACTCTCACAGAGGGAGGGAGTCTCTTGTTGGGCCAACTTCTTATCCCTCACTGGCAGTAGCCCCACTGAGGATGAAGGAGAGAACACTCCTTTCCCTCCCTCCTGCCCTCCCCTGTCTCTGTCTGTCTCTCTGTCTCTCTGTCTGTCTTTCTGTCTCTCTCTCTGTCTCTCTGTCTCTCTCTCTCTGTCTGTCTGTCTGTCTGTCTGTCTGTCTGTCTGTCTGTCTGTCTGTCTGTCTGTCTGTCTGTCTGTCTGTCTGTCTGTCTGTCTGTCTGTCTGTCTGTCTCTCTCTCTGTCTCTCTGTCTCTCTGTCTGTCTCTCTCTCTGTCTGTCTGCCTGTCTGTCTCTCTGTCTCTCTGTCTCTCTGTCTGTCTGTCTGTCTCTCTGTCTCTCTGTCTGTCTGTCTCTCTGTCTGTTTCTCTGTCTCTCTGTCTCTCTGTCTGTGCAAAGTGCTTGCATGCATGTGAGAGTGTGTTTTCTGGATGCTGAGAGTATAACATCACAGACTGTACATTACTCCTCCATGGTTAGAATTCAGTGTACAACATGTTACTGTTTTATTCGTATTCTTATCCCAGAGTATTCAGTGAATCTTTCAACCCTTGCATATTCCATGTTGTATGTTTATTCATATTGCATATGGGTCATTCCAAAAATCAAGGTATTACCTTTATATTTAATTCAAGTGACACTCACTTTATACGAGCACTAAACCAGCATTTAACACACTATGGAATCTCTCTCTGTTCATTGGCCGAGGTGATTATTGAATGAGCCGACATGCTGCTTCTAACCCTCCATCCCTCTTTCCCTCCGTCCATCTCTGAGAGGAAGTGCAGAGCAGCCTGACCCCCCCCCTAGAGGTGTGGGCCAGTGATAAGAGATTATGATGATAACTGGGAGATAGTGCATTACCGTATTGATTGTGTTAAAACACCCGCGCTCTGATTGCCGGCACTTGGGCTGACAGGAATCCAATGGCGCTGTCTCTCCGAGCCGCTAAAAGGAGGAGTGTGTGTGCGTGTGTGTGTGTGTGTGTGTGTGTATGTGGATATGTGTGTATGTGTGGTATGGTTCACGGCAAGGCATTGCAACGTCCATATCTCACCTCCACACACACACATGCCTCACACCCCCACCCCAACAGTTACAGTACCACAAGGCCCAGGCATAGATAACCCTTGCTGTTATGTCGCAAAATGCTGTGATGTATTTCCAATGGTCCAAGTCAAGTAACATGAAATGTAATGAGGTTCTCAGAACAGACGGCCTGTTGTTAGTTGGTTATCGAATGGTTGTTATTGTTTAGAACAGCATTACTTCTTCTACGATAATAGTCTGGAACAGAGTTTCCCAAACTCGCCCCCTGGGTTACATAAATATTTCTACACAGCTGACTCTAATAATTAAAGCTTGATGATGAGCTGTTTATTTGAATCAGCTGTGTAGTGCTAGGGCAAAATCAGCTGGGTAATGCTGGGGGGGGTGTACTCCAAAGAGTACTTCCTTTTGCATTTGTTTGAGAGATTCTGGTTACCGTAGTTAGGACAGTTGTTATGATCAGAAAATGGCCACGCACTTCAAACAATTGAACACCCAAACACACAAACAGAGTTGCACCAGCGAGCAGTAAGGCCTCGAAGGCGTCATTAACTCGAGAAAGGCTGTTGTGTTTGTCGTTGCCTAATGAAAATACAAGTAGAGAGACCGTCAGTGACAAACACACACACACACACCAGTGTGTAGAGGCAGGAATGTGTGCGTGCGAATGTTTATGAGTGCATGTGCTTGTATATTGCTGCGTGTGTAAGTGTTTGCGTACGTGTGTGTGTGTGTGTGTGTGTGTCTGTGCGTTTGAGGCGGCAGGGCGGGAAGGGGTTGCCAAAGTTCCCTATGGCGGGCAGGGTGTTGCAGCCGCCAAGCCTCAGAGACATTAACTAACTTCTGTTTTATAATGGAGATTAATGAAGCGAGCGCATGCCAGAGGGGAGGAGAGAGGATGAGAGGGGATAGGATGAGAGGAGAGGAGGAGAGGAGGGGTCTGAGACACTCCTCACAGGGGTGGATATGTTGGCAGTGCCAGGGTGTGACAGATTGTGCCCTCTCTCAGTGGATAGGGGTTTGGGCGTAGGGACGAGGGGTGGAATAGAGAGTGACAGGAGCTATATTGCTTGGTTGCAGTGGGGGTAGCGGTGTGTGTGTGTCTGTGTGACTTTGTGCCTGCAGGATAGCTGCGGGGTCAGTAGGAGTGTGGGGGTAGGCAGGTGGGTCGGCATGCCCACTAAGGAGAGGCACCGAGGAAGGGCACACTGGCACGGTGGATCTCAGATAGATGTGAAACATAATTTGATCACTTTTTGTTGCAGAGAGTTTTCCCTGAAATGCAAACTTTAGTGTATTTGAGGTTTAAAAAGGCTTCTAAAGTTTGTAATTTACATTTTTTACCCTTTCGAAAAATGTATCAAGCCCTACAAAAAATGTCCGTTATTTATGATCCACATAATGATATACCTTTCCTGTTGCTGCAGGATTCTTTTTGTGCTGTAACAAGCTGGCTCAAATTAAGATCCTACATCTGTACACACGCACGGACGCACAGACATACACACACCCATACACACACAAACACACAAACACACAAACACACAAACACACAAACACGAACACACGCATACGTTCACACCTGCTCTTTCTAAAAAAAAATGTGCACATGGTAAAAAAAACTAAACCAATATGTTAATAAAACAAGGGAATCTAATTTCCTTTCAAGCATATATTCAGGAGAGAATACATGAAGTTAAGAAAAATGCACACACCCCTTCCTCACTGAAACTCAAGTCAGTATGCTTGCCCATCTGGGCAGATGGTTTTTCCTCGGGCTGATTCGACTGAATCATTTTTCCTGAGGTCATATTTTGTCGTGGGAAATGGGGGACAGAAAAGAAAGAGCGTCCTCGTTCACTCTTTCCCTGTCAAACACTGAACACAGGGCCAACAGTGAGGGAATAGTTAAATGATTCAACGATAAGGAAAACAGTTATTCCCAGATACATGTTCACCACAGCACTGCCCATTTCCTTTGACAGCGTTTCGGTCAAGTTCAATTATTTTTTTATTTTTTTACAACACAAGGAAAAGTCTCGATGTGTTGTAGGAACCAATCACGCTCCAGAAAAGCAGACAGAGGCCCCTCCTCGTTGTAATACCCCAGAGACCTCCAGCAGAGGCTCCCACAACACCAGCTCTCATCCACAGAGCCCTGGAAACAACAACCAACCCAGCCCTCTCGACCTCACTCACTCCTCTTCTCTGTCCTCTTCACTTCGCATCTCCTTTCCACTCTCATGTGGTGACGTCCCATCCTCCTCTCCTCTCCTCTCCTCTCCTCTCCTCTCCTCTCCTCTCCTCTCCTCTCCTCTCCTCTCCTCTCCTCTCCTCTCCTCTCCTCTCCTCTCCTCTCCTCTCCTCTCCTCTCCTCTCCTCTCCTCTCCTCTCCCTCTCCTCTCTCATTCCTCAAGTGAAAAGGCACAGGACCTTGTGTGAATGTGTGAGTGTTTGTCCCCCAATTTAGCCCCGGCGATTGTCAGCGACGCCTCCTCCGGCAGACCCTATTTATCTATCTATCAGGCCTGTTATTGTTATTAAGAGCCATCGCCACGGCGACCCACTGGGCTGCCGGGGAGAGATTGGACACTTCCTCCTCTGGGTGGTGGGAAAACAGCCCGGGGGCAATGGAGGAGGTGGGGATGGAGGGATGATGGTGGGAGAGAGAGAGAGCAGGAGGGAGGGGTGAATTAGGCATCCAATAAACAGATGCAATGTGGCTCTAATAAGCTGGGGTCTGAAGTGGCGGATCGGAAGCACTGAAGGCAGTCTGAAAGTGTTAATGGGTTCCCACCACCTCAGGCTTCTTCCTTCCCCCTTCCCTCACTCCCTCCAGGGTGCATCGGCAGCCATTTTGATTAGAGGCCTGGTAACGATGCCCTCCGATCATGACAATTTGTTACTATGTGGTGCCGTGACAAAATGTGTGCTCTAACAAAAACGTAAACCCCCTGCAAGCAGAGACATAAGAGGTTGGGAAGGGAGTGGTTGGGCCTAATACTTGAGACGCCTAAGTGCTGACTGGGAGAGAGTATAGTGTGAGTGTGGGTGTGTGAGAGAATGGGAGAGGGGAAATGAGATGCAGACAGCTGCTTTCTCTGGGTTGTTTATCACACATAGGCCTTGCCATTAAAGCTAATCTCTGACTTGTGCTCTGTAAAACAATGATTACATTTGAATGCTTTCCCCATTTTACGACCCCAACTCCCCAACATCCAGGTCCGACTCTTACAGCAACCTATTTATAACTTTCAAACAGAGTTACAATGCAATGGAATGATTTACACTCACAAAACCAAAACATCCCAGATTGTTTTACCACTTACATGTTTTAGGTTTTAATGTTCTCGGTTTATACGAGCAGTAAAAACAATTCTTCAGATTTTTACTGTTAACCATCAACAAGTTCCAGGATTCTGAAATTGTAATGAGTGTGGAGTCTTTCATGTAACTCGGTATCATACTGTGTTTTTCTTCAAATGAACTGTAGTATTCAGTAACATGTGATGTCATTTCAGGAAGTGCTGTTAAAGCGATCAGCAGACTTAGTAGAAGCCCTGTACGGAATGCCCCACAATAACCAGGTATGTAATCATATCGATGTTTATTGGCTCTCATCCCTTTAAACATACCCCTGGCATTTATTGAAGTTTTTCCTTTTTCGGCGACTCTAAAAAACCTGTTAAGCGTTTTTATTTTCTTTGATTAATTACAGATTAAATGAACATTCCATTTCATATTTCAAGAACAGCCAGGTCACAAGGACCTGGGAGGCCAGGATAACTATCTATGTAGTGTCTAGGTGGCAGAAGTAGGCTAAATGTACTGACTAAGAAGAAATAAAGGGTAACGTGGCCCAAATAAAATATATGATCAGGTTCATTTCTGGTCAAAGAAATACTCAACACATAAAATCTCTAAACTCACAATTCTCTCCACCTTCTCCCTCTCCCTGTCCCTCCTTCCCATCAGGAGATCATTCTGAAGCGGGCAGCTGACCTGACCGAGGCCCTGTACAGTGTCCCCCGCAGCCACAACCAGCTGCCTTCGCTTAGCGGCTCGGCCGCTCACTCCGGCATGATGGGAGTCAACTCCTTCAGCAGCCAGCTGGCCGTCAACATCTCCGAGGCCTCGCAGGGGGACCAGGGTGAGTGTCACAACCCCCCACTATGACCCCTCACTCCACGACCCTCACCCTTCACCCTCTGATCTTCTCACACCTTCTCTGTGTATTGGTGTCCCCTGTAGATATGCTCGTCCTATGTTTCTCTTTAATATAAGCTTCATGGCTATACTTTAGCAGTACTTTAGCTGATTTTAGCAGCCATATACGTCAGGCGTGGCCATTTGTGCGTATATATGCTCAGTGAAATGTGTGTATGCCTTTGTATGTATCCCTCTGTGTGTTCTTTTGTATGTATCCCTCTTGTGTGTTCTTTTGTATGTATCCCTCTGTGTGTTATTTTGTATGTATCCCTCTGTGTGTTCTTTTGTATGTATCCCTCTGTGTGTTTTTTTGTATGTATCCCTCTGTGTGTTATTTTGTATGTATCCCTCTGTGTGTTCTTTTGTATGTATCCCTCTGTGTTTTTTTTGTATGTATCCCTCTGTGTTTTTTTTGTATGTATCCCTCTGTGTGTTTTTTTGTATGTATCCCTCTGTGTGTTTGTTTTTGTATGTATCCCTCTGTGTGTTTTTTTGTATGTATCCCTCTGTGTGTTCTTTTGTATGTATCCCTCTTGTGTGTTATTTTGTATGTATCCCTCTGTGTGTTATTTTGTATGTATCCCTCTGTGTGTTTTTTTGTATGTATCCCTCTGTGTGTTTTTTTGTATGTATCCCTCTGTGTTTTTTTTGTATGTATCCCTCTGTGTGTTTTTGTTGTATGTATCCCTCTGTGTGTTTGTTTTTGTATGTATCCCTCTGTGTGTTTTTTTGTATGTATCCCTCTGTGTGTTTTTGTTGTATGTATCCCTCTGTGTGTTTTTTTTTTGTATGTATCCCTCTGTGTGTGTTTTTGTATGTATCCCTCTGTGTGTTTTTGTATGTATCCCTCTGTGTGTGTTTTTTTTTGTATGTATCCCTCTGTGTGTTTTTTTTTGTATGTATCCCTCTGTGTGTTTTTGTATGTATCCCTCTGTGTGTTTTTTTGTATGTATCCCTCTGTGTGTTTGTTTTTGTATGTATCCCTCTGTGTGTTTGTTTTGTATGTATCCCTCTGTGTGTTTGTTTTTGTATGTATCCCTCTGTGTGTTTTTTTTGTATGTATCCCTCTGTGCGTTTGTTTTTGTATGTATCCCTCTGTGTGTTTGTTTTTGTATGTAGCCCTCTGTGCGTGTGTGAGCGTGGACGTGTTTAACTATACTTGTTGGGACCAACAGGGGACATTTTGTTAGTCCCCACAAGGTCAAATGCTATTTCTAGGGGGTTTAGGGTAAGGGTTTGAATGAATGTTAGGTTTAGAATTAGGTTTAGGTTTAGGTTTAGGTTTAGGGGAGAGTGAAAATAGGATTCTGAATGGGACTGAATTGTGTGTCCCCACAAGGATAGTTATACAACACTGTATGTGCGGTAGAGAAAGGGTGTGTGTGTGCGTGCGTGCGTGCCTGTGTGTGTGTGTGTTAGTATGGGGTAGAGAAGGGGTGTATGAGAAGGGGAGGTGCTAATGAGTTAAAAAATGCAGACGAGGTGGCATGAATAAAGCAACCAGAGTTTAGACACTGAAGACAGCAGCTCGGTCAAGATTTCAGGGAGCAGAGTGTGAGTGTGTGTCTCTTTTTTCAGTGCATGCTTGACACTATTGTTGCAAGTATGAATTCACTGTTTATACAATTCCAAAAATGCGGAAGCATGTTATTATGCATATATTATAATGCAAAGCCCTCCACACACGCAGGCATGTATGCATTCACGCACACACACAAACACACACCCCTATCCTAGAGAGGGCTGTTTCCTTTGACAAAGCAGCTCTGTGACTGATGCACAGGAAATAGGTCTGAACGTGTGATGAACAGATTGGCTCACGTCGGACCTGAGGATACAGGCAGAAAGAGGAAATGCGAGAGATATCTTGAGATGTTTTCTCTCCCCTGACACCTCAGCATAGTTCCTCCCTTCCTCCTGCCCTCCCCTTGTCTGCTTTTCACATCAACCACCAAGTGAACACCTACAGTAATCTATGAAGTCATGGGAACAGGACTGCAGCCATCGTGAAAATACAGAATGTCATAGTCTATGTCCATAATCATTGGAACATTGCAACCCAGAATCAGACTATTCCCCACCTACTGTTACTCCTCTTTTGAGCTCCAAGAAATGATGTACTATTACTCAAATATTAATTTGATTTTGTATTTTTTATTTCACCTTTATTCAACCAGGTAGGCTAGTTGAGAACAAGTTCTCATTTACAACTGCGCCCTGGCCAAGATAAAGCATTAATATAGAGGGCGGCTCATACGCCAAGCTTTATGAAAGGACTGAGCAATGCAATTTACTGAAACAATTCCAGACGAGCGTTATGGATCTGCTTTACATCACGTTGTGTGCAAAAATGGATTATATCATTCCTCCTCTGGCATTTGTCTTCAAACTTGCATCCACTCCAGTTGTTTTGCTTCACGTTGACAGTTTCCTCTGGAGCGAGTAGGGGTACTACCCGGCCCTTGTGGCTCGTCTCGGTCTCGTTGACCTCCAGAGGCTGTCCGCGATAGCTGGATAGGGTTACTGACTGCTCCCCCTAGGCTAGGCCTGTCCTTCATCTCTCCCCCAATAGTGGAGTGGAGATGCCTTAACTCTCTCCCCCTCTACCACCCCCAGCCCTTAGTTGATTGGCCCTCATCTAGGATGTATTGAATAGCCGTTCTCCCTTCGTTATAGCCCTCTTGCCTTCACGAGGCACTAGGGCTCCTACCCATCTGGGGGCTTAGAGACAAGGGAGAAAGGCACAGTTGTGCTCTCACTTCCTCTCCATACTACTTTTTCTCTCTCTCTCTCTCTCTCTCTCTCTCTCTCTCTCTCTCCCTTTCCCTCCCCTTTCTCTCCCTCACTCTTCTTCTCTTTTCTCTCATTCTCTCTTCCCACTTCCTGGTTTGAGCCAACGCAATTCCCAGCAGGAGAGCAATTGATGGAGAGCTACCCTGGGATCAGGAAGAGTGCAGGCAATGGGAAACACATGTCAGGAACAACAGTGGAGGGAGGGGCAGCAGGGACAATCCCTTTCAAAAGCCACACTGTGTCCGATTCAACTCTTCAATTCATTGGGGAAACATGGAAACTTCACACTATGGTTCCATTTCGAAAGGCCCTACTCTTACCAAATCAATGATCACTTTTGACATAATATTTATTAACCCTTGTTCTGATTTGAAGTGTAAAGGGAATTGTGCTCAAACAGGTAAGAGAGGGAAAATGCTGCCTCCGGTGGTTTTTGTTCTGGAGGTGAGCAATGCAAATTGGAATACTCAATATTAGATTAGTAAAAATCAGGTCCATGCTTTCGGAGTTAGTCAATGGAATACAAATGTGATGTTGTTCAAACTGCACTGTGCTGATGCCATTGGATTAACTATAGCATTTCCTCCTTTCGACCAGGTTACTCCCGTAACTCCAACAGCGTATCGCCCCGTGGCTACGTCCCCAGCTCCACGCCCCAGCAGTCCAACTATAACACCATCACGTCCACCATGAACGGCTACGGAGCGGGCATGACCAACCTCGGGGTGCCAGGCTCACCCAGCTTCCTCAACGGCTCCGCTGCCAACTCCCCTTACGCAAGTAAGTAAAGCCTTATTTGGTCCCAATGATCATTAATATATCTGATTGCATCTCAATGCGTCACGTCTCAAGGCATGTCACATTCCGTGTGTGGAGGGGGTGTCATTTGGGTAATTATATATGTGGTGGGATAGCAACACACGGTTTCATTAGGACAGTAATACTCTGATTCAGTCCAGGAGGGATGCAGTGTCGGCTAGTTATCTCCTACTTCCTGTTTGCACAGTGATTGGCTTAGACCTGGGGCACAATGTGTGTGGACTCGCACCAATTTAGTATTGATCAATTCAGTAGAGGCACAGAAACAGAACATACCTGCGTCTACTGCCATTCTGGAGGACTGGTGTTGAGGACACCTGCCTTGGAATTCCTCACACACACACATGACGTAGATGACATCACAGGGATTCCTCCTCTCTCCCTCAGTGCTAGAACCCTTCTGTGTCTCTGTCCCTGATCCTTCCTTCTAATTAACATGCTCAGAGTCACGATTCCACTCAGAGGTCACAGGTGTTTTTGAACTCTGTCACCCACGGGGACTTTTTGAGTTGCTTATTGTTTAGGCTACAGCATCACAGATCAAAGTCTCCCAGAGGCGTGTGTAGAGCATGGCAGACAAAACAATGCCACAGCGTCTCAGTGGTTGTCGATTCTGGATACGAAACTGAAAGTCGGTTTTGTTCTGGCATTTCGATGCGGAGGGTTATGTGTTGTCTACTGAAGAGAAAGGTTGGGTTTGTCTGTCTGTACCATGCATTGTACAAGTCTTCATCTGCTTTGCCTATACCTTGTTCCATCTCCTTCATTACTTACCGCTACTAACATTCTAACACCCTCATAGTATCATTCATGCTTGGGGTCAAACCCATTAAGTTGGATTAAGTAGCAAAAAAATCTCAACTGTGATGTTACAGAGCAAGTATAAGTCAATAGTTCAAGGAAGACGAAACAAAAGAACTATTCACATGTAGGGATGCACATAGTTTGCATTTTGCCATCCATTTTAGAGTCCCATTTAGAATTTGTGAGCTATGGGACTATAAGCTGCTTCAGGGATTCATACCTTACTGGAATCATATTTCTTGTGGTAAAATATGCAATAACTACAGAGACTAACCGAGTCATTATTGGGTAGAATGGGGTATCAAATACACTGTGATTGTGATCAAATTGCTTTATTATCACAGTCAGCATTTCATACATGAACATTCTACACATACTGTACACACATACACACAATTCTTTTTTTGTTGTGAACATGGATGGAGGTTGCTGCTACCCTCAAGAACAAGGTATTGTCGTGTCAAGTCTAAAATGGGCCTCTTCAAGTTATGGATCAACTTTGCAAATATTGTGCACCTTTTACTCCGGGCTTGTCACTCCAGACCTTGACCCTTCTTCAGACAGGCATCCATTCCTCAGCCCCCATGCATGCCCTCACTGTTACAGTTCATCTCAGTCCACTCACTCACCAACCTCTGTCTGTCTGTCTGTCTTCTCCGTTAGGATCTACCACCTCCCCCTCCTCCTCCTCCTACTCCTCCTCCTCTTCCTCCATCCCTCTGTTCTCCGGTGGACCCATAGGCCCTTATTCATTCTCTCCTGTCCATATGATCTCTGCAGTCAAACAGAAGAGCGCCTTCGCCCCTGTCGTGCGGCCACAGACCTCCCCGCCCCCCACCTGCACCACCACCAATGGCAGCAGCCTACAGGGTGAGCATCCCACCCCTCTCCTGCCTCTCAGTCCCGCCCACTTCTGCCTGGGTTATTGTTAGAAAGGGCGTTGTCATGGAGACCCTGTAATGCTAGAATTCACATGACGTAATGATGTGGCCTAAGGTAGTAGTGGATTGAAGGTCAAAGTTGATCCATAACTTCTGGCTCTTGGTAAAGTAGATTTTGGAATCTGAGACTTTTCAAAACATTCATCACAATCAAATAATTTGGCTGAGAATCTTTGTTGACATAGAGTGACTGATTATAAGTCAATGTAACATGACTGGAAAAGTTATTATATTTGAAAAATATAATTTTGTCATTCTTAGGTTTTGCAGCAAATCCATATGCATATCATAATTACCTCAACACACGGCTTTTCATTTAAGAGGGTGTGTAATGATTTTCTATGGGATATCCTTACAACATTATATTACCGTTTTATCGATGCAAAATGTGTTATGGATACAAAACGTCTCCCCACTTTATTAGGTAACCAGCGTGTCTGTCTTTCAGCCATGGCAGGTCTAATAGTCCCACCTATGTGAAGAGGGCCTACTGCCAGATTGACCACATCTCCACTAGCTCACAGAATCTCTACAGCATCAGCTTAATTCTCATCAACCTCCAAAACAGGACCATCAAGCCTCTTCACTCCTGGAAACAGAACAGCACAACAAAGAAAATCCAAGTAACCGAAAACCCGTAAAATGACGCTAGATTATCTTTGTGTTGGTTCAGTAGTTGACTTCATCGTCACTTTCTGTGTTTTGCATTTTGGGACTTGTAAGCCATTCCTTGCCCAACAGGTAGCATTTCCACATAGATATGTATGAAGGGTTAACTAATCTGAAAATATAGCAATGTGAATAACAAACTGTGGTTTTGAAAGGCAGGTAGTTACTCCTTGTCGTGTAAGCGTTGTCCGGCGTCCTACGAGGTTCATTTGCATGTCTGAAAAACTATTTTGACTGGATCTTCTAATGAACCTAGTTCGTTGTCAGTCATATAACCACTGTGAGCAGGTAGAGTCTAAAGGCCTACAGTTCAAAACAGTCAACTTATGGAAAAAGTGCAGAAGCCATGAATATCCAACACTCGGTCAATTGTCCGACTCAAAATCGGTGGGAGTTTCAATGAGAATTCCCCACAATGTCTATAAAAAAAAATCTGCATCAAAAAGACAACTGATATCTAATGTCGTAGTCTTTTCGCATTTTAATTTGTGTACCATAGCTTTTAATAATGTGCGTTTATCATATCTGAAGGAAAATGCAGTAATTTTCTAATCTAACGAAAGGGTTGGCAAACATTCTGCCAAGAAGCAAATAGCAAATGTTGTACTAAACAGCCTGAGGTTTTGAGGTTAAAGGGTTTTAGATGTCTACCATTTTTGAAACATAGTACGATAGATATATTTCCGGGGTGTGTTGATTGGTAGATTTTAACCAGAAATGCTTGCAGCAGTTTTAATCACATTTAGGTACCAGATTTCTTGTTATTCTTCTGATTGTGCTTATTTTGTATGTATTTATAAAGTATGTTTTGGGATTCCTTTTGTGATTTAGGCCTGAATGATAGTCTTAAATATATATGTAAACACATTTGATGTCTTAATACCTTTTAGATATTGTAAAAAGATTGAAAAAGGAGAGGAACAACCCTTTTGTAAAAACAAAAAAAGTCAAACATGACATGGTCACCCTGTCTTTTAAAGCAGGATATACGCCCCACCACTTTTGTATAAAAATGGTTTTCCGATACTATATTTAACTTTTTGTTTGTATACAGCATTTGTGTTTTCGCCAGTTCTCCTTGTCCTTTGTGTATTATTGTGAAATGTGTATTATCATGGTTATTTCTTAATGCACTATTTTAGTTGGGGCACTTACAAGAGCAATGCATCTTAGCAAGCAGGAAAAAAATACAAAAAAAGAAAAACAATTACAGAAAATGGAGATTAAAAAAATTACAAAAGACAAAGGCTAGTACAAATATGCACCAAGATGTTTTTGTTTTGTTGTAGCCATTCTTCGATTCACATTTTTGTCAGTGTGGCTAAAATGGCAAGGTTGTTTTCATGTGAATTTCTCTTTTTCAAAAACTCTTCCATCCTAATCCTCCATACTCCTTACTTAAAATTGTAGGCGTATCCATTTTTTTCGTTCATTGGTTTAGAATTCAACTCCTTTCCCATCTTAACTACGGACCCAAGCCTATTCCTTGTGTTTTTGGTGATAATGAATGTAATACACATGCCTGAATCAGCAGCGAGGTTGAAACTCAAGTACGCCCTCCGATAACTGCTGTGGAGGGACCACTCAAGTGTAGGGTTCACCGATCTCAAGGAACCTTCCATTGATGTCAGTGTTGTCGGTGGTGTTATTGTCGTTGCACACAATCTGTATCATGTACTTATGCAATGTGTATTTCCTGTAAAGCAAGCTATCGCTCCACATTTCAGTGGAAATGGTTTTGAAACGTAAAAGAACACGAGACATAATTGATGCCTTACAATAGAACACGATCCAATACAATGCATTTTCATTATTTTGATACTCTTAATTGAAGTGTGGTCTTGGAATATAACAAATATTTAAAAAATGGAGTTATGCTGTTGCAGATTTATTTATTCCTTATTTTACCAGGTGAGTTGACTGAGAATACGTTCTCATTTACAGCAGCGACCTGGGGGAAAGTTACAAAACATAGTAGAAATAAATAGATGTCTAAGAATTAGTTACAGTTGTCGTTCATTTGATGGTTTTGAATAATCATTTGAGCTGCAGTGGATGTAGTTTAAACTAGGATATGTTGAACGATACATCCTCCAAATTTCCACATAGTCTGTGTAACATAATGATAGTGGGACAATAGGTCACAAAAATCAATGATGCGCCTGATTAAACCTTTGATTTTATGCTAATTCTGTGCAGTGATTGACATAAATCAGCTATCATCGGGTGGCATCAACATGTAGTCATAATGTGGGCTTGTGAAGAAAGGAAAAAAGGGAAAATCTGTTGCACCACTTTGAGAGAGACATTTTTCAATTACGAGAGTCAAGGCCAGCTCATAGAATGTCATCTGAATTCAATATTATGGACTTCGAAACCCATTTTCAATGAAAACACACGTTTTCTCTTCGAGTTAAATCTTGGCCGACTTCTCACAATCCTCCCCTTCACCCCCATGTATCCATTCCATCCCTATACTGAGTTTTCAAATAGCTTGCACATTTTTTTTTGTTTTTTTGTTATAGTTGTAGATAGCTTGCTTTTTGCTGCCCTGGTTTTCTGCAGAGGTTTTTTAAATTGCAAAGTGTACTTTCTCAATGTTTTATTCAATATGAAAAGGGGAGAGGTACTGCATCTTTGTCAAATATGAAATGTACCATCAAAGTATACTCTATCAAAGCACAATGTTTAATTAATGTCTCTAAAATACAAAAGGGGGGTATCCCCCCCGCTTTTCCTTTTCTGTCTTTGACCATGCTGTAAATAGATGCATGTTTTTTTCTGTGATCCAGTGCTTTTTGTACAGAAACAGACTAATAAAGAATACATTTGGCTTGAAAACTGTCTTGTATTGTTGATGTTCTAGGTTTTGCATTGGAGTTCATTTTGCTCAAGTGTGGCTTATCTCCAGATCTACCATAATCTATTCCCTCACATAGCAGAGGGCAACAGGAATCACACCAAGCGCTCCTAGCTGAATAAGAAACTTTCCAGACAAGCTCATCCTTCAAAAGCTTCAACCTTTTGGACGCTCGTTCTAGCCAACACTCAGTCTATGGGAGATACGTGTGCAATAGCCTCCAAAGACCACATTTTATGATGAAAATCTTGGCTCTCAAACCCTCGAACTAGGCTTCTCAGATGACATATTGACCGGTGTGTATCTGAATCAATCATTCAAAGTCTGAGTAAGAGCAACAATTCCTCCCTCTATAAATGATAGCATAACATCAGGCAAAAAGATAATCTCGATGGTTGCAAGCCTGGAGGTTGACTCTTATGTGTACTAAACTGTACAAAGTGACTTCAAGGCACTACACAGAGAACACACAAGACAATTCCTTTGTGCACGCTAGTGTGCATTTTTGCAAAGAGTTAATGGGTTTGTGTGTATGCATACCCGTTTGATACTGTGTGCAACGTGCACGGGCTTCCTCAGAGGTCGTAGGGTGTGGCCGCTTCCTGAGATAGCTGCCCTTAACTCTGCCCGATAGCTCTTTCTGACGCCATTAGAGTAGACCAGCAGAGGTCTTTATCAAGTCTGCAGCCCCATAGTAGGAAGTCTGCTTCCTATCTTTCAAGCACGTAGGAGGATCACAACATAAGCTATCTAAGAGACTTAGCATCGGGGGCTGCAAACGGCAACGCCGATTAGACACCATTAGCTCTCTCAGCCACAGGTTGTGAGTAATTAACCCTACTTTGGGAGTCAGCAGTTTCTTGATGAGTTTTGATGATGCTTTGTTTGTTGGTATACTGTGCTTGTTAGTAAGAGCCTTCACCCAAAGCCTTCTAGAGCACGTCCATAGAAAACCAGAACGCCATCTCCCCGAACCCAGAGTCCTTCTCCTGTAAGCCTGCGGTGCCAGAGCCAAAACACATCTCGACTCTGCCAAGTGAGGGCGGAAGCCGAGCAGCCCAGGCTATATAAAACATGGCCACCATCCCATAACAAGTGGTTCGTCACGTAGAGAAGCCATTAACGGGTTTGACATATTTGAACGCGAGCGCTCCATAATACATGACCAGGGTTTCCTCTGTAAAGATTTCATGTAAAAAAGGTTCTCATTCGGCACTAGGCTGTTGATACTTGAAGGTTGTGCGGTCACTCTGAAAGAGGAGGATGTTGTAGTGTTTCTGGGTGATTTGGCTAACAACACATAGGGACTAAGTAATGCATCTGCTAGAAGGGGGAAGGAGGGGAAGAGGAAGCTTCCACTAAGAGGCCGAAGCCTGACCTCTATTCATATGACGGCCATGGTGCACCTCAATACTTTCTGGAAGCCCCTTTTCCTATCATCTAATCACTTCAACCTTGCTGACCTGAAAGGACTGTATGGGTGTCAAACAAGAGGGAACAATCGACCTAGGCTATCAAATTAGATAGCCATAGTTGTCATAGTACAGAACGCAATCATTTTAATCAGAGTTGTAATAGATTGTGTACCGGTGTGTTGTGTTTCAGGGTTTGAGCTGAGTGAATTAGGTGACATTATGACACTCCACAACACCATACATCTGCACCCCGAAATGTTGAAGTATTAGACCATTTCCTGTGTGCTGATGTCATGGTGACACCGCAGGCCTGGCTTTGGGCTGGGGAGGTAGTGGGGGGGGTTCATAACAGTAAAACGGCACTCAGGACTGATGGGGGACTGTAAGTCATCTTCCACAGGAAGTGCTTTGGGCCTCAGCCCGAGATGACATTGGAGCCCTCCGCCAACTCTGCACAGTTGAGAAGGTATGTAAATCACCCGTACAAAAGTTCAACCTAGCCAGCCATGTTTCCTGGGAAGGACTGATGCTCGAGGAGCTTTGGAAATATGATGTTGGCCCATCAAAACCATGTGTTGCACAACCTCTGCACTGTCAAAAAAAGAGCACATATTTCAGTGTGAGGTTCAGTGATTTTCTCATCTTTTGGAGTAAGGTTAGGGAGTTGGAGTCTGAGTGTTTAATAGTTAGTGAGTCTCTCAAGCTTTTGGTACTGTGACAATGTGACGAAGCAAATTGTATTTACAGGTGTGTCGTTATCTTTATAGCCTATGACATGTCTGAGTAGGAAATGCATAGGGGGGTTCTGTTGTCTGGGATTGGAACCTGCTTCTGTCCTATCAGAGGATGGGGTTATTGTTTATGGTAGTAGTGGACAAATTGTAGTATTCATTTATTTATGACTCTATTCAATCTGTATAGGCTAAGCATGACAGATTCCGCAAAATAAATGTAAAGCTAATTTCCGATTGAGCCGCCATATGAAGCTTTTACTGTGAATGCAGTCTCTGCTAATGCAGGAACATTGCCTTTAAATTTCAACCATCACTCTGTAAAGCTGAACATCCGTGATGCGCATTAAATAGAGCATACAGTGTATTACAATGATAGTAACATCCACAGTAGTATATCAATATTATTACTAAACAATGTAATACTTTTTTTGTGAATGGAGGGGTCTACTAAGATGTTGTTATACCATGGATCATTTAGTTATTTGATTTAGGACCCTTTTCTTTGATTTAGGACCCTTTTTCTTTGATTTAGGACCCTTTTCCTTTGATTTAGGACCCTTTTAGGACCTTTGGCTGTAGGTCTAAAAAATTAATCTAGAAACATGATTTGATGAAAAATTGAATTGGTCCTACTATTAGCCCATAGAAACACTTTGAATAACACATACAGTACCAGTCAAAAGTTTGGACACACCTACTCATTCAAGAGTTTTTCTTTATTTGTACTATTTTCTACATTGTAGAATAATAGTGAATACATCAACATTATAAAATAACACATATGGAATCACGTAGTAACCAAAAAAGTGTTAAACAAATCAAAATATATTTGAGATTTGAGATTCTTCAAAGTATCGACCCCTTGCCTTGATGACATCTTTGCACACTCTTGGCATTCTCTCAACCAGCTTCACCTGGAATGATTTTCCAACAGTCTTGATGGAGTTCCCACGGGCTCCTAAGCAGCACAGCGGTCTAAGGCACTGTATCTCAATGCCAGAGACATCACTACACACACCCTGGTTTGATTCCAGGCTGTGTCACAACCGGCTGTGATTGGGAGTCCCATAGGGCAGCGCACAATTGGCCCAGCGTCATCCAGGTTTGGCCGGTGTAAGCCGTCATTGAAAATAAGAATTTACTGACTTGCCTAGTTAATTAAAGGTTAAATATACATTTTACAAATGGCTGCTTTTCCTTCACTCTGCGATCCAACTCATCCCAAACCATCTCAATTGGGTTGATGTCGGGTGATTGTGGAGGCCAGGTCATCTGATGCAGCACTCCATCACTCTCATTATTGGTCAATAACCCCTACACAGCATGGAGGTGTGTTTTGGGTCATTGTCCTGTTGAAAAACTAATGATAGTCCCACTAAGCCCAAACCAGATGGGATGGTGTATCACTGCAGAATGCTGTGGTAGCCACGCTGGTTAAGTGTGCCTTGAATTCAAAATAAATCACAGACAGTGTTACCAGCAAACCACCACCACACCATCACACCTCCTCCTCCATGCTTTACCGTGGGAACCCCACATCCGAGGAACCAAAAATCTCAAATTTTGACTCATCAGACCAAAGGATAGATTTCCACCACTTTAATGTCCATTTCTCGTTTTACTTGGCCCAAGCAAGTCTCTTGTTCTTATTGGTGTCCTTTAGTAGTGGTTTCTTTGCAGCAAATTGACCATAAAGGCCTGATTCACGCAGTCTCCTCTGAACAGTTGATGTTGAGCTGTGTCTGTTACTTGAACTCCGTGAAGCATTTATTTGGGCTGCAATCTGAGGTGCAGTTAACTCTAATGAACTTCTGCAGCAGGGGTCCTCTGCAGCAGGGGTAACTCTGGGTCTTCCTTTCCTGTGGCGGTCCTTATGAGAGCCAGTTTCATCATAGGGCTTGATGGTTTTTTCGACTGCAAATTTTCCCTATTGACTGACCTTCATGTCTTAAAGTAATGATTTGGCTGTCGTTTTTATTTGTGTTTTTGAGCTGTTCTTGCCATAATATGGATTTGGTATTTTACCAAATACGGCTATTGTCTCTATACCATCCCTACCTTGTCACAACACAACTGATTGTCTCAAACGCATTAAGAAGGAAATAAAATACACAAATTAACTTTTACAAGGCACACCTGTTAATTGAAACAAATTCCAGGTGACTACCTCATGAAGCTGGTTGAGAGAATGCCAAGAGTGTGCAAAGCTGTCATCAAGGCAAAGGGTGGCTACTTTGAAGAATCTCAAATCTCAAATATATTTTGATTTGTTCAACACTTTTTTGGTTACTACATTATTCCATATGTGTTATTTCATAGTTTTGATGTCTTCACTGCTTTTCTGCAATGTAGAAAATAGTACTATAATATTTAATAGTAAATAGTAGAAAAACTCTTGAATGAGTAGGTGTGTCCAAACTTTTGACTGGTACTGTATGTGTTATTCAAAGTGTTTCTATGGGCTAATAACAGGACCAATTCAAATTTTCATCAAATCATTTTTCTAGATTTATTTTTTAGACCTACAGCCAAAGGTCCTAAAAGGGTCCTAAATCAAAGAAAAAGAGTCCTAAATCAAATTACTAAATGATCCATGGTATAACAACATCTTAGTAGACCCCTCCATTCACAGAAAAGTATTACATTGTTTAGTGATAATATTGATATACTACTGTGGATGTTACTATCATTGTAATACACTATACTCTACAGTTTAGAAAATAGTACAATAAAGAAAAACCCTGAAATGAGTAGGTGTGTCCAAGCGTTTGACTGGTACCGTACATGGAAAAACAGTCCAAAAATGAATCAAAAGGATATGTGGTTTGAGGTGTCTGAAATGCATCTGAGAGATCTAGGAAAGCATCAGGAACAACAACCAAAAACAACGACAAAAAGTTGTGTAACCATGGTTTCAAAAAATACTATTAATTTCCACAAAAGTTTTACCGGTCTGTAATGGGTTTCCTTTAGACATGTCTCTTGAAGCTCGTGGAGCAGAACGTTCATGTTCGTGATAGTCTCAGCTTTTGATGGTGGGATCATATTAGTTTTTTACCTCAAACCGTTTCAACTTGACATCAGTGACTTTAGATGTGTCCCATGAAGCTTGTGGGTGTCGTAGAATAAAACGGACAATATGTTTGTAATCGTGAGCTTCTCAGCTTTCTACAATTGGGTCCAAACCGTTTTAATGTTACAGACATTTACGTGTGAAGTCTCTAGCTTAAATAGATGGATTTTGATGCTGATCTTGTATCATTATGCTGATTAGATCGACTCTAGGGGATTATCGTTCACTGATGCCTCCCCCCTACTACTACTACTACTACACACACACACACACACACACACACACACACACACACACACACACACACACACACACACACACACACACACACACACACACACACACACACACACACACACACACACACACACACACACACAGAGAGAGAGAGAGAGAGAGAGAGAGAGAGAGAGAGCTCTTAACAAGCATGACAAGTGTTACTTGATCATGTTAGTGAATATGCCAAAAGGCCAAACCACATTTTAAAAATTATGCTGATATATAGCCTGTACCAGCACCATTTCCCCCACCGGCTGGTATAGGTCTGACACGCTCCCTTGACTTACCTTCTGCTTCTTCTTCTCACTGAGGTCAATGGTGCATGGAGATCCCCACAGGGTTGAATCCTCGGGGTACATTTTACAGATCAAATTGTGTAGCTGAGGGTCATATCGTAACTCTTTTGTAACTAGCTTTACCACCCTGTGTTATTGCGATTTACTCACTAAAATAGTTATTGCTCGCTATGAGCCTGAAATGGGGGATTTAATTTAATATGAAACTTTGCTTAATCTATTCACTAAGAGTCCAACTGAAAAATGTAAATAATAGGATTCGTCGGCAATGTCCTCAGCAATTGTTTTCTGTGCTTGCTAGCTAACGTTACATCTGGGAAATGTTAATAAAATGTTCATGTTTCCTTTACCATTCTATGTTGTGTCTGTATCATCTTTTACAAGTGGTTTGTGATTGGGAAAATAGAAAGGACATAAAATGAATACATAGACCTTTAATGTTGGTGTTATAGATATTATGTTCATGAATCATTATTGTCTTCTCTCAAGTGCACATACGGTGTCCTAACGTTTTTCCATCATTTCCTTGTCATCACATTTCTCCATTACTTTCAGCGTATGTATATGCTGTATTTTATACCATTTATCTTGCCTTTGCCTCTCTGTCATATTTATATGTATATATTCTTATTCCATTCCTTTACTTAGACTTGTGTTTACTAGGTAGTTGTTGTGGAATTGTTAGATTACTTGTTAGATATTGCTGCACTGTCGGGACTAGAAGCACAAGCATTTCGCATTTCGCTACACTCGCAATAACATCTGCTAAGCATGTGTATGTGACAAATACAATTTGATTTGATTTGATTTTCACGATCATGTTATGACAGTATTATGAAATCACACTTTGAAATGGAAAGTGTTTTGTATTATCAAGTCATTTCAAATGGTTCTAAATGCAGTCAGCCGTGTGTGTAAGTTTAGGGCAGGGCAGGGTTCTTGGTGGTTAGTGTCACTGTATCACTCAGTGATCCCTCAGCATGGCTCTGGGATGCTGCTACACTAGGACCTTAGTGAAACCCCCGGGTAGGAAACCCAACCTCATAAATATGGAGCAGAGCAGGGGCAGTGCTCCGTTTCTAATGGTCCCCCCTGGAGATCCACAGTCACTCTCTCAACAGTTCCCAGGAACCATGCATGTGAGAGGAGAGGGGAGAGAGAGAGGGGGGAGGGGAGGGGGGGGTGGAGCGAGAGGGAGAGAGAGAGAGAGAGAAAACGTCCTTTGTTTGGTTTTGCTGTGACTTTTTCCCCCCTCCTCCCTAGGACCTCAGTGAGATGTTTTCTCGAAGACAAGCAAAGCAGAGAACACCTCCCAGAAACAAAGGAAACAAAAGCAGAAGAGTGTACACCTGTTTCCCTTTTTCATCTGTCTTCATCTGTCTGAGGGAGGCAGGATGTTTAGCTTGGCTGCGACCTGCCCCATGACTTAATCCCTGGGTGATATTGTTAACGTTTTTTCAAGAAAATAATGAAAACCAAATGCAGCGTGGGACCCCGTTTAGATTTTCAGGGCCTGCACTTTAACAATGTTACATTTCCAGCTATTGAGGCCAAATAATTTAGTTATGTTTCCCTTGTAATATTATGCCAAACATGAGATCTTTACTTTGTCAAATCTGGTAAGTATCAAACCAACTGTATCAATAGGAAAACAGTTTTAATAAGCATTCCCAGAAGAGAGCCGAGAAACACCTCTCACCTGGAAGCTATTAAAGCCGACAGGAAATGGAGGCAGAGATCGAGTGCTTCCCAATAATCTGTATCCCCCTGGAGAATGAAAATATGTAGATTCATCATAAAACATTTCTGAGAGGTTGAATTGTAACAGAAGATAAAAAAATCACCACAGACAGCTGGGCACCCGAGGCCCTCCAAGATTATTATCACACAAACATCTGCAGACATAACTTTTTCAGATTTTTATCTGTGACTTCATATCATCACTTTTGATATCCATAATGTGAACTTACATTTTCCAGATGGACAGCCATTTTTCCCATCGGTTTGGCAACGTCTCGGTAATATTTGCCCTCTTCGCTGATAGATTTAGACGGCCTCCATTAAATTACGACTCGCGCTAAGTCATGCATGGCAAATGTTCTAGCGAAGGGGTTCTCCTTTCCATTGAAATTCCTGAAGCACCAGGATCGTCATCACGATGGTCTCACAGGCCGGAATCAGTGTTAATAAATCAATCCCCAGCTTGGGCGTGCTGTCCTCCGCTCCCTTAGCTGTTTGATAAACAAATGGATTTTGCATACCTAATGAGGATGGGGGAGGTAGCGGTGAAGGAGAGAATACCTTTAATGATCTCCACAGACTTAAAAATTTTATTAAAAAAAAAAAACACTGGCACCTGCCAAACGCAAGGAACAAAGTCCAAGTCAGGAAATTCTGGACAGCAATACATCAGTGATCACGGATGAGGATTTCTTGTGTCTTGGCAGATTTACAGTGGACAGTGAGACATTTACTGGGAAGACAATGCATTGAAGGGAGAGTTCGCATGTAACAGTGCATCGCAGATAAAGACAATGCACGGTCATAAGCATTTCAGCCACCCCTGTAATTCAGGGGTTTGTGCATGTCAGGCGCAGCCAGCGAATACAAGGTGACTGACGTGCAGACGATGAGTAATCAGCGGCACATCTGCATAACACGTCTCTCTTTTCTGGCCTCTCCAATTGGAAAGGGTTATTTCAAAACCTTGAACGTAAAGGACAATAGAAAAGAAAAAAGTACTTTTGAACTCATATTTATTGGCTTGTGGGATAGATATATCTAGCAGATCAGGTACTTGGCTTGATGGTCCTGGGGAATAACTATTTGGACCCGGAACCCAAAACTGTTTTGCCTCATATTGACCGAACAGTGTCACTGAGAACAAAACTCATCACAACATCTGGCAGAGAACACGATTTATTATCCAAACATTAATATTCATCATACAACATAAAACTATGGGTTGATATTTGTTCCTGACCATCTATTTAAAATAAATGTTAGGCCTTTTGGGTAAAAGTGTTTGTTTATGCGACAAGACTGGGACGTGTAGGTGTGATTGGCTAGGGACAATTGATATGGCGTCCTTCAGAGATTCTCAAGAGAATGGACAATTATGTATAGAATCAAAAGCAACAGTATAGAGGGCACAAATGGATTTTGAGGGCAACTGATCAGTAGACAGACAGAACTGTTCATTATCCACTGCAAGATGACCTTTCCACAGGATTTGGCCTTGTCAAAGTAGTTGATTAGATAATATCGCATTTGAGTCCTTGTAAAATATGTATACTTTTGTGATGTTGGCTGGCTCACTGTTTATCACTAACTAGATACAGGTAACTGGTGATCTCTAACAATTACCAGACATAGTTAGTACGGCATTATGAATAGTAAAATCTATCATAATTTATGAAGCATGACAGGATAATCCCATGGTTTGGTGGTTTTGCAATAAGAGACCCAATAAAATTTTAGTAGACACCTCCATGGTCAAAATATTTACCAATGGTATGCCTGCATTCCATCTGTCCACCATTGGTGCTGCCCTTAAAAAAAAATCCCCTCTGGGAACTGTGAAGATGTACGAGAGTTCCAGCCTTGCCAAGACTCTTATTAAAACAACGAAGCTCATAATTATCGTGGAATTCCAAAGTAGCGCTAACCATAATTAGGCCACACAGGAACAGCCTTATAAAGAATGAATGTAATAAATAAGCCATTAGATGGGCAGTAAAGGGGCAGGGAGTAAAAAACAACGCTGGAACAGAGTCTGGACAGGTCTCATTGCCTCTTGATGAGCACTTTGAGAAGTTGTCTATTCTCATATTTTCATTCCATTCCTAATCTTGCTGGCTGAAATCTTCAACTCCCTACATTTCGCAAGATCCTCTATATACAGTTGAAGTCGAAAGTTTACATACACCTTAGCCAAATACATTTAAACTCATTTTTTAACAATTCCTCACATTTAATCCTAATAAAAATTCCCTGTCTTAGGTCAGTTAGGATCACCACTTTATTTTAAGAATGTGAAATGTCAGAATAATAGTAGAGAATGATTTATTTCAGCTTTTATTTCTTTCATCACATTTCCAGTGGGTCAGAAGTTTACATACACTCAATTAGTATTTGGTAGCATTGGCTTTAAATTGTTTAACTTGGGTCAAACGTTTCGGGGAGCCTTCCACGAGTTTCCCACAATAAGTTGGTTGAATTTTGGCCTATTCCTCTTGACAGAGCTGGTGTAACCGAGTCAGGTTTGTAGGCCTCCTTGTTCGCACACGCTTTTCAGTTCTGCCCACAGATGTTCTACGGGATTGAGGTCAGGGCTTTGTGATGGCCACTCCAATACCTTGACTTTGTTGTCCTTAAGCCATTTTGCCACATTTTTGGAAGTATGCTTGGGGTCATTGTCCATTTGCAAGACACATTTGCGACCAAGATTTAACTTCCTGACTGATGTCTTGAGACAAGTTGCTTCAATATATCCACATAATTGTCTTTCATCACGATGCCATCTATTTTGTGAAGTGCACCAGTCCCTCCTGCAGCAAAGCACCCCCACAAAATGATGCTGCCACCCCCGTGCTTCACGGTTGCGAAGGTGTTCTTCGGCTTGCAAGCCTCCCCCTTTTTCCTCCAAACATAACGATCGTTATTACGGCCAAACAACTCTATTTTGTTTCATCAGAGGACATTTCTCCAAAAAGTACGATCTTTGTCCCTATGTGCAGTTGCAAACCGTTGTTTGGCTTATTTATGGCAGTTTTGGAGCAGTGGCTTCTTCCTTGCTGAGCAGCCTTTCAGGTTATGTCGATATAGGACTCGTTTTACTGTGGATATAGATACTTTTGTAACTGTTTCCTCCAGCATCTTCACAAGGTCCTTTGCTGTTCTGGGATTGATTTGCACATTTCGCACAAAAGTACGTTCATCTCTAGGAGACAGAACGTATCTCCTTCCTGAGCGGTATGACGGCTGCGTGGTCACATGGTGTTTATACTTGCGTACTATTGTTTGTACAGATGAACGTGGTACCTTCAGGCATTTGGAAATTACTCCCAAGGATGAACCAGACTTGTGGAGGACCACAATTTTTTTCTGGGGTCTTGGCTGATTTCCTTTGATTTTCCCATGATGTCAAGCAAAGAGGCACTGAGTTTGAAGGTAGGCCTTGAAATACATCCACAGGTACACCTCCAATTGACTCAAATTATGTCAATTAGCCTATCAGAAGCTTCTAAAGTCATGACATCATTTTCTGGAATCCAAGCTGTTTAAAGGCAACTTAGTGTATGTAAACTTCTGACCCAGTGGAATTGTAATACCGTGAATTATGAGTGAGATAATCGGTCTGTAAACAATTGTTGGAAAAATTACTTGTGTCATGCACAAAGTAGATGTCCTAACCGACTTGCCAGAATGATAGTTTGTTAACAAGACATTTGTGGAGTGGTTGAAAAACTAGTTTTAATGACTCCAACCTAAGTGAATGTAAACTTCCGACTTCAACTGTATATACTGTAACTGATGATGCTCTTGATGACATCATCGGATATGTAGTAGTGAGATAATACATTAACCTCTGACATGATGTAGCGTTGGTTTTCTCATTGTACCTATTAGTTCACTTTCATATTATTTAAAGGTTACTTGGCATGTTGGCAAGACTACCCCAAAGTGTTTCCCTTCAAAATAATGACAAATATTTGTTTTTAGTTGCCAGCGAGAGTTTGTGATTCCTTGCTATTAGTGTTTGCTTTTTATTCTATACACATGCCCCTAAAGAACTAATGAAATCATGCCCAAATACCCCCTTTTCCACTCAAATAATTACAACAGGCTCCCACAATTCCATCAAGGCTGATGAAATTGTATTTGTAATGGTTGCTTTGAAGTAAAAGGAATTATCATAGCTCTGAAAGTATTAAACTTCTCCAGAAGGAACCCTACGGTTTTATTCGTTTTACTACTGCTGTCTTTTTACGGATTCGACCGCCATCCCAGAGCAAGCAACACCAAAGTTAACGGCTAACAAAAAGTCAAAGGGAAAACTTGCCTGATTATGGCAATAACTCCTGGAGATACTAATTACCAATGGCTGTAAAATAAGTCAAACGGGTCATCCTAATGAACACACCAGAGACCTATTGTTAAACTCCATTAAAAAAAGATCTCTTTTCCCTCCTCTTTTTTTTCTACAGCATCACTGTCATCCTATCAAATATAACAAAACAAATTCCTCTTTAAAGGTCATTATGCTACAATGTTCCGTAATGAATAATTCATGTAATTTTAAGCTTGAAATGTAAGCCGAAAATGGTAATCTATTTCAAAAACATATTTATTTGGGAAATATTCTCAAAAACATCCCTTAATTACACATGTTACATTTTTGGCTTAAATATTTGGACAAGGAGAGACACAGTCATGAAGGGGTAGCAGAGTGTTCTGTGTGTTTGTCTTACGGTAGGAGATGCAGTTGTAAATGGAAGCCTATCTCCTTGCCTGTCTGACCGATTTCACAAAAGAGAGTGTCTGTATGTGCAGACAGTAGTTTGTAAACAAAGACGTTGCGTAAACATTGAAATGGCAGGTTTGATTGAATTCCAACCTACAGTGCATTCAGAAAGTAATCGGACCCCTTGATGTTTTCCACATTTTGTTACGTTACAGACTTATTCTACAATGGATTTAAAACAATTTTTACCTCATCATTCTACACACAATACCCCATAATGTCAAAGCAAAAACAGCTTTTTAAGTATTCAGGCCATTTTCTTTGAGACTCAAAATTGAGCTCAGGAGCATCCTGTTTCCTTTGATCATCCTTGAGATGTTTCTACATGTTGATTAGAGTCCACCTGTGGTGAATTCAATTGATTGGACATGATTTAGAAAGGCACATACATGTCTATGTAAGGTCCCACGGTTGACAGTGCATGTCAGAGCAAAAACCAAGCCATGTGTCATGATTCCGGACGAAACCCAGATGCAGACACATGAGGCAGATGGTTCAAGTCTCTGAGATTTATTGAATATACAGGGGCAGGCGAAAGGCAGGTCGAGGACAGGCAGGGCTTCGTTATCCTGGTAATAGGTGGCAGATGTAGACGGCAGGGAGGCTCAGGGTCAGGACAGGCAAAACAGGTCGTAACCGGGGAGACTAGAACAAAAACCAGAAAGAGGAAAAAACACGGAGAAAGATGCTGACACGACTTGACGAGACAAGACGAACTGACAACAGGCAAACAGAAAACACAGGTCTAAATACACAGTGGAAATGGGAGACACCTGGTGGGGATTGTGTCAAGGCACAGATATGAGGAAGGGTACCAAAAAATGTCTGCAGCATTGAAGGTCCCCAAGAACACAGTGGCCTCCATCATTCTTAAATGGAACCATTTTGCAACCACCAAGACTCCACCACCAAACTGAGCAATCGGGGGAGAAGAGCCTTGGTCAGGGAGGTGACCAAGAACCCAATGGTCACTCTGACAGAGCTCCAGAGTTCCTCTGTGGAGATGATAGAACCTTCTAGAAGGACAACCATCTCTGCAGCACTCCACCAGTCAGGCCTTATGGTACAGTGGCAAAACAGAAGACATTCCTCCGTAAAAGGCACAGGTCAGCCCGCTTGGAGTTTTCCAAAAGGCCCCTAAAGTTTCTCAGACCATGAGAAACAAGATTCTCTGGTCTGATGAAACCAAGATTGAACTCTTTGGCCTGAATGCCAAAAGTCACGTCTGGAGAAAACCTGGGACCATCCCTACGGTGAAGCATGGTGGTGGCAGCATCATACTTCGGGGATGTTTTCAGCGGTCGGGACTGGGAAACTAGTCAGGATCAAGGGAAAGATCAACGGCGTAAATTACAGAGAGATTCTTGATGAAAACCTGCTCCAGAGCACTCAGGACCCCAGACTGGGGTGAAGGTTTACCTTCCAACAGGACAACAACCCTAAGCACACAGCCCAGACAACGCAATAGTGGCTTTGGCACAAGTCTCTGAATGTCCTTGAGTGGTCCAGCCAGAGCTCAGACTTGAACCTGAACAAACATCTCTGGAGAGACCTGAAAATACCTGTGCAGCGATGCTCTCCATCCAACCTGACAGAGCTTGAGACGATCTGCAAAGAAGGATGGGAGAAACTCCCCACATACAGGTGTGCCAAACTTGTTGTGTCATACTCGATAACTCAAAACTGTAATCGCTGCCAAATGTGCTTCAACAAAGTACTGAGTAAGGGGTCTGAATACTTATGTAAAAGTGATATTTTGTTAATTTATTTTATTTAAAAAAACTGTTTTTGTTCTTTGTCATTATGGGGTATACTGTGTAGATTGATGAGGGGGAAAAACGATTTAATCAATTTTAGAATAAGGCTGTAACGTAACACAATGTGGAAAAGGTCAAGTGGTCTGAATACTTTACGAATGCACTGTATGTATGGATTTTGATCCAGCTGAGAAACTGAAAACATTTGGGTGTAAGACAGGCAGTTAATGAGACAATAAGTACTACATCCTTGGCAACAATCATCCAACGTTGGTATCACCTCTCTATGGCATGCCATCCATCCACTGTGCATCTAGAATTCAGGGGGCTGTTAAACCTTGCAGGGTGGGCAGAATCTAATAAAACCTAGTTGACATTTTAATTGCATTTTTCTCATCAAGGAGTAATCTGCAAGATGGTTGTGGCGTTTCTGTTCAGACCAATAAGGATGATATTATGATCACCACAGGGTGTTGGTGTCAGCTTAATTGAGGAGGACGGGCTCGTGGTAATGGTTGGAGCGGAATTAGTGGAATGGTATCAAACACAGGGTTTCTATGTGTTTGATGCAATTCCATTCGCCCCGTTACAGCCATTATTATGAGCCGTCCTCCCCTCAGCATCCTCCACTGATGATCACTCATTTCCTGGATAAATATGCAACTCCTGACTCTATTGTGAGAATGGCACAGTTGAAGGAAGATTATGCCTGGAGGCTGGAGTTTGGACTATTTTTAAGTTTGTGTTGTTTCCTTCATTTGTTTGACACGCAACTGTGCAGAGTGTATTTCTCACAGTATGGGGTCCAAATTTGACTTGTGGATCATGACTGACATCTACTGTACCTAAATGACAAGAAAAGTAGTGCCACTTTCTCACCACAGTTCTTCAATCTGTTTTGGTGTTAAACATTTATAAATCCGTGGGGTAACAACTGACAGCCTTGACCTGGCCCTTGTGTTGGAGAGTTGCGACTTCAGAGACTTGGCGTTTAACGGTCTCTCCCTCAAGTGTCACACTATGATAATATGGCTGATAATTGCTTTTAATTAGCAGTTACATAAACATTACACACGAAATGGGTTTCTGTCAATTCATTAAACTTCTACTTGAAAATGTCATGCTAACTCAGAGCACAACTGTGAGCCACTAGAAGCAAGGTAATGCCATCAGCCATACACTTTCTTGTATGATAACAATCAGAACGCAACCTGAACTGCACAGGACCAAGAGTACTTGGGTTGCAATTTCCATCGCACAAACACACACACACACGCACGCGCACACGCACACATGCACACACACACACACACAGTGCTAAATTTCACATGTAACATCATATTTTCACGTGTGAGAAGAAAAACATGTTTTCACCTCACATGTGAATTGTAGTTGCACATGTGAAATTTGTGGTTTCACATGTTAAAAACTTTCATGTGAAAATCGGATATGCCGTTTCCCATGTGAAAAACATGCTCGTGAAAATCTCAGGTTGCCATGTGGAATTGTATTTTCACATGTAAAAAACAATCACGTGAAAAATCACATTTGCAATTTCACATCTTAGAAAAGTCCATATGTGAGAACTTTCAAACGTGTAATTGCAAGTTCACATGTGGTGGTGAAACAGTGTTATTCTCCACACATATGAAAAGGGGATGTTAACATGTTGCAGTAGCAATATTTCCACATGTGGAATTGCACGTTCTGTAATGCCATTCTGTAAAAATGTAATTTAGCCTACCTGAATACAATAATTGAACTGTGTTTAAAATAATGATTTATTATTTCTGAGCCATTCATTTGGAGTGTTACTGCTGCAGGCGCACGCCTCTCTTCTTCATACGTTGGTCAGTGAGCGTTGGAAGAAGCCCAGTGGAAAAGAGAAACTTCCTGTCTCCTTATTTATCCTGTTTAACATGTTAAAATTAACTGAGTTAATCAGTTGACTCAGGTTAACTTTTGATCATTTTATCGCTTTTTGTCTGAAAGCGTTCAAAATACACAGAAAACGTACAAAAAACGGATCCTAGCCGGCGAACCTAAACAACGTCGCCGTAAAAGGGGCAACCGAAGCGGGTCTTCTGGTCAGGCTCCGGAGACGGGCACATCTCGCAACACTCCCTACCATACTACTCGCCAATGTCCAGTCTCTTGACAACAAGGTTGATGAAATCCGAGCAAGGGTTGCCTTCCAGAGAGATTTCAGAGATTGTAACATTCTTTGCTTCACGGAAACATGGCTCACTAACTTCTGTGATGCGGCAGGGTAGCCTAGTGGTTAGAGCATTGGACTAGTAACCGGAAGGTTGCAAGTTCAAACCCCCGAGCTGACAAGGTACAAATCTGCCGTTCTGCCCCTGAACAGGCAGTTAACCCACTGTTCCTAGGCCATCATTGAAAATAAGAATTTGTTCTTAACTGACTTGCCTGGTTAAATAAAAGTTTAAAAAAACTTGAGATACGCTATCGGAGTCGGTGCACC
Organism: Oncorhynchus tshawytscha; assembly: GCF_018296145.1. Taxonomy (NCBI): domain Eukaryota; kingdom Metazoa; phylum Chordata; class Actinopteri; order Salmoniformes; family Salmonidae; genus Oncorhynchus; species Oncorhynchus tshawytscha. The sequence goes on along the minus strand of NC_056436.1, from coordinate 57,258,208 downwards.
CAGCTGGTTTCTTCACTTATAGCGGCGACAGAAACAAGCATCTTTCTGGCGAGAAGAGGGGCGGGGGTATACCTTATGATTAACGAGATGTGGTGTGATCATAACAGCATACAGGAACTCAAGTCCTTCTGTTCACCTGACTTAGAATTCTTCACAATCAAATGTCGACCGCATTATCTACCAAGGGAATTCTCTTCGATTATAATCACAGCCGGATTTATTCCACCCCAAGCAGACACATTGATGGCCCTGAACGAACTTTATTTGACTCTTTGTAAACTGGAAACCACATATCCTGAGGCTTCATTCATTGTAGCTGGGGTTTTTAACAAGGCTAATCTGAAAACAAGACTCCCTAAATTCTATCAGCATATTGATTGCGCAACCAGGGCTGGGAAAACCCTGGATCATTGTTATTCTAACTTTCGCGACGCATATAAGGCCCTCCCCCGCCCTCCTTTCGGAAAAGCTGACCACGAATCCATTTAGTTGCTTCCAGCCTACAGACAGAAACTAAAACAAGAAGCTCCCGCACTCAGGTCTGTTCAACGCTGGTCCGACCAATCTGATTCCACGCTTCAAGACTGCTTCGATCACGTGGACTGTGATATGTTCCGCATTGCGTCCAACAACAACATTGACAAAGATGCTGATTCGGTGAGCGAGTTCATTAGAAAGTGCATCGGCGATGTCATACCCACAACAACTATTAAAACATTCCCAAACCAGAAACCATGGATTGATGGCAGCATTCGCACAAAACTGAAAGCGCGAACCACTGCTTTTAACCAGGGCAAGATGACCGGAAACATGACCGAATACAAACAGTGTAGCTATTCCCTCCACAAGGCAATCAAACAAGCTAAGCATCAGTATAGAGACAAAGTAGAGTTGCAATTCAACGGCTCAGACACAAGAGGTATGTGGCAGGGTCTACAGTCAATCACGGATTACAAAAAGAAAACCAGCCCCGTCGCGGACCAGGATGTCTTGGTCCCAGACAGACTAAATAACTTCTTTGCTCGCTTTGAAGACAATACAGTGCCACTGACACGGCCCGCTACCAACACTTGTGGACTCTCCTTCACTGCAGCCGATGTGAGTAAAACATTTAAACGTGTTAACCCTCGCAAGGCTGCAGGCCCAGACGGCATCCCCAGCCACGTCCTCAGAGCATACGCAGACCAGCTGGCTGGTGTGTTTACGGACATATTCAATCAATCCTTATCCCAGTCTGCTGTTCCCACATGCTTCAAGAGGGCCACCATTGTTTCTGTTCCCAAGAAAGCTAAGCTTTCTGAGCTAAATGACTACCGCCCCGTAGCACTCACTTCCGTCATCATGAAGTGCTTTGAGAGACTAGTCAAGGACCATATCACCTCCACCCTACCTGACACCCTAGACCCACTGCAATTTGCTTACCGCCCCAATAGGTCCACAGACGACCCAATCGCAACCACACTGCACACTGCCCTAACCCACCGGGACAAGAGGAATACCTATGTGAGAATGCTGTTCATCGTATACAGCTCAGCATTTAACACCATAGTACCCTCCAAACTCGTCATCAAGCTTGAGACCCTGGGTCTCGACCCCGCCCTGTGCAACTGGGTACTAGACTTCCTGACGGGCCGCCCCCAGGTGGTGAGGGTAGGTAACAACATCTCCACCCCGCTGATCCTCAACACTGGGGCCCCACAAGGGTGCGTTCTGAGCCCTCTCTTGTACTCCCCGTTCACCCACAACTGCGTGGCCATGCACGCCTCCAACTCAATCATCAAGTTTGCGGACGACACTACAGTGGTAGGCTTGATTACCAACAACGACGAGACAGCCTACAGGGAGGAGGTGAGGGCCCTGGGAATGTGGTGTCAGGAAAATAACCTCACACTCAACGTCAACAAAACAAAGGATATGATTGTGGACTTCAGGAAACAGCAGAGGGAGCACCCCCCTATCCACATCGACGCGACAGTAGTGGAGAGGGTAGTAAGTTTTAAGTTCCTTGGTGTACACATCACAGACAAACTGAATTGGTCCACCCACACAGACAGCATTGTGAAGAAGGTGCAGCAGTGCCTCTTCAACCTCAGGAGGCTGAAGAAATTCAGCTTGTCACCAAAAGCACTCACAAACTTCTACAGATGCACAATAGAGAGCATCCTGTTGGGCTGTATTACCGCCTGCATGTTCACCCCGCTATCATCCAGAAGGCGAGGTCAGTACAGGTGCATCAAAGCAGGGACCGAGAGACTGAAAAACAGCTTCTATCTCAAGGCCATCAGACTGTTAAACAGCCACCACTAACATTGAGTGGCTGCTGCCAACATACTGACTCAACTCCAGCTCACTTTAATAATGGAAATTGATGTAAAAAATGTATCACTAGCCACTTTAAACAATGCCACTTAATATAATGTTTACATACCCTACATTACTCATCTCATATGTATATGTATATACTGTATATACATCTTGCCATCTTTATGAAATACATGTATCACTAACCACTTTAAACTATGCCACTTTTATGTTTACATACCCTACATTACTCATCTCATATGTATATACTGTACTCGATACAATCTACTGCATCTTGCCTATGCCGTTCTGTACCATCACTTATTCATATATCTTTATGTACATATTCTTTATCCCTTTACACTTGTGTGTATAAGGCAGTAGTTGTGAAATTGTTAGGTTAGATTACTTGTTGGTTATTATTGCATTGTCGGAACTAGAAGCACAAGCATTTCGCTACCCTCGCATTAACATCTGCTAACCATGTGTATGTATAACAAATAATAATAATAATAATTTGTTTTGATTGTGACATAAAATTTGATAACATTTGATTTGATTTGAAATACATAATCTATACAGCTATAAACAACAATGTGACGTCAAAACAAGTTGACATTGAGGTGGAAGAAAGTGTTTTTATCAATTTACCTGACTATGCTAACTGTAACTTTAGACAAAATCATGATGTCATTATTATTGTAATGCTTTTTGTATAAATAATCTTACATTACAGCTCAATTTGATCAAATTCTGAGATAAACTCAATTACACTTTTGAATCGTTTGACAACCCTAGTTAAAATCTACATTAACATGTGAAAATGCACATGAGAGTGTAGCGGACATGAGCCGTCATGGTCATGTGATAAGGTAGCCCAGCGTGCAACTTCAAAATGAGTGTTGGCCCTTTTGGTCTAATGGTCACATACACACAGACATACACATACACACGCACACGCACACGCGCACACACTGAGGTGGGATCAACTGGCATGCCTAAAATTCACAGTGTTCCCTTGAGTGTGCTGCCAATGACCAACACCTCTACAGTAATGAACTTTAGTGATCTGGAGGTTTTTGACAGAACACATTCAATCGTCTGCTGTGGTTGAATGGTTAAACGGATGAGCGCTCGCAGTTGAGCTCCCTCATGGCTTAAACACAGAGAAAGTAATTGGAACTAGTCAGAGTAGCTACAAACAATTCTTTCATTTTCGACGAGATTCAAATTTACAGTTTGAATGGCAGAAAAATTCAAGATCTTTCAATTACGTATTTTATTTTTTTCCCCAGCATTTAAATTGGAAGTGATCTCTGAGGAAATAGTTATCATTTTAATGAAAGTCTCCATTCATTAAAACTCTCATTCTTCCCTCCTTCCCTCTCCTGTGGGGCCTCTGGATGAGAAGCAGATTCACAGAGCCTCTGTTCAATTACCTCCGAGTTGGCCCCACCTCATGGGGCCCCTCTGTGTGGCCCTGGAATCCTGTCCTTGTCAGGCCCAGATGCCTTGCAGAGAGAGCAGAAAACAAGCAGCACTTACTGTTGTCAGAGGACTAGCTTATACTGGCATAGGTCATATGTTTGTGATGCAATGCAGAGAGAGGAAAGGCAACTGTGTATTCAAACGTGAAGAGGATGTGACATCAGAGATAGAGAGGGGGGAATGCACACTATCCAAAATGTCTATGGATATGTTATGGAGAATGCCATTGGGCATGTAGTAATGTAGTAATGTATGTTGTAGGGAACTAGCTGTTATGATAGGCTCATGACTACAATTATGATTAAATTAAGGCATTATTTTTGTCTCTTTGTGAGTCTCATTAATGCGAGCTAAACAGCAGACATCAAAGAGAATGCAGAATCACATCTCAGACGTATAAAGTCGTCTCCATTCATTTGTTTCTCTAAATCGTTTCCAAAAATGATGCATCGGTTAATTGTTGACCCAGATTTGGTGATCCTCGTCATTTGCATTTTAAAGAATACTTTTTGGTTATAAATGTGTAAATAAACCCAAGCAGCATATTTTCCTCCTCTTACCTGAGGGGCAACAAAGTAACATCTTTAAAAAAGGAAGAAAAAACATTTGATTAGGGACTGATCACGAATTTCACTGAACAACACTTTTAATATTTCAAGATCCTAGCCGTATGCAAATAAGAACAGCATTAATCGTATCATACATTACGAAGTCAAAGCACACAACACTGTTTCAGGGATCGTCTTTTTTCATTGTGTAATTAGGGCCCAAATGTTAATGAATTATGCTAATTCCCACAATTAGCATATAATATTGAAGACAATCAACAATTAGCATATGCTGTGTTGAAGACAATCAAAAGCCCCCTGCAATCCCATATGGACTGCACACACACCTAATGTATAGGAAGAGGACAGTGTTTATGTGTGTGTGTGTGTGTGTGTGTGTGTGTGTGTGTGTGTGTGTGTGTGTGTGTGTGTGTGTGTGTGTGTGTGTGTGTGTGTGTGTGTGTGTGTGAGATCCGATTACATGCAGAATCAGCGTTCTAATTACCTCTGCCTCCCATGCTTCTCTGCTCACCCTCTGCTCCCACAATCCTCCTGGGTTCTGGACAACACCTCACTACACCTCGATCTGTCACCCAGCAGGTCAGCCAGGCTGAATAGGAGGCTAGTGTAGAGAGTGGCTGCTCTGGGACCGGGCTGTGTTGGAGGTAAACAACAAGGTTTAGGAGAAGTTGATGTGCCTGTGCAAGGAGATAACGCACAGAGTCATAGAAAAACGAGCATCTGAAAGCGTTAGCAGTAACATTTTGCATTGTCAGATTTTTGACCAAGTTTATGAACTTAGTGCCCTGTCGATTGTAACTACAGGGCACTAACTGTGGTCCTTTAGTGGCTATTTCACAAACAAAATGTTGGCCGTTGCATCACTAGCGATTTGTCTAGCAAACCTGGTCTCAGAGCATTTAATATTATTCTGTACGTTAATACGGGTGACTACATTTAGTTACGTTTGATGTGGTATGTATTAATTTGCAGATCTAGCATGAAATGTTACGAATTACAAATCGTATTATATGTTACTAATTCGCAAAACTTACAATATGCTACGAATTTGAAAAACATATGATATCTTACGAATTCTAGCTAGGTCCCTAGGTGGCTAACGTTAGCTAGGCTCGTGGTTAAGGTTAAGTTTAGGAGTTAGTTTAAAAGGTTAAGGTTAGGTTTAGTGTTAAGGGAAGGGTTAGGTAAAAGGGTTAAGGTTAGGGGGAGGGTTAGCTAACATGCTAAGTAGTTGCAAAGAGCTAAAAAGTAGTAAGTAGTTGAAAAGTTGCTGATTAGCTAAAATGCTAAAGTTCTAAGTGATGAGATTCAAACTCACAGCCTTTGGGTTGCGCGACATTTGCGTTAAACGCCTACCCATCCACCCTGACCAACCAACCTACTTTCGCTTTGGCCTTAAGGAACCATCTGTCTTATGTAACCGTACCAAACGTAACACATCATACTAATTGAAAAGTACTACTGAAAAGATTTGGCATGGGTCTTCAGATCTTCAAAAGGTTCTACAGCTGCACCATCGAGAGCATGGTTGCATCACTGCCTGGTATGTCAACTCCTCGGCCTCCGACCGCAAGGCACTACAGAGGGTAGTCTGAACGGCCCAATACATCACTGGGGACAAGCTTCCTGCCATCCAGGACCTCTATACTGTACCAGGCGGTGTCAGAGGAAGGCCCTAAAAATTGTCAAAGCCTCCAGCCACCCTGATCATAGACTGTTCTCCCTGCTACCGCACGGCAAGCGGTACTGGAGCACCAAGTCTAGGGCCAAGAGGCTTCTAAACAGCTTCTACCCCCAAGCCATAAGACTCCTGAACATCTAGTCAAATGGCTACCCAGACTAATTGCATTGCCCCCCTCTCCCCTCTCCACACCACTGCCACATTCTGTAGTCATCTATGCATAGTCACTTTAATAACTCTCACTACATGTACATACTACCTCAACTAACTGGTGCACCCGCACATTGACTCTGTACCGGCACCCCCCTGTATATATTGTTATTTTTTACTGCTGCTCTTTAATTACTTGTTACTTTTATCTCTTATTCTTATCCATATTTTTTGGAAACTGCACTGTTGGTTAGGGGCTCGTAAGTAAGCATTTCACTGTAAAGTCTGCTACACCTGTTGTATTCGGCGCATGTGACTAATACAATTGGATTGGACTTGATTGGATTTGATTTGAATTCCCTGATCAACATTTACTATGTTACGTGTAGTCTATGAGACCAGGCTGAGCAAACTGGCTAATGGAAAAATACAGTACTGTATAGCTAAGATTAACATTACTTCCACCTGTAAGCTGTGTTTCCTCAGAGCAGTCTAGTAAACATTTATGTTGGCTTCCAAAGCTTTTAACAGTGGAATAAAAAGGTTATGTTGCTGGGAAGACTAAATACAAAGTGTTATACTGTAGGTTGATCAGCTAAATGTCCAACGGGATAGTTAGGTGTTTCCCACCAGCCTCCTGTCAATCATAATGATTGGTCCAGTGGGTCAACTTTCAGCACTCTGAAACTGCAGGCAATCTAGCACCCCCGGACAGGTGCCTCCAGCTGCCCAGTCCTGTACCCAATTCCAGGGCCCCACGCCTTCCCTCTCCCCCGTCGGGGTCGGCCGTCCCAGAGCGTTGGCCGGCAAGAAGGGTGTGGATGGGCGTAGAGCCCAGAGCCGGGGTCCGGGTCGTCCATTTGGAACTCATTAAAGCGCTCCGACGGAGGCGAGGCCCTGCTGCCCAGATCCTCCGGGGGCCTCACACTGTCTAAGCTCATTTACAGAGTGTCCTTTCCCACTGACAGCCCTCTAATTCGCATTTGAATTTAGGTCACATTGATCTGGGCCCCAGTCCAATGCCGACTCCCAGAGGATCCACTGCGTGAGGCAGCCGTGCTTATCAATCCTCGCGTGCGGTGGTCAAGCAGGAGGGAGAGAAAGTTTTTGCCGAGAAACAGCCTGCAGCGCCACGGGTGTGATTGTGTTTTGGTTGAGGATGGTTTGGCACACTGTGGAAGCAGGGTGCTCTGCTCTGGTGTTTCAAGGATGTAGGTTTGAGAGTGTCGGACAGCAGTGATGAGGCATGATGCATGTAGCCAGGTTCAAAGAGGGGACGAATCTGAAGTAGTCAAAATGTCCCTTGCACTTAAAACAAAGATAGGCTGAGAGGAAATCAAGAAATGCTTTTTTGGGATATGATTCTACATTAATGGAGTGTGTTATTCAGGTTCACTCTGATTCCTACAATGTCTATGTCTCAGTGAAACAAATCAGAAGCTTCTCAGGTCAACAGGGACTCTGAGAAGCTTAAGCCTTATTGACATCAAGCATGCTTTCATTGTTTGGAACTTCGTAATCCCTGCTTGTTTTTCAGTTGTTTTTCCCTTCAGTCACAGAGCACACATCAATTGGAATGCATGTAAAATGTTATCCGTATCAATTTGGCTCCAGTGGAGACAAATACTTGGTTTCCTCCATACCTCTCTCAATCTGTTACCAAATGTTTTTATAATCTGTTAATGACCTGGTGGATTTATAACATTACCTGTTGTTGGTCTGAGTGGCATAGGAACAATTTGATTGTCTGTAATAAATAGACCTTTAGAAACCATAAACTGTCATGGTATGTTACTGCTGTCATTTTCAGCTAGAAGAGGCCACACTAAAAATGTGCAAAAACATTTTTCCTTTTTCCTATACCTCTCTAACTTCCCGTATTCATTTCCTCAACAGATTGCGCTGCGGAATTAATGCATTTTTTCAGAGGCTTCGAACCCTACCAGCGCGCTTGCCTCACATCTCCCAAGAACTCAATTACTCACAATATTTAAAATAAATAAATTAAAGTTGTCCCGTACCCCCAGCTCAAGCAGCTGCATCATTACAAGTGCTCCTGAGAGACCAAATTAAGCCACAGAATGTATATCTAATATACAACCCCACTAATGATACACGTTAAAAGAGCCAATATGTAGGCACAGCTTAAAAATTACACGGGTCATTACAACAAATTGAGACCAAGATTTATCTGCTGCCAACAAAGCACATAATTTGTTTTACCTGGTAATCACAGAGCCAGTATAATTAAATGTGAAAACAAAAAAGTGCAAGTGTTCTTTATGTGGCAGTTATGAGGCTAAAACACGAGAGTATTAAGGCAGGGTAGACCACAAAGACAGAATATAGTCACTATGGGTTTCTATGGCAGCATACTGTACAGGATCTTGTTTCAGAGACCCTTTGTAGTGTTAGAGGTGGTGCATCGTTAGCATCCAAGCTGTTTTATTGCACAGAAATCAAAGCGACGACCACAGTTTGCCTGGTGTCCGTTTGTTGTCATCTAGCTAATGCTGTAGAACATTCAAATTCACGCAAGGAGAGGAAATGTATATTGCTACAGTCTTTAAAATATTGAAATAGAAAACAAATCGATTCCAACACGGATTCTTGTAAGCGGTGTAACTTCTGCATTTATTTCTTTAGGGTGTCCTTCCCAATTGTGCAATCCGGGCTCCCTTGCAGTGGAAGAAATGACACAGGGAAGCCCTGAAAAGTTCAAACCTTAATTACATTGAAATAATGTGAAAGTAATTCCTACACCACCACCAAATCCATCGGACAGCAAACATCTGCATTTTAATCATTTTTTTATGTATTTTTCTTTCAAGATCATTAACTTTATTGGATTGGACATTCCTGTTGCAAAAACAATTCACCATAATCATTTGCAATGCAAGTCCCATGTGCTGATGCAAATCCTCCCCCTTCGCTTCTCGGCCAGCAATTACTAAAGGACCACAGATGCAGACCTCCATCGGCATAAAGTAGATGCTGCAAATAATGTGATTACTCAGTCATTACATATTGTAGTGCATTCATTATGGGCAAGACCGGAATCTGGGCATTGTTGACAATGCCTTGGCAATGCCCAAGATGCAATGGGATGTCAAGAACGTAATGCCCATAATTTCATCTCAGCAGTCCGAGACTTCACCAACTCACCAAGGAGTTTCAAATGAATGCCATTCATTTACTATGCAAGCTGAATCTTAATGTGTAGGCTTGATACAAGTAACAGGATGGTGTCATGCCTGCTGTACCAGGGCTGTACAGGTGGCATGGGCTGAGATCCGTGGGTAGTCAGCTAATAGGTTCTAATCACAACACATTTTCAAAATGGCCCACCTGCTGTCTGTGTACCGTTATCTCTCTCTCTCTCTCTCTAGATGACATTTGATCATTTGGAGACTTCTTTAAATCTCTGTGCTGCTATTCATGAATACTTCATAGTGAATGACCTTAACGTTGTATGGGTTAAGAAGACATTGTAATGCAAATGGTAAACACAAGGTCTTTGCTTATTGGTTGTCTGTTACAGACGCTTTAGTAAATTAATAGCTGGTCATCCGACCTGACTTCTGATTTGATAGATTCTAGCACTTCACTCCTTCTGTAACTGAGAAATGTTTTTCAATCATTTTGTGATGTTTTAATTTGAATGTGTTTACAGGCAATAGTAGCCTACTATCACTGTGCTGGAATATTCTATCTTGTGGGAAATCACCATCTATCTGATCATTGGAACTCAGACAATCTGTATATTCAAATGGATGCAGGCAACAAATGAAGGACCAGTTTAATTTAGCAACTTGGTGCAATATGTTCATGTCAGAAGAAAGGGGACTCATCCCTAAATGTATGAAATTAAATTAAATTAAATAACATATATTTGAAAGTGTAATTTTTAACACGATATTATTTCAAGCCCGGTAATTGAAACTCCAATCCGGGCAACTTGTATTTAGATTGTGGCGAAATTGCACCTTTCGTTGGCCAAGGCTGACTGAGTCCTTGCATCAAATGATTTAATTATTCCTGTAGCCCATATATTATTAATCATCTATATTGATTTCTGAACTCCCAGACTGCTTGTGGACATGCACATTTTTCCACTGCAATATCAGGAAAGGTTCATTTGCAAGGGAGCCCATTATTATTTTATAAGTACATTTTAATGTGGACTCAATTAAAACTCAGAGAGTGGAACAGCTAAATTGGCCCAAGGTATGGATTTCTATGATTCATGTGCAGAGCTGGAATATATCAATTAGTAAAGATCAAACTTTGGCTCCTCGGTGAGTGATGAAAATACTGGAATTCAATCAGAATGACTTTGACTACTTTCAATGAATAGTGGATCCTTGGTGATTTCCTTTTTGGAATCCATCCAGGTTGCATTCTGAATATCTGCCAAATGGAATGATTACCAATTATGATCAATCTTTTAGTCCTAGTAAAAATGTAAAAGGTCGCACAAACTTTTTTTGTGACCTTATATATGACCTTACTTCATTCATAAATGCTTAATGCAGTGGACTAAATCAGGGTCACACAGAGTGATTCTTGGGAGTCTTACACAAATCTACTTTGAAACAAAAGTATACACCTCACACACATGGTTATGCTTAAAACAAAAAAAGACACCAGTACCATGCAGTAGCGGTGCATGGGTAAAATCCCTGGGGAAGCCAAGCCGGGGGAAAAAAGGCTTAATTTATTACAACCTATGTGTTCTGATAATTGCGTTGTTTGCTTTATAACCTGTTAGTTCGTATGCTTTGCGACCGTGATATATCGGCCTAAGGCCGAGACCATAAGAAGACACAGTGGCAGAATAAATTCAACCACACCATTTTATTACAAAACCGGAGAGCGACATCTGTCAGGTGAAGTCAAGAAAGCATATTGCATGTAACAAACAGTTACATGGCCTACAGCTTGGTCAAGCAAGTTAATGTTTCCCACATTTTCGGACTGCTTAACAACTATTGAACCACAGAGAGTTCCCGCAAGTCGCAAAGAAAACAGGAGCTGCCTCCACTATTCCAGCACCATTTCAACTTCAACATTTCAACATCATCAAATCACCTACGTTGCATTCGGAAAGTATTCAGACCCCTTGGCTTTTTCCAAAATGTGTTACTTTACAGCCTTATTTTAAAATGGATGAAATACATGTTTTTCCACATCAATCTACACACAATACCCCATAATGACAAAGCAAAAACAGCTTTTTAGACATAAAAGACATAAATACCTTATTTGCATAAGTATTCAGACCATTTACTATGAGACTCAAAATTTAGCTCAGGTGCATCCTGTTTCCATTGACCATCCTTGAGATGTTTCTACAACTTGATTGGAGTCCACTTGTGGTAAATTCAATTGATTGGACATGATTTGTAAAGGCACACACCTGTCTATATAAGGTCCCACAGTTGACAGTGCATGTCAGAGCAAAAACCAAGCCATGAGGTCGAAGGAATTGTCTGTAGAGATGCGAGACAGGATTGTGTCGAGGCACAGATCTGGGGAAGGGTACCACAAAATGTCTGCAGCACTGAAGGTCCCCGAGAACACAGTGGCCTCCTTCATTCTTAAATGGAAGATGTTTGGAACCACCAAGACTTTTTCCTAGAGCTGGCCGCCTGGCCAAACTGAGAAAGGGAGGTGACCAAGAACCCGATGGTCACTCTGACAGAGCTCCAGAGTTCCTCAGTGGAGATGGGAGAACCTTCCAGAAGGACATACATCTCTGCAGCACTCCACCAATCAGGCCTTTATGGTAGACTGGCCAGACGGAAGCCACTCCTCAGTAAGAGGCACAGGACAGCCTGCTTGGAGTTTGCCAAAAGGTATGATAAAGACTCTGAGACTGTGAGAAACAAGCATCACATCTGGGACTGTGAGAGCCAAGCATCACATCTGGAGGAAACCTGGCACCATCCCTTCGGTGAAGCATGGTGCTGGCAGCATCATACTGTGGGGATGTTTTTCAGCGGCAGAGACAGGGAGACTAGTCTGGATCGAGGGAAAGATAAGCGGAGCAAAGTACAAAGAGATCCTTGATGAGAAATTGCTCCAGAGTGCTCAGGGCCTCAGACTGGGGCAAAATGTTCCCCTTCCAACAGGACAACAACCGTAAGCGCACTGCCAAGACAGCGCAGGAGTGGCTTCGGGACAAGTCTCTGAATGTCCTTGAGTGGCCCAGCCCGAGCCCGGACTTAAACCTGATCAAACATCTCTGGAGAGACCTGAAAATATCTGTGCATCGATGCTCCCCATCTGACCTGATAGACCTTAAGAGGATCTGCAGAGTAGAATGGGAGAAACTACCCAAATACAGGTGTGTCAAGCTTGTGGCGTCATACCCAGTAAGACTTGAGGCTGTAATCGCTGCCAAAGGTACTTCAACAAAGTACTGAGTAAAGGGTCTGAACACTTATTATATGTAAATGTGATATTTCAGTATCCATTTTTGCATATATTTGCATGAATTTATGTTTGGATCAAAATCGCCGTTATAATCAGTGGCCAGTAAGGAAAATTAAGTAAAGCCACAAGTCCAAATCTCCATCCATGGCTAATTTAGGAAAGGGCCAGTTTAAGCTAACTAACTAGCCACTGGAGGACAATAACACAACGAGATGCAACAATTCAAGTTGTTTCTGTCAATGATATATTTCTCTTGATGCAATGTGATAGGAGTGAAGCCAAATCCAAACAGGCTTCCCTTGAAAAACATTTGTTGGTGTGCCAGGACCATTCACAGTTGAGCTCACTCAGCTTAATCTAGAGGAGAAAGAAACACACACCTATTTAGGCGAGGCGCTGTCTAGCGGAGTAGAACACTTAATAAACTAAAGGAGAGCCGCACACTCTAGGAGCTCAGATGCAAAAGTGTAATAACCTAATGTCCAACGTTTCGACAGACAAGCTGTCTTACCTCAACACTGATTGGCTATTATTTTATACTTTTTTATCACGAGAGGCCAAATGCTTGCTGGCTTCCCTTGCATTCAATGTTATGTACGGCAACTATGTCATACACCTTTATGACCAGACAGCATCCGATAGATGGCCTACACATACAAAGGGGCGTTGTTTCGCACACTTAGATGCTTTCTCTTTCTCTTGTAGGAAAATTATGAAAACACAGAGCGACGAAAGACACATTATTTTATGTTTCTTTCTTTTTCTCTTGGTAATTTCTTTTAGGGAAGCCACTGGTACACTCCACAATGTTGGTACCATGTCAGAGATAGAGTTGAAATGGATTACATTTTTAGTTTGCACACCAATATTACACCAACATTAGACTTTATGTACAGTACATCACAGAAACTAAGATAAAAACAAACTGTTTGACATAGAAACACTGGATTTTCGGTGTAAATGTTTTAAAATGAAACATGAAATTATGAAAAAGATGAATAACATTCCACCCATGAGGCCACTAGAGGGCGATTTGGTCATTTGACTGCAGGAAAGGGTCATATTATTGTACCGGCATTCACAGAAAAATCTTGGTAGGTGTACAACAATTGCTTAAGTGATGTCTCAATGCACATTTAATAGTGGAGACATAAACCATTCACAGTTTTATAGCTGCACTATGTAGGAATACTGTTGAGATGTTTGCAGGAATATCACTTACTCAAATACCTGTTATATTAACCCTATCTGACGATTCATATAAGCAGTATTAGAACAGACACGTCAGAAAATAGCTCCAGTCAAATCCTCTGGGAATCAATAGGTGAAGACTTTGATCTTCCTCTGAGTGGCCAACTTGTGAACAAAGCCTTGTCTTTATATTTTCGTCTGCTCCCCCCTCACTTTCTCTCGCTCTCAATGTCTCTCCATTCCTCTGAGGATGGAGTTATACAAGTGCAGACTTTGACGTAGGGAGCTGTGTGTAGAACCATCAAAGGAGAGACAGAGGCCCAGCTGTCCCCCAGTACTGCAGACTGCAGTCTGCCTGAAGGAGCCCTACTCTCTGTGATGACAAGGTCACCCTCTTCTCTTAAAGAGAGTCACTTCCTCCCCAAGGCCCCGAACCAGCCATTCTCATGGTAGCTTCACACAGGAAGTCCCTGTCCGAACACAGGAAGTGTTGGTGAAATATAGGGAAGGTGATATAATAGAATAATAACAATCACTAAAGACTGGGATAAAAAGGTGTGAAACCAAAGATACAATCACATATAAGAGTAGTCAGATAGAAGTACACTTATTACTTTATTAACGGTTAAATACAGATTATTGGTATTTTTTTATCCTGGTAGGTTATGTTCTCTCATACATAGCACACAGTACCAGTCAAAAGTTTGGACACACCTACTCATGCAAGGTTTGATTTTTACATTGTAGAATAATAGTGAAGACATCAAAACTATGAAGTAACACATATGGAATCATGTAGTAACCAAAAAAGTGTGAAACAAATCAAGGTATATTTTAGATTTGAGATTCTTCAAAGTAGCCACCCTTTGCCTTGATTACAACTTTGCACACTCTTGGCATTCTCTCAACCAGCTTCATGAGGTTGTCACCTGGAATGCATTTCAATTAACAGGTGTGCCTTGTTAAAAGTTATGTGGAATTTCTTTACAAAATGCGTTTGGGCCAACCAATCAATCAGTGTTGGGTCAGATAGGGGTGGTATACAGACAATAGTCCTTTTTGGTAAAAGATCAAGTCCATATTATTGCAAGAACAGCTCAAATAAGCAAATAGAAATGACAGTCTATCATTACTTTAAGACATGAAGGTCAGTCAACACGGAACATTTCAAGAACTTTGAAAGTTTCCTCAAGTGCAGTCGCAAAAACCATCAAGAGCTATGATGAATCTGGCTATCATAAGGACCGCCACAGGAAAGGAAGACCCAGAGGTACCTCTGCTGCAGAAGATAAGTTCATTAGAGTTGCCAGCCTCAGAAATTGCAGCCTAAAAAAATGCTTCACAGAGTTCAAGTAACAGACACATCTCAACATTAACTGTTCAGAGGAGACTGCGTGAATCAGGCCTTCATGGTCAAATTGCTGCAAAGGAACCACTACTAAAGGACACCAATAAGAAGAAGAGACTTGCTTGGGCCAAGAAACACGATCAATGGACATTAGACCGGTGGAAATCTGTATTTGGTCTGATGAGTCCAAATTTTAGATTTTTGGTTCCAACCGCTGTGTCTTTGTGAGACGCAGAGTAGGTGAACGGATGATCTCCGCATGTGTGGTTCCCACCATGAAGCATGGAGGAGGAGGTGTGATGGTTTGTGAGTGCTTTGTGAGTGACACTACAGGTGTCTGTGATTTATTTAGAATTCAAGGCACACGTTACCAGCATGGCTACCACAGCATTCTGCAGCGATACGCCATCCCATCTGGTTTGCACTTAGTAGGAATGTAATTTGTTTTTCAACAGGACAATGACCCAACACACCTCCAGACTGTGTAAGTGCTATTTGACCAAGATTGAGAGTGATGGAGTGCTGCATCAGATGACCTGGCCTCCACAATCACCTGACCTCAACCCAATTGAGACGGTTTGGGATGAGTTTGACTGCAGAGTGAAGGAAAAGCAGCCAACAAGTGTCCAGCATAAGTGGGAACTCCTTCAAGACTTTTGGAAAAGCATTCCTGGTGAAGCTGGTTGAGAGAATGCCAAGAGTGTGCAAAGCTGTCATCAAGGCAAAGGGTGGCTACTTTGAAGAATCTAAAATCTAAAATCTATTTTGATTTGTTTCACACTTTTGTGGTTACTGCATGATTCCATGTGTGTTATTTCATTTTTTTTTTCGAAAGGGGAAAAAACATTCCCAGCAATCACAGCCAGTCAGCTTTCATGTTAGTCACCAGCCTTTATACGAGGCTGGTGGCTATCTCTTGGTGCTGTGTGGTCGCCAAGACTAGAGTAATTCCACAGAACAGACAGTGAGATCAGGCAAACCTGTCTTCCTTTGTTGGTAGCAGCCCTTTAAAGTCCAGCAAGTCTGTGGCCGTACTTATCAGTCGGAACTGGTTAGAGAGGTGTCTGCTTGTGATTGGAGGGGTTTCAGTCGTTCTGACGAGACGATGGAAAAGGCGCATGTACGATACGTGTGCCCACTCCACAACAGAGCTTTGGTGTTCTGGGTGCAGTGTTGTTGTGAACAGTGGCGATGTTGCTGGAACACAGTGGATCCTAAGCCAGACATGCTGACAAAATCATGAGTGATGCTTACTGCAGCAACCTGCTATTTAGCTTCAGTTGCAATTATTGAGTTACTGATTCACCTGCTGCATAGTGCAGAAACACACATCCGATACTTTCTTCCTCGATCACCAACACGCCCACAAACATTTCCAAGCCCTCTATTGGCCATGATAACTGACCCATTGGTGCTGTCCTTGGGAACATCAGCCTGAGTGAATCAAAACATTGGACCTGCTCAGGGCCCCTGGAATAGCCCTCAACGCTGACAGCCATGTTGTCCCTCTCTTCCCTCCCAGGACCAAGAGCTGGCAGGAGGGAATTCCATCGCTGCCACTACTCCCACATCATTTGGAATGGAAATGGTGGTACCGAGCCAAGATAATCCCCAGACTCCACTCTGACCCGGCGTTGCAGTATCCAGTAACAGAACTCCGTAAAGGTTCAGCATTCCTCTGGTATGATGGCTCAGTGATTTACCGTTGGTCCATAAACATTGCTTGTTTAAGCACACTAGATGACATATTGGGGCTATATGCACTGAGGTCAAGAATATGGACAGAAATAATCACCTCTTGGATCACGTCTGATAAGGACATGGATGCAGATGCAGTTATGAGGTATGACTTATGGATAGTTTGATGTTTGGAGAGGATGTAGGTATCGATGCAGGGGTAGGAATGTGCCCCTATACTACCTTGGATTTTAGAGGCTCGTGAAGATGAATATGCTAATGTTTTCCAGATGGGAGAAAGCTCTGGAGCTAGGATGGACACATCCATCCTCACCACTTTTGAAACCTTATACGACTTGATTTTGGCAACGGTAAAGAGGACAAGGCTAAAGAAATGGAACACAGAGCAGTGCTACATGTGTACTACACTACAGGTATACTACATGTATGCTATACTACATGTATACTACATGTATACTGCAGGTATAGTACAGGTATACTACAGTTATACTACATGTATGCAATACTACATGTATACTACAGGTATACCACAGGTACTGTATACAGTATCTTAAGAGATAGAGCTCAGCTTAGTGTATTCTTCTTCCTTTCTGTAGAGCACCAAGAGACTAGAAGTCTGTTTGAGGCTTGACGTCTTTGCTTTGACTGGTCTTCAGGGATCCTGACTTGTTACGTCAGGCAATAGGTCATTGTAATAACAGTGTTATCTGCATTGCCTGGGTTTTATCTGCATCTGCATTGCTTGGGTTTTAGGCTGGGTTTCTGTACAGCACATTGTGACATTGGCTGATGTAAAAAAGGACTTTATAAATACATTTGGCTGATCTGATCGATAACAGTGTAATGACAGGACAAAAGCAAAGTGTGATGGACAAATCAAACCTAGCCCTTTCAGAGTCCTCTCGTAACATTCTCACCCACATTGTTCAACGGTGAGGCGTCCCAACATGTGGTCTCACACAGAGACGGTTATACTGATGTGCTGTTTCCGTTTGATACCTCCATCCAACTTCTGGAAAGCTCCTCCCCAACCTCAACTATGTGTGTGGGTGGGATCATGACAACCTTCGGAGGGGATTTTGCAGACTCACATGACAAGGGTATTGGATCACACCATGTGCACAGCTAAGAGCTAGTTATTAACCAATGACAATCAGTGGGACGGTATGCACAGCTCAACCTCCCTGCACAGCCATCACCATGTCCACCACACACAGAGACATTCCCAAACATGCAAATCAGGAAATCCAATCATCCTGAAGAAGAAAAAACCTTTTGGATGCCAAGACTGCTATAGGAACTCTCCCTTTCTTGAAGGGGGGACTGAACACCAATGGTCCATCTTGGCTGGACCCGACCGTCCTGTTATATTTAGTGCTGAGGTAAAAGTTTAAGGTCTAATTTGACATGGCAAGGGCTATGAAGGGAACGTGCAATTTTCACAAGCCAAATGGTAATCCCAGAACACTGCAAGAAAACAACTGCCTCTGTTCTTGGAACTTTGCGATCGAGTTTCACAGGAGGGTTGAACTCCGAGGACCGTCCCTGGCACATATGGAGAAGTTTGGAAGTCCATGCTCATGGAAGAACAGTAAGGAAAAGCCCATGCATAGTCCATTAAGTTAATTTTTTTTTCAATAAGTAAACTTTAAGTATTCGTGAAATGAGCACTAAAGCCTATTTAACAGTGTTTTCACAGCTGGTTGAAACTCTCCCGCTGCTCGGCAATAAAGGCCCTTCCTGAATGAACATTAACATGGGAAGCCAGTAACATCATACTTGGCAGCCCTGCCACGCTACTAAACACCTAGTGAACCCAGCACATAGCCCAGGCCTACAGGAAAAGAAATCTGCAACCCATTCAGTCCTGCACATTCGCTGGTAGCCCCCAACATTTAACTGGTGACATATGGATATTTAATCATAGACGTCCCTTACTCCCTCCCTCTGACCTTCCCCACCACCCGCCCGCCCACCCTCTCTCTCCCTCACCCTCTCTCTCCCTCACTCTGCAGTTCATTTCCTGGTAGGGAGGTAAAACACCCAAATCTAGGACATGTGCTGCATGAGGAGGGTTTCCTGCTTCTGGATTGATGGGTTTGACTGTTAACAGTCATGTAAAACACTGCCGAGTCCCTCTGCAACTGGAGCCGGCCCGGGGAGCTTTCAGACTGCACTACTCTCAGCTCATATGTCACAGAACAATATGGAGGACAGCGGTCCCATTTCCACTGTGTTCAGCTCATGTTACTGCAATAGTCAATCACTTGAAATAGTCTACTCTGGCCATTAGTGGTGTAGCTTGGTGTACTACGTTATTCTGTACTGATTGAGCCACTTAAAACAGCTTCCCGAACTTTATAAAGGGTTCAATAAGTGAAATTGCTTAATTGACTAAATGAGGCTAGTGGAACGGTCGGTCCTCTGACTGAGTTAGATCTTTGAGTTCAGTATCCCACTTGGAGATCTAAAGGTAGCAGAACTTTGTTACACTGGGGTCACTGCTCAATTTAACCCCTGGTTATCCCCTGACGTTCGCTCTATAATAACTAAGAGCACGGATGAAGAGAGATGTCTTTGATTGAATATTTATGTCAATATCCCAGTCCCCAGGAATGATTGTAATGGAATGCTAACCCCTCTAAATGTACCTTCACCTGACCGAATGTAAATGTACCTGTCCCTGGCCAAATGTATACAATTAATCATGACACGTCATTTGATAAAATTTGAAGGGAATTAAAAGAGAACTTTGAACGACTAATAAAAATGTGTGGTGATTACATTCTCACTGCTCCTTTTCATTTTGGGCTCTGCATTGTGTCTGTCAGCGTGGGTCTTTTATTGGGGGGAACCCCCCCTCCCTCCCCCTGCCTCTCTCCCCCGCCTCCTTCCTTCCTTCCCTCCCTCCCTCCCTCCCTCCCTCCCTCCCTCCCTCCCTCCCTCCCTCCCTCCCTCCCTCCCTCCCTCCCTCCCTCCCTCCTCCTACTCTGTGTCCTCCCCTCACACTTGGTCGTTCTGATACAGTAAACCACTCCAGATGGCCGAGAGTGATTAGACCTGTCTCACCCAATATCTACCTGTGTCCATCTCATCGGAGCGCGGCCATAAAAGCTAAACCTGTTCCCATTCACGCAGCCAAGAAAAACAACCGCCGTGGGCATTTCTGATTAATACTCGTATTGTGTCTGAAATTGTTGATGGCCCTATTTCCGCTCGGGCTATACGCTCACTGCAGAGACGACGGGTTAATCTGTGATTAATAAAACGCATGAAAAAAGTGACATAACGCTTAGGATTGGGCGCGAGGGTTATTAAATTGGATTGCCGTAGTCGGTTTTGACGTTCCGCCGAGAGCCGTGCCAAGTCGAGTCAGGGGTCTGACAGGGGTCCCTGTGGTGCCAGCGCTAGTGTGTGTATATGTGTGTGTGAGAGTGATCACATTGCAGGACCCGTGTGTGACTACAGAGAGGAGAGATGAAAGGGCCATTTTAATCCACTCCGGCACACTCCCACTGCGTCCGTTTCACTTTCACTTTTATTCCCCTTTGGCCAAGTGACAGTGGGATGTGCAGAAATGTTACAGCATATTAAACCAATAGTGAGAAGACGGGGGTGCCTGGTGCTGGCCTTGAAGAATGTGTGTGTGTGTGTGTGTGTGTGTGTGAGTGCACATACTTGAGCAAGGTACACTTGTGTGTTACGTTTACAACTTTGTGTGTGTGTGTGTGTGTCTGTCTGCACGTGGTGCAGTATATTACATGATATGAACAGCATATATTAATCTGAGTGTGTGTATGAGTGTGTGTGTGCTGTCAGGGGGCCAGTTTGGGACAGGTACAGTGTAATAAAGGAGCTGGGAGCCGGGGCAGCTGCAGTCCCTTGGGCAGACAGAGGCTGAGCCAGTGCCACTGAGGGTTCGGTTGCTTGGCAAAACTCCACCACGGCCTCCTCAGAAAAGCCCAGGGAAACAGCAGATCCCGCAGAGTGCCAACAACCCCCCCCTGCCACACACACACACACACACACACACACACACACACACACACACACACACACACACACACACACACACACACACACACACACACACACACACACACACACACACACACACACACACTCCCATAGGGCTCCTGCCTCATGCTGGTGACTGCTGAGAAAGAACCGTGGACCTGCTGTTGTCAACTCCGATGTCGAGCAATTAAAATGAGACATGCATAGTTGGGAAGGCAGAGAAATGAATGGTGGGGAGAACAATGTGGGTTCCTGGCCCCCGGTTCAGAGAGAAATCCAAAACTTTTAGATCTGAGAGGAAAACATATCAGGGGGAAGTTACGATGATGGATTCTGACTTGATGCGTGAGAGAAAACGCAAGCATTCATGCGGCAATGGGGAAGATCATAAATGATCCCTAATTTGAGAGGAGGCAAATTGAAAACATAACGGCAGATTTGCCTAATTGTCATCATCTGCAGCTGTCAGCGAACGCCGGCGTTTGGGGAAACCTGCACTGACTGGTCGGTGGTGGCGGTGGCGGGACTCCTGCCAGGTTACACCAGTGCAGAGCCACGGCCCAGTGTCTGTGGAGGGACAGAGACAGTCACGGTGACAGGTGGCGCTTTGAAGTGGTGACGGCAAACCGTAAATCTTGGCTTTTGGGGTCAGGGGTTTGAGTGAGGAAATAGTGGCTTGCACTTGTGAACTCTAGTTTAGGGAACTCCACTGGGGTAAGGTGCTGAGTCTGACCCTCTCCTCCCCTCTCATCCTGCCTCGTCCTTCTCTGTCAGCAGAGTGTACTAGCCTGTTACAGAATTTTAGCGCTTGCCTCTGCAAACAACAGTTAAGGCTTTATTCCATCGAACCCTCAGTAATGTAGTCTACGATATATACACTTTTTTTTTTTACACTGAAATTAATTCACTGAATGGTTTCAGGTAAGTAAAAATACTAGGTAGACTTTCCTCACGTTCCTCAAAATACTGCCTCAATTTCAAGTATAAAGGCACATTCAAGCAGTAGTCTATTTAAACAAAGATACTGCATAAACATTGGTAAAGCAGGTTTGATCCATTTAGCCCCTACTATGATACTTTTCGCTACAGAATAATCCCTTTTTAACCTTGCATAACCATATTTGGTGTTGTATTTTCATTTGGAAAAATATGATATCTTGTTGACTAAAATCTTGGTGAAAGACATTACATAATAAAGTAAATAAAAGTTGAAAAAGGCACCTAAGAACCTAACCTTGTGTCACCACCTGTACATTACATATGACATCATTGCGGTGTCAGTCTTTATGTTAGGTGGCGGACATTGATGAAATGCTCTCCAGTGGCACGTTTTGCTGTTCTAAGAATCATTTTAAGAATATAATCAACAATGAAGTGAACTTCACTTCAAGCATTAATGGAATTATGAAATTGTTCGTAGAATGTGTTTCCCACTTTTAGGAATACTATGTTCAAAGAGAAGTATATGAAGATTTTAATTAATAGAATTCATAGTTATATTTTTGTTTAAATTAATTCAACTCTACAGTATGAAAGAATTAGACTATGTAACAGCAACTATATGACTATTAACATACTTTAATACTGTACATCATAGTAAATAATTCAGATATATTGCTAAGGGCCTTTTTCCTTTTTGTATGTTTCTTGGAGGCATGATGCAAGTGTTTCAATTACTTGCACCAATGAGAGGCAATTTAGTTTTTTCCCAACTTAACTTTCATGGCTCATTGAAATCATAACCAATTGAATTCCACTGAAATAACTACCAAACAATTAAATAAAGTTTCGAAATCCAAAGCAGTAGGAAACAGACATTTTTACTAGTAACATTTTTGTGATATAATACAAGCATGAATGTGCCATTCAATAACTAAAAACACACACTGGTCTATTTAAATAATCTACCTGTCTATGTTTGAGATTAATCTGGTAGCTTTTCACACTTATTCACTTTTTCATCATTGAAATCTAATGACACATAACTGTTAAGGAAAGAGCATTTATAATGATCAATGGAACGTCAATACTAAATGTATTGAGGTGCTTCTACACCTGCATTGCTGTTTGGGGTTTTAGGCTGGGTTTCTGTACAGCACTTTGAGATATCAGCTGATGTACGAAGGGCTATATAAATACATTTGATTTGATTTGATTTGTATAGCGCCACATAAAGTATGACAGTTTATATTTGGCTATTATTCATTCAACATGTTATTGTGCAGAAGGGAGAAAAATGTGTTTTAAATCATAAGAATATTTTTGATCTGATTCCCGATTGAAGGCTAATTAATAAATAAATATTGTGCCTCCAACAAAGAGTTACATGTGATAAAACCACACAGAGGGCCAGCGATAATTTCAGACAACTGTGATAATCTGAAGTACTCAAAAGGGTAGATGCCTTGTGGTAGATTGCATAGAATCCTTGAAAGATACCAAAGTTCTGGTAGTTCACTGGTAAACTTTGAAAGTTTTCAGTAATTACCCTCCCTTTGCCACCCTAACTGGGATATCTGTAACTATCTATTCATTCAAACCGTTAAGAGCAATAACCATAGAGGTGAACGATCTTACATTGTGCAAACAATTTCATTAACTTGGGTCTCTCTTACCATTTCCACATCTGATGCAGACTTGACACTTTGACACTTTCATTATGGCTGACTTTGGTTTGGTTATTTTTAGGCGGGTGGGGGTTGGAGGGGGGATTTCAAACTTGACCTTTAACCTTTTACTGCAGTGGGCTAAAGCAGGGTCACACAGAGTGATTCTTGGTAATCTTAAACAAATCTACTTTGATACAAAAGTATACACCCCACACACATGGTTATGGACTTAAAACAAGAGGACACCTGTACCATGTCAGATATAGAGTTGAAATGTATTCAATTTTGAGTTTCCATCCTAAATATGACACTTTATATATATCCCAGAAGACTGAAATCTGCCAAAACTGTTTGACATAGAAACACCAGATTTTCGTTGGGGTTTTTGAAATAATATTTATTTAATGACGAAATTAGGAAAAATATGAATAACATTCCACTCATGAGGCTAAAGAGGGCACTTTTGGTCATTGACTGCAGGCAAGGGCTAGGAATTCCACACCATTGACTGGTGAAGATGTGAGAGCAGCTGCTAAAGAAGTGGGATCAGGATTCCAAGTTGTTTTCTTGTGTCAGCACTCACAGTGCCGACTGTGTTATTTTTGCTGGAGGGCACTTGGCATCTCTTTACCGTTTAAGTGGTCCTGGAAGAATGCCCAGAGATTTGACACCAAAAACACATTAAAGAATGTGAGCGTTTCACTTTCCTGTGGAGAAATATACTTTTCAACCAATTTCATGCTTCATGTCCAAAAACCCACGTTTTTGTTATCGCACTGCATTGGAGTTTGAGGAGGAAGCGCCGTACGCCTTTCCGTCCTGCTCTTGGAGGATCTGCTTGAGTGCCGGGGCTACGGTGCTACCAGTTTTCTCTCACTGACTGAACCTGCCAAGATGTGGAGGAAATTATGGTTCATGGCAAATTGAAGACCTGTGGCTATCGGGAGACTTTCGCACCAAACAAAACATTCGATTTATGTTGCTGGAAACAAAAGAGCTGACGCTCGCAAAAATGTTCCTGTTCTGATCATATAAATTCATTTGACGCATATATCAATCTAACTGCAGAGTGTTTCTCATAGACCTGAGTGCATCGGGGAGGGGGGAGTTACCCCTCTAATCCCATTGTCAATCTCTCAGTTTGACATATTTGGGATTTCTCACCAGGATTGCTTAACCCCTGTCCAAGGGAGACCCATTGGACATGCTAATTCCCGTATTGACATCATTGCCAATCAAATAGACTAGCTGTGAATGGCACTGCATGCTAAATAGTCTAGAAAAAAAGCAAGTCAACCATAGAGGTTGTTGGACAACACAGTTTTATTTAGATTTTTACAAGATACTAAGTAGGCAGCATTATGATGTATAATCAAAGAGGTCGTGTGGATTTATTGATCAATAGCAATAACTCAAATTACCTGGGTTTGTGTCAAGAGTCTACACCCTGACTACTTAGTTTGGTTACTACCAAACTATATGGAATTGTTTTAAGGTCATACCAAGGATAATTTTGCTATTTGATTTGGAGTTTTAAGACCCCTTGAAATATCAAAAAGAATATAAGAATATATATATATTACTGGTATTAGCCCATACAAACACATTGAATAACAGATTCACTACATGAAACAACAGATAGTCCCCAAAAATAATCTAAAGGAAGTTTCTTCTAAATTGTCTGTCCTATATCTGAGAGATATAAGAAAGATCAGGAAGCAATATTATTATTATTATTTTTTATATATTTTTTTACATGTATTTAACCCCTTATTTGTGTCACTAAGTCTCCAAATATACTTCAATTATTGTTTTCAAGTGGTACCGGGGAACCTCTAGGCAAGTCTTCTGAGGCCATGGAAGTGTTTGCGAGAGTCTCATCTTTCCAAAGAGGAGTCATAATAGTTTTGTAGGCCAAAACCGTTCAGATGCTACAGATGATTTTGTGAGAAGACCCATTTTCAGGATGTCTCATTGTCTGTCACCCTTCACAGCAGATGTGGAAGTGTTACATAGGCAGATATCTCTAGCTTAAACTGTCGGATTGTTTTTTTTTAAAGCACACAAAAAAAAAACAATTATACTAATTACATTTCCATGCGGGCGTGGACATCGACTGTCGGGGTTTTTAAAGGAACACCCTGTCCATGGGATTGCCTATAGACCCTAGGGGTTTTGCTCATTCCCTATAGCACGGGGACCTTAGGTGTTGGTGCCAGGATGTTAACCAGAATAACTTCCTATGGAAAGTTGCTCTGGCCCTTGTCCAAGTTTCCTATGTTCCCATGTCATGCTTTAAGGGAATTATGATTTAAAGTTAATGCCAGGATGTGGACATACAGTATGGTATAAAATTCTCCCGTCATCCTCCATAACTTATAGGTCTTGACTAAATGGACAAAAAGCAACCGTAGACGACAGACAGTCATGTAATGTTTATACTGTATGTTCAAATGTTGAAAAAGATTCAAGTAAAGAAAATAATTGCTCTCTGTTTGAAATTGCAGTGTGTACAATGAGCCTTTTCCAAGGCCAGTGTTGGGTTGGGGAAAGCTATGAGGGCGATAAATCCTTAGGTCGCTGGCTAAAATCCAGCTTGAAGGACCAATATTGATGCACTAAATAATTTAATCTTACCGTCTTTCGTACAACCAGTGCAGGAGACCAAATCTAATCACAAAACACATACTGTGACAATGCAATTCGTTCCATATAGAAAAGATGTCCACTTCATAACAACAAGCAATTAGCGGCTTGGTAGTGAGCGAGCCCAACAAGTAAATAAACCCAATGTGACTGACACTGGTTCTTTATCAGTGATTTTATTTTCTCTCTGAGCCAGGTCTGCTCAAAGACAGAAGGTGCAGGAAATTATATCTTATCTTGAATTCAGCTTTAGAGGGAGAGGTGAGAACTCTGCTTTAGCAGTAGCTTGACGGATTGTCAGAGGAGTTTGCTGGAAATGAATTACATTATCTGTGTAAGACAAGTGTTGGAACTGAGAGAGGGAAATAATTACTGTTAAATGCAATATGTTTAACTGCCATAACAGGATTCAGGGGTTGTTTTTTTACTCAGATAATGTATTTATTATTAGATTTTCCAAATTAAATCACTGACATGAATGTTCTTTCCTTTTATGATGTTTTTCGGATTAGCCAGTGAAAGTAATAGATTACTTTGTTGTCAGATCCTTTCAAGGCAAGTGAAATGCAGTGTCGATAACAATTGTCTATGTGACGATCACTTCCAAATCATTTACCTAAACCCATACACATTAGAAGTAGGATTCACGATTATTATGAAGATTAGATTGTTTGGAGAAAATAACCTTCCCATTTTAAATTCCATTACTTACAAACCTTAACCTATTTTTCAACCATCAAAACACGTCACATCAAAACTACATCAGTACCATCCCCACAGGTCAACGTAGGTACTGTGGCCGTGTGCTGAAAGGTTATGGTGTAAGTCCTGGCTCTCGCACACGAGCCCACAAACACCCCACGCCCGCTTCATGCTGCTAAATGTCAGCTCAGTCCATATGGCCCCCTGGCAGGCAGCTGCCAATTCTTTGCCCTCGTCCAATCACAAGTCTCAGAGCCAGAGTCTCCCGAGCCCCATTGCTGCTACGGCTTTGAGCAAGCCCACCCGGCCCACCCAATCCTTTAACGCTCTGCTCCTTCAGCCCCCCCCGCCCCCTTCCAGTGTGTCAGCTCACTCTACTTCACAATAGGGCCTGGTGCTCGACACCTGCTCATCTGGGGAGGGGGCTACAGGCACATCTGCTCCTCGGGCCTGGGCCAGCCGAGCTCTGCCGCTCTGATTAATGACTCACCAACAAGGTAGAGGCCCCGCAAACACGGACGCACAGCGCAGACAAACACAAAGAGGACAGAATCACTAGAAAGGCCTGACGCCTTGAACACTGACCTCAGAGTCAGCCCTGTTGTTCCAGTCTACTGTAAGGATCCAAGTGAAATAGCCCGGCGAGCGTGCAAGCCACATCTGTGGATGTGTTAACATCACCAATTGAAATAAACAAATGAATTAGAAAGGACAAAAAAAACTCCAGTACAGCTGAAAAAACCTTATTGTTTGACTATGAGAAATACTTTACGTTATTACTTTACATTTGATCTAGAATAAGTTGGTTGTATACCAAAAGAGACCATTTATTTGAGTAATGGGAAATTGGATCAATTTAGGCAAGCTCTGTCTATGGGAGAAAGGATGAATGAAATGGACAAAATGAATGTGTACATTTCCTGTGTTCACTTTTATTTCTCTCTCTCTCTCTCCCTCCCTCCCCCTCTTTCTCTCTTTCTCTCCCTCTCTCTCTCGCTCTCTCACACACATAGATGGCGTGCATGTTTAAAGTGTGTGGGGAGGGAGGACTGTGTCGGGGGGCGTGGCCCTACAATTAACCCTGCTGTGAGGTTCAGAGGGCGGCAGGAGGAGGATGAGGAGGATGAGTAGGCTCCCCACCTCCGGAGGCTCTGCTGGGGGAAGGTTTTGGGGAGCGCACGCTTTTGGTGGTGGAGGAAGGGGGGGGGTCAGCCTTGCTACAGTGTCAGAGACTGCACTCACTACACTCACACTCCACAAGCCTTGGCTCATAATGCCAAGTGACCTGCAACGAGTTGGTTATTTTTTATTATATGGAATTTCTTAAATCTGTATTTTTAGCATATTTTAATTCTTGTTTTTTCACGTTTCTTTAAAAATGTTTCTATTTGACGGAAAAGTCCATTGAAATTGTTTGAATGTATTTGAAATGAAAACCTTTGATCTCATGAAGGTTTTTACAGAGTACGGAGCAGAACTTTCACCCTTTAATTTGATACTGCACATAAAACACACTGTATATTTTTCTTTGTGGTATATATGTGATGAATTTGATACACACTATTTATGCTTCATTTGGACTGGAATGATATCAGTCATCCACATGAAGTAATGTGCTGTTATTTCTTCTACTAGCAACTTACACTAAACTGTAATGTTATATTATACATTTATGTACTTTCTAAGACAACTGAAGTAAACTTAAAATAACTCTGTACCTCATCTGAGCATTGAACCTGTAACCCGCTGGTCTTGGTCCTAAACCATACTTTTCTCCTAACACCAAACCCATATCCAAACCCTGTCATATTATAGTCCACGTTTCCATGCTGATTCGGGAACCCTTTATGTTTTTACTTGACATCACCTGTGTGTCAGTGGTTGAGTTAAATATGTCTCCAGGTTGTGTTGTGTCCCGGGGGAAAGCTTGACATCTCAGAGATCTCGGAGACCTTTTCAGTTTTGAGAAATCCTGACAATATTTGATGGAGTCAGTAAAAGGAAAACATCCTCGAAACAGGGGGTGCTTATTATATTGTTCACTTGGGTCTCAGAGGTGCAATTTGACTTTAATGCATAGCCAAAAGTCTTATGGACCCCATGTCGGTGTTTCAATCAGCAATTTGAGTCCTAAGTGCTGACCTGGGCGGACGAGTGGAAGGACACCTGCGGTGCAGTGGTTTAAGAGCTTCTACAAAATGAGAAGCTCTATATGATAGAGAGTGGAAACAACTATTAATCATCCGTCTATTTTAACTGTGTTGTTTTGCACTAGTTACGTGGGGGGGGAAACATTTCTTATCATGGTGTCTCACACATAAGAGAGTGTCGAAATTAAATGTGTTGAGAGGCTTTTCCATGGAGTGTTGAAATAAAGAAATGTTTGCACGTTCAGCATTAATAATAACTTTACAGTAGGCACTGAGGAACTATTATGAAATATGGATCTTAGGTAGAAAACATTTCATTTAGGAGAAGGAAATGTTTCTTTTTTTAAATGATGGTTATAGATCAAAGAATGAGTTATAACACTTAACAGTTCAGTTATAAAACTGCACTTTTCAACATACTGTTATTAAATTAATAACAGTAGGATTACAAATTAAAAGGCTGATGATTGCAATATGTTTGAGTTAAATTTTATATATCGATAACTGTTATTACTAAGTTGTTACAGTTTACACCGTTATTGTGGTCTTGTGAATTGTTTTACATTTTAAGACTAAACATGCCTTCTTAAAGGGAATATAAAACTGGCAGTTAATAAATATCCCCATTTAATCAACTGTCTGAGGTAATTGCAGAAAACAGTGCAATATATCAAACAATGAAAACATTTAAATATTCCTTGTAAGTGGTTTCAACGTTTCTAAGATGTCCACCATCCTCAATTACCTCTTGAGGAATTCTTTAATTTCATTTATATTCAGAGAAGTGTGATCCTCTGGGGACAAAGTGCCTACAGGGTCCAGAATTATCATCTAAAACACAACATCACATATGTAAATGAACATAGTGTTATTGTTGGAAAGTGTCCGTTTTTCCACTGTCTTGGGGGCTTTCTTTCTTTTGATCTTAATCATCAGCGCCTGAAACGATAATAGATATTTGCCAATGTCCCTGGTGAGAGTCCATATTAAAACGCCACAGCGCAGGACAAGAAGGCAGTGTGGTATTGCCCACGGGATGACATAATGAAATGTAATCAGGAAATACGGGGACATTCTGTATCTAATGCAGTAAATCAGTGTTACCATTGTTGTGTTTCTTGTGCTGTTATAGTCATATCGATTTCATGTTTTAATGTTTATGTGTTTCTTCATGAATCAGAGCGTTTTATTTATGTTCAGGTAAGACAACTGCAACAGTCGGACTAAACCTTTAAAATGTCACTCTAACATTAACTTTCCACAAAAAGATGTGCTACAGCAGAAAAAAAGATGAATGTTGATTTAGTTTATGTGTGTAAAACTCATAATATTAATGCCTTTTAATGCCTTTTTTGAATATGGTATTTTCCATTCTTCAAACCTAGAGATTCCCCTTCCAGTGTATGTCAACGTTTGACTCAATCCCAGACGACCTACATAACTTCGTATGAACATGACAGTACTGATAAGAATCTCTACTGTTATCTCTATTGTATCGGGTGAGTAGTGGTAACGTGGAACAGGTAGCCAAGTGGGACACTTATTAAGCTTTGTAATGGATATCTTTAAGTGTGTACAATAACATCAATGCCTGTGTGTCAGTGAGTAAGTTTGTGATGATAAACAATTGGTTCAATGGGTATGGCATCATCATTGTGGGCGTGGCATCTCATGTAAGGACACTTGTCTCCAGAGGCATAATGGTAAGTAAAATTACATAGTGCTCTGAGGTAAACAATGTTGAAGGTATACTTCGGGATTTTTGCACTTTAGCTACAGTACTTCCCCAGAGTCAGAATAACTTGTGGATACAATATTTATGTCTCTGCGTGGGACACCAGTTTGTCAAACTGGGACAGTTTCTGTCAAACTGGGACAGTGTTACTGTCAAACTGGGACAATGACTGGGGCACCATGTTCTCAAACTGGGACATCTGTTACTGTCAAACTGGGACATGACTCAAATATGACTTCAAACCAGTCATTGTTACTGTCAAACTGGGACACCATGTTAGTCATTGGGGCTCACAAAACTACCAAATAACTTCCTTCATACTGGACAATGTTAGTCAAACTGAAAATTATTCAAACTGGGTTACCCTGACTCAAACTGGGAAAATGTTACTGTCAAACTGGGACAGCCTCACTGTCAAACTGGGAACCCTGTTACTGTCAAACTGGTATCCCTTTAAAGTTATAAAAAAATATTCAGTGTCTCATTACAACATATTTTGTAATGGGATGTAATTGTGAATCAAAATGACTGTAAATGATTTTCATACTACCTTTTAGAATATTTACATTTTGACAGTGTTCCAGTATTCCAGTCGCATACTGGGGCACCATGTTACTGTCAAACTGGGACACCCTGTTACTGTCAAACTGGGGCATCATGTTACTGTCAAACTGGGACACCGTGTTACTGTCAAACTGGGACACCGTGTTACTGTCAAACTGGGACACCCTGTTACTGTCAAACTGGGGCACCATGTTACTGTCAAACTGGGACACCATGTTACTGTCAAACTGGGAGACCCTGTTACTGTCGAACTGGGATACCATGTTACTGTCAAACTGGGACACCCTGTTACTGTCAAACTGGGACACCATGTTACTGTCAAACTGGGACACCCTGTTACTGTCAAACTGGGATACCCTGTTACTGTCAAACTGGGACACCCTGTTACTGTCAAACTGGGACACCATGTTACTGTCAAACTGGGACACCATGTTACTGTCAAACTGGGAAACCATGTTACTGTCAAACTGGGGCACCATGTTACTGTCAAACTGGGATACCCTGTTACTGTCAAACTGGGATACCCTGTTACTGTCAAACTGGGACACCATGTTACTGTCAAACTGGGACACCCTGTTACTGTCAAACTGGGGCACTCTTCTAGATGGAGAAAAAAAGCTAGCATAGCTGCAATTTACTTAGAAATATATTACCTCACCAACATTAAACACCCTAGCTAGCTATATACATAACCATCCAGGTATATAACATAAAATGTTGATTCTGCTGTATTTGACTCAGGTGACAATAAAACTGTAATTGAAATTGTAGAGGGGTGAAAGGGTCTTTCTGGTTGCGTTCTACAAAATGTGCACTAGAGTGTAGAGTTGAGAATGTGCTGATAGGCCTAGATGTAGTTCATTTTGTTTATAGGCTATACAATTAAATATACATGGTATCATTATAATAAAATGTGGTAATAGTCATATTAATAATAATAATAATAATAGTAATCATAAATTATAATTATAAATGTTTCATAAACATACCTAAATAATGTTTTTATACAATAAGTTGTATGAATAATTGAAGTTTAGCATTCAAATGTTTAAATATATATACTCTCTCATTTCTGCTCCTTTACAATTAAGAATTAAGAGTCCCTCTTTGCCAATCAAGGTGTCCCAATTTACCATTATCAACAAAAACATGTGGTCTCAGGACATTTTGGGCTTGAAGAGTCATCCATCCTGTGTTTAATATTTCTTTCTTTTAATTTATTTTGTGTAGTTTAGTAGAGTTCTTAAGCTATTTAGAATGGTATCATGTCAGAGGTTAAGATTCTGAAAGGTGTTCAGCAAAGCACATTTTCAGAAAGTGTCCCACTTTACCAATACTCACCCTATTGGATTTTTTATTTCACCTTTATTTAACCAGGTAGGCTAGTTGAGAACAAGTTCTCATTTACAACTGCGACCTGGCAGTTATAAGTAACGCTTGAAGGTTTAACGCTGTAATATCCAGTCGCGAACCACAGCGTCTCGAAGCAATGGATGTGTTGACAGAGAAGGAGGTGACCTCACGGTTTGGCAGCCAACAAACTAAAATTAAAACAACAATTCAAATGGTTAATTTTGTCACTCACGATGCTGCAATAAAAGTGTCAATTATGCAGCCCAGTTGCTGAAACATGAATTTCTGTGGGTCTTGTTTAAATGCCATATTTCACAGGCATCTCTGAAATCAGTACCAGATGTTGTCATCAGCTCCCCTTCCTGCTTCCTCTGTCCAATTCCCACCAAGCAGTGGAACGTGACACTTTCCCTGGAAAATACAATAAAATAAAGAAACTAATGCACAGATATTTCCTTTCACAAATTATTTGACCCTCGCGCACTTGCAGAAAGTACAAGTCTCATGTACATATATTTGAATTAAAAGCATAGCAGCACATTGCATTAAATCCAGAGCCGACAGCTACCACTGGGTTTTCATCGTGTACCTGGCCGGGGTGATTTATGCGAGGACGTAGCGCTCATGCGTGTAATTCCTCCTCCTATCCTTTCGGCGGCCCGTGTCCCCAGCAGAAGATGGATGGCGTGTGTGTCGGTGTGTGGATCTCAGGATCCATGAATCGGCCCAATAAACGGAGACTGTTGACACATCCACCAGGTTCTTGTTGGGATTTACAGTATATTCCTTAAGGAGCGGTTCTTATACAATTCCTATACTGCATTATTCTAGATAAGTAAGTAAATACGTAGATTTTACCACTAACAAAATACTGTTGTTAATAAATTGGAAAATCATTTCTGAGTTTGAATATAGTTTGAAAAAACGGATCAAGGCATAGCTTACCCTTTTTCCCCCCAGCTTTCAATTGGTCGGTGTGAGTGTTGTAGTGAGTTGGCTGCTGGGAGCTCTGACCTTGTAAAAACACACCTCCTCAAACAGGGCTTTGGATTGTGACATCACTCCCACAAGTGAAGGAGCAGCTGGATTAGTCCCCTGTGCTAAATGAGGCCCAGGCTCTTTTGCACTGGAAGCTAATTGTGTCTCTTGTTGCTGGAGTTGTGTGTGGTTTCCCTGTGTAGCTCAAGCCCCTGCTAAGACCACACTCCTGGCCCCGCTGCAAGGCTTGTACTGCAGATACCCTCACCCTTCGGGGCGGCAGGGTAGCCAAGTGGTTAGAGCATTGGACTAGTAACCGGAAGGATGCAAGATCAAATCCCCAAGCTGACAAGGTAAAAATATGTCATTCTGCCCCTGAACAAGGCAGTTAACCAACTGTTCATAGGCCATCATTGAAAATGAGAATTTGTTCTTAACTGACTAGCCTTGGTAAATAAAGATAAAAGAAATACCTAAAAATCACTCTGTGTGGGTGCACGTGTGTGTTTGCTTTTAGGGAAAATTATAACCATAGATATATTATTATAGATGTATATAGCTATTCCTCTCACATAAAACAGGAACTAAAATACAATGACAAACAGTGTTTTTCTCCGACAGACCCCACTCTTGTAACCAGTTTAATTCACTTATATCCCTTTACAATGCATAATACTGTATGTTTTCTCATAAACCTACAGTATGTGATTCCCTGAGAATGATTTCAAGTACAGGCAATGGGGGCTAAGCTAAGAACCAGTAAAAGGTGTGAGGGAACGCGGATGAAGTGAAGAGCTCAGCTCCTGCGACCACCTGCAGTCCTAAATTGGGCAATTAGAGCAGCAAAGGGTTTTCTTTGTGGGTAATACTCTGTAATGAGTTCAACAGTTCAAATCTGCCCAAGACCCCACCTTCACCCTCACAACCCCCCTCCAATAAAAAATAAATAAATAAATCTACATGAGAAAGACAGAGCGCCTTGACATCGCATCACAGCAGCCTTGCGTTCGGCCTGTCATTCTCTTTAATCTGGCTCATCCTCCACCTGTACCATCAGTACTCTCCATTCCCCTCTTCCTATGATTCATTGACCAGATCCCCAAAGCTGCAACCAGGTTCTGCAAATCCCCCTGTTCTAATTAAGATTTCTCTCACCCCCACTTGTGGTTTTTTTCTCAGAGCCCAGCTCCCAACACGGCCTGAAAAGTTCTGCGTCTGACACGAAATCAATGGAGCCCGGGCAACTGGGGCTCAGGTATCGGATTTCAGGTAGGCCCAGAGGTGCGCTGCCTGGGTCCAGGCTGCAGCGCCGAGCTGTCCACAGCCGTTAGCACAGTGCATCCGAGATGTGAAGTCTTTGGCTGCTGGGTAAAAATGTCAAGCACTAATAGGTTCCGTTGTGATTAGCCGAGATGGAGTTCAAAAAATCCTCAATAGAAAATCTGTTAGAAACGATCTTTATAAGGTCTTAGGGTCCCCCGACCCCCGACCCCCCCCCCATTCTTCTTTTTTATTAGGCGCTGCTCGTCTCTGGAGACACAAAGAATGATGTTAATAAATAAATAAATACATGTTTCAAATATAAGAATAGTGGACTTGGACGGTGTAAAGCTCAGGTCCGTTGTTATGACCATAAAGAATATTCAGGAAGAGATCTCCTTAACCCCATGATGCTCTCATTTTGAGGAATGTTTTCCACCCCTCTGAAACTGCTCCAAGATATAAACCTTATTCACACTTTTTTTTCTCACTTGTCTTTTTCACCTCAAAGTTTCAGTAGGGGGATCTGACCTTTATAGCTCAAGGGCATCTTTGAGAGAAAATATATTTTATTTAGCGCTAGATATCTGGTATTACCTGGAGATGGGAACAAGCCTCTTCGATTTTTGGTGTCTGAGTCATCGTTTTCTAACATGAAATCTATCCAAATAAACTATTGATAACGCGTTCCAGAAGTAAACTTATTAGGCTAAATAATACTGAATAATAATAAGGTATCTATTACGACAGACAATACAATATACATCATTACAGTATACGTTACATTATTTGACTCGGACACAATCATTTTATATAAATAATTCTAGTTGTATTTATTTCAAATGCCAATCAGTAAAATGATCTGCTGCCACTGTAGTATGTAAACAGTTTGAAGGTTTGAAGGTTGTGCAACATTGTTAACCGTTTCTCATCAAAATAAACTTTATCTATGACTTTTGTCTTCAACCGACTTTGAGAAACATTGTTTCCATTCTTCACTCTTTCACAATTTGTCTTCTCCGTCTTTGAAGCATTTGGGTTCTATTTCTGAAAGCCCCAGTGAGCCTCGTCCAACTACTTCATCAAAGCACAAGCTGGAGACACTTTGAAAGTCTCACATAAGGTAGTCTATGCTTTTGTCACAGAACTGTTTCTCTCCATCACGAGCGAAGAGGGACTTGTCAGTTGTCCTGTAGCTGCCTGTCGTACTATAGGTCAAGGCGTCACTGGACCCCCAAATCGGCCCTAAGAGTGCACTTAATGAAGAACATGAAGGATGACAATTTATAAACAATTTAACAACCTTGCGGCCCGCCAAGTCAAGGGCATTAAATACTGTACATGGACGTGCCTTTAGGCTGGAGGGTGCAGATGTTGGGTTATGTCGTGGGACAGTTTAATGTTCAGCTGGGAACAGGATTCTACATCCCTTATTGCTCTCTATATTAAGGCTGTGGTGTCCGATGCCTGTCACAGATGGGAGATATATTCATCAAGGACTAGGCAGGGGTCATGCCGTGTACACCATTATAACAAGTTAGACTTCCATACGTTTGTTGGACGGCTGTTTTTCGACAGTGAAAACATAGGGTACTGTGGGCCTAGGTCACAATGTTATTTGTGGATGATTGTTGGATCCAAGAAGATAAAACATAATTGTATGCAGAGCCTGTGGTGTAGAGGTAATGTATATATATATATATATATATATATATATATACACTACCCGCCATCGACTGGGGCTCAATCCCCATGTTTATCCCACTTACCCGTCTCCTCCTCTGATTTCAGTACCGTCACAATAAAGTGTCAAAATTACAGAAGTAGGCTAAGATTTCTTTTTTAAATGATTGAACATAGTTGCAAGGCCTGAAATGCAATTTTATGTGTCTCTAATACCTTTATATTAAACTGTGCCTGCCAATGTAAATAAATAGGTACGCTTACTATAAAGTGGAACCCCCACGATGCAAAGCAAGCATTGGGGATATACTTCAAAAGATCCACATATGCACAAACCCTCAAGGTATCGTCTGGGATCATTTTGATCGAGCCCAGAGGCATATATATTTAATTTTTTATCATAGCCCGAAGGTAGTTTATTACATTTGTGCAATTTTTCATGACTTCATGTCAATCAACTTGCTCTTAACAAATCTAAATCATTGTTTAGTGATTCGGTATCAATATGGGCTTATCAAAAATGAAATAACCTGCAGATATGGAGTACATTACAGTATGCACTCACCTATGGTTATAACTGGTTGTAACTACGTATGACCATTTAAAAAATCTAAGTGAACTTAGATACAGTATATGCTTAGTTGCTGTCAAAACAGCTCATAAAAGTCTGCCAGTTGTATCAATACTTAATACAGAAACCAGCTACACTCTGAATGTGCACAAAATGCTGTATTGGTGTGTATTCGATGAAAAATAGTTATTCTACTGAAAAGGTGATGTAAACACCTGAATTCCTATAATATTCACCAATAACTTGTTATGATATTTTGGGTGCTATATCATTTGGTTTGAAGTGACTTTTTGAGGCATGCTGCAATAGCACATACCACTCGCATTGTTTCACTAAAAGCAATGCTACTGCTGGCTGTGGGGTGAGTAAATAAAGAAAACTAAGCCATATTTTTGGTCAGTGTCTCTCAGGATCAATTTTTCAAGTGAATTGAATATATTTTTGTCAGTAAAATGAAGTATATTGCAAATAGTTGTTTACTGTCTGTTTAAAGGGGAAGTTCGCCCATTTTTACATGTAGACTAATTTTCGTTCTTTCTGTAATTTTAGTTGATCCCCAAAACCATTCTTTGATTTTATGTTTCATTACAGAGAAAATTGGCCTTCACTTGCCTTTGACGACAATACATTGTGAAAATGTGTCTACAGCATGTTAGAAAAGGTTCCAAAAGACTCCAAACCTACTCATATTACACCAGAATCCATTCTGAACCATGTCTCTGCACTTGTTGTTTTGGAACATTTTTGGAAATGTTCCACTGTCCCATAAATTCACATTTGCCTCTTTTTGTTGTTGTTGTAACCAGCATCATTCAAACACGGATTGATGGCACAGTGGAACATATATATATATATATATATATTTGTGCAGCAACATCATTCATACTGGGATTCTGACGTAATATGAGTTGGTGTGGAGTATTGTAGTGTTTTCTAATATTTGCATATTGCATTATAGTCAATAGCAAGGGATGACCAGCAAAACTTGACAACCAACTTTCTCTGTAACGAAACAAAATATTTAAATAACGGTTTGGGGGATCAACAAAAAGCACAGAAAGAACGAAAATAAGACCACATGTTAAAATGGGTGAACTTCGTTCTTAACACATACATTTCTATTTACATTTACATAGTAGTCATTTAGCAGATGCTCTTATCCATCGCAACTTACAGCTAGTGCATTTATCTTAAGATAGCTACTGTAGGTGGGACAACCTGCAGAGAGCTAGGACCAAAGTAACAAAGCCTACCATCAGTAACACACTACGCCGCCAGGGACTCAAATCCTGCAGTGCCAGACTGCTTAAGCCAGTACATGTCCAGGCAAGTCTGAAGTTTGCTAGAGAGCATTTGGATGATCCAGAAGAAGATTGGGAGAATGTCATATGGTCAGATGAAACCAAAATATAACTTTTTGGTAAAAACTCAACTCGTCGTGTTTGGAGGACAAAGAATGCTGAGTTGCATCCAAAGAACACCATACCTACTGTGAAGCATGGGGGTGGAAACATCATGCTTTGGGGCTGTTTTTCTGCAAAGGGACCAGGACGACTGATCTGTGTAAAGGACAGAATGAATGGGGCCATGTATCGTGAGATTTTGAGTGAAAGCCTCCTTCCATCAGCAAGGGCATTGAAGATGAAACGTGGCTGGGTCTTTCAGCATGACAATGATACCAAACACACCGCCCGGGCAATGAAGGAGTGGCTTCGTAAGAAGCATTTCAAGGTCCTGGAGTGGCCTAGCCAGTCACCAGATCTCAACCCCATAGAAAATCTTTGGAGGGAGTTGAATGTCCATGTTGCCCAGCAACAGCCCCAAAACATCACTGCTCTAGAGGAGATCTGCATGGAGGAATGGGGCAAAATACCAGCAACAGTGTGTGAAAACCTTGTGAAGACGTTTGACCTCTGTCATTGCCAACAAAGGGTAACCTTTCTTTAACTAGGAAAGTCAGCTAAGAACAAATTCTTATTTTACAATGTAGTGACTCCACTAGCACTGAGATGCGGTGCCTAAGAACGCTGCGCAACTTGGGAGTGTGTGTGTGTGTTTGCGTGTGCGCGTGTGTGTGTGTTCGTGCAAGTTGAAAAAACACTTTGACTCACCCTACTTGTAGAGAAACACCAACGCCATCCACTCATGTTGACAAGACAGTCTATGACGATTGTCATACAGTACATGCTTTACGTTTTTTGTTGTCCTAGGCTACTAGGCTAAAAAGCTTGCTCGCTAGCCTAACTTCCCTTTATGGGCAATGAACAGCCAGCTAGTTAACATTAGCTGACTGCATCTAGCTACATTTGGAACTTCCATCCTATCAGGCCAGGAGCACAATGTGTGAATTTATGGTTGGAACAGAATCACCACTATAATCTTTGGCCAGCACAGAGAATTAGGTAAAACCGCATGTCCAAATCCCTACCTCCATCCATGGCTAATTTAGGAAAGGGCCAATTCTAGCTAGCTAGCCACGGGATGCAACAATTAAAGTTTGTTCCGTCAATGACGTTTTGCTTTTGTTGTGATGTGATTGCAATCCAAACTGGCTTCCCTTGACACTGCGCCAGAACCATTCACAGATGGGCTTACTCAGTTAATCTCAACAATTATTGGCTAGTATTGGCTTCCTTTGACACTTGACACTGTGCCAGAACCATTCACAGATGAGCTCACTCAGCTCATCTCAACGATTATTGGCTAGTATTGGCTTCCCTTGACACTTGACACTGCGCCAGAACCATTCACAGATGAGCTCACTCAGTTCATCTCAACGATTATTGGCTAGTATTGGCTTCCCTTGCATTCACTGCTATGGGTGGCAACAATGTCATGCTCTTTTTGACCAGACAGTATCAGATAGATGGGCTACATATACAGAGACAGAGTGGCGCTTTTTCGCTCACTCAGATGGTTTCTCCGGTTAGATGCAATCAGTCTCTTAAGAATTGAAGGGAAATTATGAAACACAGAGATGAAAGAAAATGTATTTGATGTTTTGTTTGTTTTTAATTGGTCAGTTCTGGGCGGAAGCCTGGCTTCCCTTTGCATCCATGAATACATACCACTTTGTTAGTTCACGATAGGCACGTTTTATGTTCGTTTTTTACTTCAAAATTTGGGAAACTATATGATACTATAATCAAATGATGGTAAATTAGCTTTTTAGTGCTCATGTAGATTGTACTTTGCAAAAAAGCTGCATGTCCTGTAATTTTTTTTTGTACACGATATGCAAATTAACTGTAATTCTGCTAAAAGAACAGTCCGTTTAGGTCTATTTTTTTCAGTTAACATTAATCACATGTCTAATGATGTTTTGATAAGACATAAGTTGACATTTTGCTATGCTGCTTTTATCAATTGTTTCTTGCTGGGGTCAAAATAACCCCAGTTAGTAATCGATGTCTATAAAATATGTTGGTAGCTTGAGGGTTAAGATCCACTCTCTGACCCATACAACTATTCGTTCCATAATCACCTTGGACTTGCAGAATTATTTTACTGCTGGTGGAGCAACCTTCCCAACCCTCCCAAGCTGTTCTGGTTCTAAATGAATTTCCTGTCATGCAGTCTCAGAAATGTCAACACTCAATCACAACGTAATTGAATTCTAAACCAGTCCAACATATTTTCTTAAGCACTACCATTAAAACATTCTTTTGTTTGCAGTCTTGGAACCTATATGCTTGGTCTTTATTTTCCCCTGATTTTGTAATGTTTCAAACATCTGTGCAGAAAGGTTGAAGAACAGGGGAAAGTCAAACCATGTAAGAGATATTGGGGTTGTTATGGGTTCGTTATGACAGCCTGTGAGTATAATGCATTATGATTGTATTCCTAAAGTATTGAAACGCATTCACACCAATATAATGTGTTATCATTGATATTGTGACTTTGAGGCAGTGTCCTCAATATACACTGATAAACAAATATATAAACGCAGCACGTATCAATTAAGAATATTTTACTGTCTTACAGTTCATATGAGGAAATCAGTCAATTGAAATAAATTCATTAGGCCCTAATCTATGGGTTTCACATGACTGGGAATACAGATATGTATCTGTTTGTTGGTCACAGATACCTTAGAAAAAAGGTAGGAGCCTGGATTCGAAAACCAGTCAGTATCTGGTGTGACCCCCTCATGCACCCCGACACATCTCCATCCATTGATCAGGCTGTTGATTGTGGCCAATCGGCTGTGCGAAGTTGTTGAATATTGGCAGGAACTGGAACACGTCGTCGTACACATCGTACACATCCCAAACATGCTCACTGGGT
Organism: Oncorhynchus tshawytscha; assembly: GCF_018296145.1. NCBI lineage: Eukaryota > Metazoa > Chordata > Actinopteri > Salmoniformes > Salmonidae > Oncorhynchus > Oncorhynchus tshawytscha. The sequence goes on along the minus strand of NC_056436.1, from coordinate 57,216,789 downwards.
GACATGTCTGGTGAGTATACAGGCCATGGAAGAATTTAGACATGTTCAGCTTCCAGGAATTGTGTACAGGTCCTTACGACATGTGGCCGTGCATTTTCATGCTGAAACAGGAGATGTCGGTGACGGATTAATGGCACGACAATGGGCCTCGGGATCTTGTCACAGTGCATTTAAATGGTCATTGATCAAATGCAATTATGTTCGTTGTCCATAGCTTATGCCTGCTCATACCATATCCCCACCGCCAATCTGGCTGGAGACGGCTTATGGTAGAGAAATTAACATTAAATTCTCTGGCAACAGCTCTGGTGGATATTCCTGCAGTCAGCATGCCAATTGCAAGCTCCCTCAAAACGAGACATCTGTGGCATTGTGTTGTGTGACAAAACCGCACATTTTAGAGGGGCCTTTTATTATCCCCAGCACAAGGTGCACCTGTGTAATGATCATGCTGTTTTTCATCAGTGAGCATTGATATTGTTAGTGAGCATTGAGCATATGCCATACCTGACAGATGGATGGATTATCTTGGAAAAAGAGAAATGCTCACGAACAGGGATGTAAACAAATTTGTGCACAAAATTTGAGAGAAATAAGCTTTTTGTAAGTATGGAACACTTCTGGGATCTTTTATTTCAGCTCATGAAACATGGGACCAGCACTTTACATGTTGCGTTTATATTTTTGTTCAATGCATGGCAGCTGGACCAATATGCAATGGTACAGAGCATGATGTCAGCTACACCTACACCTCTAGTCACCAGTTCAGACCAGCAGACCCATGCTTAAAATGCTCTCTCTTCAAGACATGTTCCATACAATATTAGAAAAGAAAAGGAAAAGCCACACTGGTATCTCAGATGAAATCATTTTGACCTAGATAGTTTGTGTGTATGTATTGATATGTAGGCTACTTGTGCCTTGTTTATTTTGTGTTGTTGTTCTGTCCTTCAGCTGTTCTTGTCTATTAATGCTCTGCATTATGTCATGTTTCATGTTTTGTGTGGACCCCAGGAAGAGTAGCTGCTGCTTTTGCAACAGCCAATGGGGATCCTAATAAAATACCCCCACCCCCCCGCCACACACACACACACAAAAAAAACTCTAAAAGTAGGATTTTACAGTTGTATTATATTGGTCCATGTCATCATTACTTCACCATACTTCACTGATTGGTCACAACCTCAGAACAGTGCTGAGGTATGCCCTGGACTTCCAGTTGCCTGAACAAAAGGACAGGCCAATTTAAACATACAGGAGTGTAAAATTGGGGTATAAAAATTGGGGATTAAAACACGACACCTGACATGAGGATTATTTATGTATTATATTTCTAGATATTTCATTTTATTCTCTTTTTCTAATTGGCATGGTCCTCGCTTGCACTCTCGGTGTAGCGGTGGAATGGGGTCACAGGGGGACTATTCCAGCGAGTGGCCCAGTTCCTGGCGTCTCCAGAGAGCTCTGAAGAATGAACCTGTCTATGGGCAGGCCCATAAAGGCCTTTTTTATTTCCAGACCCAGTGTTTTCTGTCAAACCATGCAGGCCCGGTCCTTTGTGAGCACTTATCACCTGTAATGAACAGTCATGAGCCCTCACCCTGCTAATGGTGCCAAGCACAGGTTCCTGTGGACCAGTGGTTGCATTGCTCACATCCGCCTAGCTCAACCTTTTCACTGGGCTTAACTTGGGTCTGTTTTCCTATGCCTGGTCGTATCAACTCAACCCTGCAAGGAGAATCAATCCCTTTCATTTTTGCGCACAACCTATTCAACACGAACTAATTTGATTTCTGGGTAATAAAGCAATAAATAACTGCCACGAAATAACACTCACACATTTTGCCAGGACAGAAAGTGTGTTGTACTTCTCTAATTGACTACAGGTTTTTCAAGAATGTTGACCATCTGCACGGTTCAATAACATTCCCAAATGTTTTATTTCTTAATGAAGCCAAAGGCAACCGATGCGAAGAGGATATAGAGATGGGGGAAAAGAGAAGAGGGACAAAACAGAAGATAAAAAAAGAAGCCTTGTTGATTCTGACTTTATCCATGTGGTACATCAGCTTTGTTTTGCTGAACCTGTCAGGTGTTTGGACAGCAGAGTAGATAAGGGCGGAAAAGATTTCTTAGGCCGGTCCCGGGGTGTCATTACAACATGTGTAATGTGATGTAATTGCAGGCATTAAGTGCAGAGTCGCCAGGCCGGACAATATCACCCTTTGTAATGTGAATTAAAGAATATTAGCTGGAGGAGAGCTGTTGCCGCCCCGGTTGCACTAATGGACGGAAAATGAATCACTTCACAATTTAGGAGGTCATTAGAATACAAAGCTTGTGTTAAGAGGGGTTTGGCGCTGACTGGTCGTGTGTTATGAACTCTGCTCTATCCATTGTGAGTCATGTGGAGGTGCTGTCTCCATGCCAGAGAGTTAAGGTGGGTGGGGGCCGAGAGGCCTGGGCTTACGGCCACCGAAGAGGGAGGCGCTCCAAATTGGCACTCAGTCCTTTTGCTGTGAGTATGGGTGTCCTTTTCCACGCGACGTTAATCCCACCCAACCACCCACAAACTAACCCACCCTCCTGGGGCAGACCTGATCCATGCTTCCTGTTATTACAGAGGTATTAGGGGAATTACCACATCTTGTGGCCAAAAAATTTGTAGAGCAAATTGTTGAGCGGTGTCCCCCACTAACCTGCTGGAAAACTAGAGCCGATATATTGCTTTTGTGGTCCGTATTTTAACTCAGAATGGCCCCGAGAGACTGCTGGTAGTACTTAAAATTACTGTTAATTTAATAGTGGGAAATATATTTTGAAGTAACAGCAAAATTGGAAACGCAATGTACTGGTCTGAGGTATAGTGAAGGAAAGTATGTGGGCTGACAAGAGGAGGTTTCACTCTGTATCTCTGTGTGTGATCTTGATGAGAAATCCAGTCAACATTGGCAGTCTTGGCTTAGAACAAGGCACTGGGGTATGCCACTGCTTTCAACATTCCTACTTACATATTGAAAAAAGATTGGATGTGACGAACCAGGGACCAAGACTGACCATAGTAGTACTGTAGTGATGACCATGCAATCATATAAGTAAAGTGTAGGTATTTCAAGTAGAAGAGGAAAATATATGTTAGATGGTCTCCTCTGAGACCACACAAAAAAAAGATCTTGCAAGAATTATCAGAGGATAGTTGCCAAACAATTTCATACCCACCAGAATGATTAACAGACTAGTCCAAGTCTTCATACATTTCCTCAGAGATGATTGATGTGCCTGAGGTCAATTTGTCTGGCCTGAACGAAGTGATGGGAACACTATAAGAAAACTGGACATGGTTCTCACTGAGACTTATCAGTCATTGGTCCACTCACCACTGGTGTTCTTTGTTTATGACTCATTACTAACATCTTGGTGACATTATCTCTATGAGTGTGTCGTGTCTACGTCACTGACGAGTGTTTTCGATTACTAGCGATTGTTGCATCATAGGGTTCAAGCGCAGGTTGTTTTCAGGGAGGTCAGATCCTACTTTGGTTCGACTGTTCACGACACTGTGAGTCAGACAAGGCGAGTGATGTGGTTGGTAGGGAAATCCTCTGTAGAGGTTTTCTACATTGCGGATGCAATAGCTACTTTGCCTTTATCCATGTGGTGCTAAAAGTTTTATATCCTAACTGCAAAAATGTTTTCTATTATGTGTTATCAAGAACACATTAATAGATACCGACATTGGCTATAGTTTTTATTTTATTTTATTTATTTCACCTTTATTTAACCAGGTAGGCTAGTTGAGAACAAGTTCTCATTTGCAACTGCGACCTGGCCAAGATAAAGCGTAGCAATTCTACACATACAACAACACAGAGTTACACATGGAATAAACAAAACATACAGTCAATAGTACAGTAGAACAAAATAAAACAAAAAGTCTATATACAGTGAGTGCAAATGAGGTAAGTTAAGGAAATAAATAGGCCATGGTGGCGAAGTAATTACAATATAGCAATTAAACACTGGAATGGTAGATTGGCAGAAGATGAATGTGCAGGTGGAGATACTGGGGTGCAAAGGAGCAAAATAAATAAATAAATACCAGTATGGGGATGAGGTAGGTAGATAGATGGGCTGTTTACAGATAGGCTAAGTACAGGTGCAGTGATCTGTAAACTGCTCTGACAGTTGGTGCTTAAAGCTAGTGAGGGAGATGTGAGTCTCCAGCTTCAGAGATTTTTGCAATTCGTTCCAGTCATGGGCAGCAGAGAACTGGAAGGAAAGACGACCAAAGGAGGAATTGGCTTTGGGGGTGACCAGTGAGATATACCTGCTGGAGCGCGTGCTACTAGTCCGATGTCTAGTCTGATGTCTAGTCCGTGTAAGGTCTTGATGGGGCTCTGTATGGGGATCTCACCATTACTATTCCACAACAAGGTCTTCATCCCTGCTATCGGTCCCTATCGCATGATATTTACCACACTGTGAAAGATTGTTCTTGATTGTCTCCGAAAAGGTCCGTTTGCTGCTAAATGTCAACAATGTTGTTTTATTTAGGCTTAAGACTACCATTCCTGGGGCCTTCCTGCTAAAATACCTCTCGGCCTCACTGTAGTAATACATTTAGATCAGTGTCTTATCCTCCCCTATGATGGCGGCCATTTTGCCATTTCCAGATCTAGTCTTCCCTATTCCATAGAATGCTCTGCCATATTGAGAGCAAAAAAACACATCCCAGAGGAACAATGTATTTTAGGTCAGCTACATGTTTGGCCATCTGTTCTGCTAGAATACTTAAAAGACATTGGAGAACAGTGGAGAGAGTCCAACTGAGATGGGGAGCAGAGAGAGAGGTATTCACCTGAGTGAAAAGCTTGGTTGAGATGGGACTGAGGGGCAGGTGGTGTGCTTGTTGAAAGAAACTTGGTCTTCACAGGAACGTGAACCAACCTGGTGCCAACGTCTAGCTCATTTATCGCCCTAGAGCTTCCCTATATCCCTTTGAGTGAAATGGTAGTGGCACAAAGGATGGTGAAGTCCCTCGACATCTTCCATAACACACGTGATGCAAATGCAGTGTAAACTGTGGTCTTGGTTGTATTTTTCCACGTAAAGGACAAAGCAGCAACCAAATGTTGTGAAAATGACATATTTTGGTGTGATGGAGCTCTGTTGGAATGACCAAGAGCAGTACCACCATTGCAATTAAAGGTGTGGATGTTTCTGTTCTCTTGCACACACCTCCTGTCAAGCTGGGTTCCACTGTGTCCAATGTGAAATCTAATACTCACGTCCTGTAGAATCCATCAAAAAATCACCAACAGAGCCACCTAATCACCAATTCATATGCAGTCTCTCAATTGATCTTTGTCACCGTTAGGTTCAGTGTATCAACACCAGCAGGAAAATGCACAGATACACAGCCAACGTTATGGATGGCCTCGCTGATAGAGAATAAGTAGTGGGAAAGGAAAGGAAGCAAGTGATCATTAGTGCTTTGGAAACAGTTCAAGTCATTTTCAGGTACTCAGAGGTTTCTCTAGGATCCCCGTGAGGGCCTGGGAAACAGGCTTCCTTGAAAACTGCAGGTGGGTTTAACTTTAGGCCTTGGTCATCCAGGGCAACAGAGGGACGACCATATTGTTTTCTCATTCCGCCAAGGGTGCATGCAGCGGAAAAATGTTTCAAATCCGACGTCCGCTTCACTCTTGATTTATGTCACATTTGATGCTAGTTTAAATCAAATACAAATATGTCTTGTTTCAGTACAGTGCAAATGCAACTCCAGCAGAGAGGGAAATGTGGACCAAGGTTCAAGAGAGGTTTGGAGCCAGGGGAATTGAAGGCCTGCGGCCTAGTTGACAGGGGAAAATATTTTGTAATCTCCAGGGTGTAGCTAGTTCAAATTCAGGACTGGTTTTTACTTTCCTCCCAGGACGAGAACTTGGCTTCACTTACAACGACTATTCCAGATGTGCATCTCACTTTTGTGCCTTTTTTGTAGTCTATTGTGAATTTTTCAATACCACAATTAACAACTATAAATCTTGTCCTGAATACTTCCCCTTCAATCACAAGGGAATATACAGGAACAGGCCAGTAATTCACTACAAATTGGAGGCTTATAGCAAGAAAAAAAGATAGATTGTACTGTGACAAAACCAATATAGAAAGAGAGACTCTCAGCAATTTTGTGACGGGTTACTTAGTTACAGACAGTGAATAAAGAGCCCGAGCCAGTCGGTTTGGTTCAATCCTCACAATGAACTGAACAGAGATAGCTCTTCAACATGAAGAAGTCCAGATGGGAAGAAAGTCGTTTGTTTTCTTGGTATTTACATGTGGGTACCATTCATAATGCATTATGCCTAGTGTTTAACCACACTATTGAAAATACATCATTTTTATATAGAGGACCTATAGTATAGTGTAATCAAAGGACGACACTGTTTAGGTATCCACATGTGTTACATATTGAACAATGCTGTTTTAATTAGCTATGTACGGTTTGTTAAAACAGCCTATAAAAAATGCCTAAAATGCTTTGTATACAGGTGGGTCTAAAAAAAAGGGGTTACAGTATAGAAAGAATTTCATGGCTGCAATTTGTGACAGAAAGACAATACCTTACAGTATATGAATTGACTCCAAGGTTGTTCCTGCCTAGCTTCTTCTCCGGGTGCTGTCTTCCAGGGACTCGTTGTCAGCATATAACAGTCAGCTTCTGCTGGGTAATCAATGGGCATGGAAGGATGAATACAAATCTTGCCCTTTAGCTCCGGTAGACACCCGTCGACAATAACCAAGGACAAAAAAAGCAAGTGAGTTTTGACAAGAACATGAGAGAACCGTATAAGGCCTCTCTTTTGGTAGTTGTTTTTTTTCCCTTGAAGTGGCGTGCTCTTTTAGAATATTTTAGCAGTGCGTGCTTTTCCACACAGGTAAATTCAGATCAGAAGAATTTGCCTCGTAAAAACTACCTCATTGATTTGGCTTCAGTCACAACGTTAATTGTCTTTAGTCCTGATGGTGGTGATATTGCAATACGTGCCCGTAACACATAATCAAAGAGATTTCATTAATATGCAATTACAGTTATGAGTGCTCACTGCATGAATTTGCATAGGAATCATGAAAATGTTTCCTTATTAGCAGTATTACACCCAAGAGAAGTGGACCAAAAACTTTTTGGCATATACTAGGCTTGTATACTACATAACCTACACCCCAGTCGACCACAGGTTAAATAATGCATGGCTTATCTGCTGCTTTCGCATTACACACCTTCCCCCCTTTGGCTCTTCACTCTAACCTAGTAAGCTCTTAGGACAGTTAACACAAGCATTCTCTCTCTCTCTCTCTCACTCTCTTACTCTCTCCTACTCTCTCTCTCTCTCTCTCTCTCTCTCTCTCTCTCTCTCTCTCTGTGTATTGAGTGAGTGTTGGTGTTTACTTAGAATGGATTACATTCACTGGAGCTCAGATCTTACATCTCAGTTCTCTGCTTTTCTATGAAGGATAACTTGCTTATGGCAACAACAACAAAAACCCGACTTCATCTCCTAGCACGCTAGTAATTGCTGCATGAGGGAATAGACATTTTAAAACATTAAGAAAAATAAGGGAGGTGGGAATTCTTCATCTGGAAGGTTTGTTGCCCATGCTTATTCACTATTACAATAAGGCTGCAGTATTTTATAAAATTACAATTGGGTTGGACACACGACTGATAGTCACATAATATGTATCTTATAAATATTTTAAATACTGTTGCATAGCCTCTCTATTCTCACCCAAGGCTTCTTTCTGTTAGAGAGCAAACAGGTGTATAAGTATAGAGAGATGGAGATACATTTCATTTGTATTTTAGTTGTCACATACATACCAGGTAGGTGCAGTGAAATGTGTTGTTTTTACATGGTCAGCCATAGTAGTACGGCGCCCCTGGAGCAAATTCGGGTGAAGTGCCTTAGTCAAGGGCACATCGGCATATTTTTCACCTTGTCGGCTCGGGTAATTGAACCAGTGACCTGTCGGTTACAGGCGTTGTTTCTTTGTTAATTGAACAACGCACAATAAGAAAACATCCCTGATGATGTCGAAGAACCTGCTCTAACAAAGGTTTTTTTAACCAAATGCTTGTCTCGATAAACCTGAAACGTGCATACAAGTTTGTTTTGCTGTGGTTCCCGCTAAGATAATTCAGTCCTCTTCTCAGAACTGAAGTCACCACCCTTGATAATATACAGGGCCAACATAATACATTGGGAATTTACTCTTATCAACACTTACAGCTGTTATTTATCAAATAGAAAACTTTGTTTTGGGCTCATTATTTCCTCATCCTTTCAGTGGGTTCATGTAGATTCTGCACCTACGAAACCTGTCTGGCCTTCATTACACCTTCGGGTTCACCACTCGTCCTTCAATGAATTCCTAAATGACATCATTTAAGTACAACATCTTAATTTGTGTTCCACCACATTGTCTTATATTACAGTGAGCACAGTGAAGTGCTCCGTATTTCACCCAGCGAGCCTGTGTGCGTTGCCTGTAGTTCAGCGGGGGGGATAATGGCTTGTTAAGGTAGAAAGAGAATGTAACTACACCATCCTCTCCCTTTAATCACTCTCTCTGCTTTGATTGGCCGTGGCGGTGGAGTAACGCGTGGCATTTCCAGCCCTGTTGGGCCTTTCGGGGAAATGATTTAACGGCCCTTTCTGCTCATCCCCCCCCCTTTTTTTCATCCCAGCGGTTTTGATCTATTTTTTACTGCCTGTCTCAGTCATTTATCAAAGGCAGAATGGCTAGTAAAGTAATCTGACATTAGCACCCAATGACTAATACCTCAGGAGAAAAAAAGAGAAAGGAGAGGTTTGTCATTTGAATAAATCATGGCTACATGTCTCCATTAAAAATGAAAAAAGTAGGAATTGCCCCCACTACCCCAATGCGCTTTTCAAACAAATTGGCGGACGGAAGACAAGTTAGACTTAAGCGGGCAATGAAATGTCTAATTGGCATCTTTAAATACATGAATGTAACCATGTTCACTTTACATCCACCTGCACAGAATTACAAGCGTGGTCCTTCCAGCCGGACAAGTATGCTGTGTATACTGTCAGTCTTTATTGAGACTGGTTTGCCTTCCCAGTCTTCAACTGCAGAGAAAGGGTCAACAAGAAGGTAAACGATGTACTATTCACTATCCCTTCCACTCCTATTAGTAATCCTCTTGCCCCTCACCACTGAGGGATTTATCAGTTTGTTCCTGGCTGACTAGGAGAAGGAGAGGAAGCAGTCTGGCGGTCAGATTTGATCCCAGACTGTATAGGGGGCTATGGACGCTACTCTGCTAGGCTTTCAGAGGGCCAGACAGTCAGTCAGGCAGGCAGAGATAGAGGTAGCTTTACCCCGACGCTCCTCTCGACCCCAGACGGCCAATCAGCCACAGGCTAGTGGTCAAACTCTTCCTTTGCATTATTCATGACTTCTGTCGCTCCTCTGAGAAAAGGAGTGAGCGGGAGAGCGAAAGAGCGAGAGACAGGGAGAGTGTTCTCTCTTATAATGTTTACAGATTACATTAGAGTCTCTGGGTTTGTGTGTGTGTGTGTGTCCGTGTGCGTGCGTGCGTGTGCGCGCGTGCATGCGTATGCGTTTGTGTATGTCTGTCCTCACAATCCTTCTGGGTTCCAATACGGTCAAGGCGTAGCTTGGGGGTTATGTGCGCAGAAAGTATTGAGAGATATTAATTTCCCCGTTTGTTGCCTGAAAAAGGGCGACGGGGGTTTCAGATTTCCACAATCATCCTGTATTCAATTCAATTTCATATTTCAGATCAACAACATCTTTGTCGGCAGCCATTGAAAGCTTTTGTCTGCAGGTCAACCTTAATTCTGTGAAGAGTCAACCATCACTAATATGGTATTGACATGGTACATTACTGCACTGTGTGGCAATAGAGACTGCACAAGCCTTCCACTTCACTCTAGACTACACACATAACCAGAGCAACCCTGTAAACATTCGGGACGTTTAAAAAGCACTTTCTAAGGAATTCCCCTTTGGCGACGTGAAGTTCAATTAAGCAAACAACCTCTCTGCTCGTTAACCTTGGCCCATGCCACACTGTTGATCGATAAAGCCCATAAAATGGCCGCTAACAAGTGAAGTGAGGAGACCCACTTTTCTGGGCCTTCCCTGTCCTTCCAGACAGCGTTAAAGCAGGGATCCTGAGAGTCTACGGCAGTCTACGGCACATTTTAAGTCCAACAGAGGCTCTATTGTTAATGTGTGCATTAGTGAGGAGGGTCTCACCGGACCCCGACACTTCTCCAACTTAATTATTATGAGGGGAGACTAATGAACTGTAGGATTACAGAGGTGATAATCACTGTCTTGGTAGGTGCATTAAGTCTCTCTGTGTGTCATTATGCAGCCGCAGAGCTGAGAGAGAAGGAGGAGAGAGAGGAGAAAAGAGAGAGCTAGAGGAGAGAAGAGAAGGGAAGGAAATCACCCTTTAAGGCTGCTGAAAAAGAAATATTTGAAGGCTTGAAACCAGTTCTCCGGTTAATTTTTATTTGATTTTTAAAGGACGCTGTTAGTCGTGCGTTTTATTCCTCATTATAGTGGAGAGCAGGTTAGGAGACATTTTAAATTGGGTTTTGAGAATAAACATAGTTAGTGCTGTATGGTCAAGCTGGCATAGTACACTCATGGTCATACATTTTCTGAACATTTCATGTGTGGACCAAAATACAGTATACACACTAAATTGGGAAGCATTTGGTACTCTAATATGTCTATACAGTACATTATGATGGGTGTACATTCTTCAATGCCAAGTTTGTGGGTGTACACCCCAGTCCTGTGTGTTTTCATATTACATTAGTTCCCCTTTTTTTTATCTCTCCATAAAAGCCTGTGTACTCCGTGACTCCTCATATTTGTATTTTATTCTATGCTCTGTCTGTCAGATAGGGCCCCTCTTCTGGGGCCTGACATTTCAGCAGTGCGTGTGTGTGTGTGTGTACGCTTAGTGTGATTTCCACACACAACTTCCCACGACACCTCACTCCGCTCCCACCCAGCAGAGAGCTATGCAGGTCTCGCTTACCCATGAACCCGTGCTTTCGCTCCCCCAGTTGGATGCCATGGAGCCTGGCGTCTTTTTGATGTCCAGAGAGGCAGGTTCCCGATTTATCATATTTTACAGTGAAGCCTCACATTTATCACTTGGGTGTTAGTTGTGTAACAGCTGTACAAATGAGCTCCATTAAGTGAATATTGGAGACGTAAGTACGCTCCTAATTAAATTCAAACAGACTGCGCCCGACCAGAGACACAATTATTTTATATGCACACAACATGATGAAGTATTCCTCTCCCTTTCATTCCATGTTACAGGGGCTACGGAACATGCTAATATTTGCATGTTGTTGACCCTACATTATTTTCAGACACACTACACGGTCACCCAAGTCTGTTTGATAGTGTTCATTTGGCTTTTGAATAATAAAGCAGCTGATCTTTTGTAGGTGAAGCTCGCGCAATTAAGCAGCGCTAGGTCTCCTTGCCATGGAACGACATGAATATCTTATCAGGGTGGAATTGTAATCCACAAAGTCTATACGTATTGGGTTGGTCATAATGAAATGTTTTTCAAAAGAAAGAAAGAGATATCTTGCCAATGCTGAATTGAATTGTGTCTTTTAGGGGGAATCTCTCCAAGGTGTATTTGACTGAGAAAATCTATCAGGTTTCAAAATCGCTCCAGCAGCCAAAGTTTTTCTCGAAGCTCACCTACCTTCCCAAGCTGAAATGGAGCCGCACACTTTTTTTGCTTGCCTGGGACTGACTGACAAACCTATGGGTGTGATAAAGACGTTTCCTGCAAAGGTCAGTATAAAAAAACAACAAAGCAAAACGATAAAGAACCCTTTCGAGTGAGATTTCACAAAGCAGTACTTTCAACAAAACACCCAATGTGATCTGAGACTTAATGATTTTTTTTACACAGAGGATATCTAAATGCCCAAATACACAGACAGGGAACGATAGCTAGCTCGTATTTAGCGATAAGCCTTGGGTGGACATCCAAAAAGAAGGCCATCGGATCTGAACGCTCACAGATGTCATGCTATGGTGGAGACTGCATTCTCCTCTGTCTACCTTTCCAGTCCATTGACTTCTTTTACTGTCCTGGTCCATGCATGTCTCCCTGAACATACTCTGCAGAGGTTGGGCTGCCCAGCATGATGCTAGAGAAGAGGCAGGGAGACCGTTGGAAATGGGTTGTGAAAATGGAGCCTTTGGGGTCTGCATGGAGTGGATGAAAAAAGCCTCAGACACCTGTGAAAAGGAAACTTATATTGGAGGGGTACCCTTTCTGTTGTTTTTCAGGTCTACTCTTTTTTCATCATACCCCCCCTCCTCACTGTACTGAATCCACTGCCTAACACACCAAAATCAACAGCGCCCCGTGGGCATACCCACATATTGAAGACATCTGTGCATATTCAATGAATAGATAAATCATTTTTGCAGAAGAATGTTGATAAATGAGGCGCTCATTTCAGGGTTCCTGACTGCTGTGCATCTACACCCCAGTGGTCCGAAACCCCACTCAGTGTTTCCAACACACACAACCTGGACAAGGTTGGCTGACGATAGAGAATTCATTCATCAACCTCTACTGTAGATGATGGCATGTCATTTTCGATTTACTCAATGTTTTCCATGATATTCCTATTTTTCCATTTCGGTTATAGGAAACATGAGATGAGGACGAAGTTCTAGCCTGACGTCGTCTAGCATAGCACTAGTTTAGCTTCTGATGACTGCACTCTAGTGGCAAAGCTGCAGTTCTTGAAGAAATACGCCTCTGTGCCCATTGGTAGCTCACATTGCCGTTACCTTGTGTTGCCGCCGGGGTCCTTAATTCATCTCGTCGCTTGTCTTTTTTAAGTTTCAGGTCAACTCTTTGCCGTCAAGGGTCTTGTTTCACCATTGATCTGTGCTGTGGTTGACATGGTCACCCAGAAGACTGATGTTTTCATTGGCGCATGGTTGAAACATGACTTTCTTACCGCTTGGTCTGCATTCAGGCACCCATCAAGAGTTCTGGACGTCAGAGGCAGAAGGAGTCACCACCATCGGGAACTCTGCTTTGACTGCTACTGACAGCCAGGACTCAAGAGGGAACCGACTCTGAAAAGGATAAAATAATGGAGAGTTCATGTAGTCGAGTAGATTTGTGTTTTATTTTTATGGCAAATTTCACGGCATTGCTGAATCTATGACGTAGTTTCACAGCAGGATATTGTGCAGAGAGAGTGTAATTACATGTACAGTGGTAATATTATTGGTTATCTAATTAAAGAATACCTCATCAAATTATTCATTAGAAAATACCACGACTACCACAACTACTGAGCACTATTAGTCACACAGAAAATAGACGGAATAGAGACTGTCACCAGCAGAGAGGCGGACCAGAGAAGTCAGACCCTGTGATTTTCAATGATGTCCTACTGTCACCCAGGCATCCCTGCAGTGCAGTGGGTCTGGCCTTGGAGGGAGGAGGGGAGGAGGAGGTGGTGAGTGAAGGGGTCTTTGTTTTCTGAGGACGGTATGGTAATCACGTCATAATGTTATTTATATCCATTGATCCGCTGGTGCTCCCCACGTCGCCGGGCCTGCAACTCTAAGGTCAAGAGCCATAGGGGGGCAGGGTTACATTTGCAAAACATGGTGGCACACCACGTCCCACTGGACTAAGGAAGCGTCCTCTCCCCTTCTGAGCCTGGCCTTGTATCTCATTGTACACCGTCGTGCCCCACGCTGCGTCCTCACACCAGTCACACGTCTTGGCCTTTCCCCCACAAGTCCCGTCAAAGTGAAGACCGCTGACAGCACTTCCCACAACACCCTGGCGCCACAGAGGCCCATTGTCGCTTGTCCTTCAAGCCGTCAAAGAGTGAGCTGTGTCGGAAAATGTTATTATATTCAAACTTATTTCACTCATCGTTCTACTTATAAACTATTATCAGTAGCAGTAAGTCAATACTACTTACTAATATCATTGTTGCAAGTGTGAAATGTGGTCCTTGTTCCCAGCCTTAGTTACATTCGTCGGTTTTTGTCCAAAATATTGAGTCATTGAAACTGCAACCGCGCATCCCGAATGGAGGCAGCAGACAATGTACCATGCCAGCTGTGATTTACAACCTGATAGCAAGATGTTTTGGACTACCAAGAAACGTCTTGGTGAATTATATTATTCATGCATTGAACTGCATCCATCTATTCTGCCAGAAATGCCTTAGTGTACGTCATCGAATGTTGAGACAAATAGAACCTATTTTAAAAACCTCTTATGAAGTTGCTTTTGTAGCATAAACTGGGAATTTGATATTTTTGACTGATATTAATGATTGTCTGTTTGTTTCATATCTGCAAAGTAGTTAAAACAATGTCAGTTCAACTTCAAACAAACAGTATTTCTATTACACTTTTTAGAGCATTACAATGAGCTAGACTGTTTCACATGATCATACAATTTGAGTGCTGTGATACAGTATGTTTTCAAGTAAGAAGTGAGAAAATATAGTATCTCTCATCCATCTAATTCTAATCCCCCTATATCACACTTCCTTTTCCATTACAAGGCAGAGATGATTCTCAACATCATTAAAGCGGCAATCAGCAATATAAACAATAACAAAATGTATCCCCGCCCCTGTGTCAGTAAAAAGCTGAGGGATGGGTCTGGAGAAATGTAACCACTCTCAAATTCATAGTCAGAGCTATGGATGCAAGGACTGACCATCCGTGATATCAAAATGAGAGTTTTAACCATGTTTTGAGGCTATGCAGTGTTTGTGTACATTTAATTTGTTTAGAAACATTGGAGTAAAACAAGTTTAGATTTTGGGTTCTGAGGGGGTATGACAGTTGAAGTGAGCTCATGAGGCATTTATAAGATATGCTCGTTAAAAATCAATGGGTACATATCACTAATTTAAAAGTCCAAAAATGTATGTAGCAACTGCTGACTGCCCCTTTAAAAGTTATTTAGTGGGATAATCTAAGAAAAGTTAAAACAGGAAAATGTAGTAGATGGAACAATGACAAAATACTGAGATGCAGATGTAGTATCTAAATTTAATCATTCTGTCGTCGCTGAGAATTGTCCTGCACTGCAGATAAGCCTTGTGATTGACATAAATTCACTGTAAACCAACAGTTCTCTTTGTCTCTCGCTCGCTCAAAAGCTAAAGCACCAGACAGAATAAATGTCCTACTACTGTAGGTCCTACTGCTGTGACAATCAAGTGTCCAAAAATATATCTGAAATACAGCATTTGGGATTTGAAATCAAATGTTTCATATGAGGCGACAGTACAGAATGTCACATTTTATTTGAAGGTATTTTCATACATATCGGTTTCACAGTTTAGAAATGAAAGTACTTTATGTCGTGGTCTCAGATAAAAGGGTACGTTAGGGTACAGTATTGCTCCCTGGGGTAAAAAAAGATCAAAATACACATCATGTACCTTCAGAGTTGAACATTAAGATCTCACATGGTACTATTTGGTACCTTTTAGGGTACATGTGCTGATAATCTAGTGTAAGGGTACATTTGTGTACCCAATATGTTGAATACAAAAGGTACAATCATTGGAGCCGTGGCTTAGTAGGGACATGACTTTTAATTTTGGCCACCCATGAGTGGAAGTGATGTACCAGTTGAAGTGCTCTATGGTTATGTTAATTATAGTTTGAGCATGTCTGCTGATAGTTGTGAAGTTGTAATAAGAGCACGGGATAATAAAGTAGCAATTAAAGTCAATGTCCAGTGAAAAGCTCACTTTTAAAAGTTCATATTCTGTTAACTCATACCCTAACAATGCTGTTGACTTGTCCTATACTTGTATGACCAAAGCATAACTTGAAGAAATACAACTTTCAAAAAATCCCACCTCAAATTTGTCTCAAACAGACCGTTAATTGAGGATGATGTCATCCTCCTGAGGAAGATGAGCTGGACAATATGCGGTCTACTTACATTTATATTTTTTATGACAGCCACACCATTCTGTTGTTGGGGTACGCCCACACCATTCCAACACGAAAAATGATGCTTTTTAACATACTTAATTGCCATTTTTGTCACGCCCTGACCTTAGAGCTTTTTATGTCTCCATTTTGGTTTGGTCAGGGTGTGATTTGGGTGGGCATTCTATGTTCCCTTTTCTATGTTTTTTGTATTTCTTTGTTTTGGCCGGGTATGGTTCTCAATCAGGGACAGCTGTCTATCGCTGTCTCTGATTGGGAACAATACTTAGGTAGCTTTTTCCCACAGGGTTTTTGTGGGTAGTTATTTTCTGTTTTGTGTTTCTGCACGTGACAGGACTGTTCCGGTTTTCGTTCATTCCCTTTGTTATTAATGTTATTGAGTGTTCAGTTGAAATAAGAGTATGAACACTTACCACGCTGCTACTTTCGCAAGCTACTGTATGGCTGCCAATTTAACTGATTCCCTTGTATTTATTGATGATGTGACAGCTGACAAATGCAGGAGGATGAATTCTGAAGAGTTTAGGCCTATATTATTTGCTCAGATTCAGCTAAACGCTTCACAGTGCAGATGGACAATGACCCGAAGCATACTGCGAAAGCAACCCAAATCTTTTTTGAAGGCAAAGAAGTGGAATGTTCTGCAATGGCCAAGTCAATCACCTGACCTAAATCCAATAGAGCATGCATTTCATTTGCTGAAGGCAAAACTGAAGGCAAAACACTCCAAGAACAAGCAGAAACTGAACACAGCTGCAGTAAAGGCCTGGCTGAGCATCAGCAGGGAGAAACCCAACATCTGGTGATGTCAATGGGTTCCAGACTTGAGGCAATCATTGACTGCAAAGGATTTGCAACCAAGTATTAAAACTCACAATTTAATTTATGATTATGTTAGTTTGTCCAATTACTTTTGAGCCCCTAAAATTGGGAGGACCATATGTAAAAAGTGCTGTAATTCCTACACCGTTCATCCAATGTGAATGTAAATACCCTTGTTTCCTTTCAAATCCATTGTGGTGGCGTACAGAGCCAAAATGATAATAACTTGGTCAATGTCCAAATGTTTATGGACCTGACTGTATGGGTAAAGCGGCGGTTGAACATTTGTCATTGGCTTGGATACTCTGATTGGCTAGACACAATCCAATCGTTGATGACTTGAACACTTCTCGTGCCCCTCATCACCACAGACAACTTCCATGATGGCAGTCTCAGACTAAAGTATGTCGAGAATGACAGATCAGCGGAAGAATTTAGTGTGAGTCCTCAGGCTATATCTGAAATGCAGCCGTAGGCTACACCTAAACTATAGCCTATACTGTATCAAAACTTGAAATTATCCCCAGAATTATTTTACTCCTGTGACGAAACTGCTCAAATTAGTATCCCACATTTGTATGATTCACATTGTTGTTTGTCTCTTATTCCAAGTTGTCACAAAATTGTCATTTTGTTTTTTGTTGTCTGTTTTCATACAAAGAGGTGTTCATCGTAGGGTTACATACACTCCAAATAAATATGCTGACTGGAGCTCGTCCTACCACACGCTCCTCAGAAAGCACAACTCAACCTGGCCTCGACTGTCTCTTTTTCCATAGCACACACGCATACACACTTGTTCAGCCTCCCAAGAGACCCACAGGAGTTCTCAGTACTATCCAGTCTCCCCTGACGATACAGTTCACCAGGTGTTGTCTGCAACAGGCAATTAGTAGAATAGGTGTACCTGTCAATCATGAAGCTAGAAGATTAGCTGCTTGCCCGTAATTAGCGGGTTAGAGGCTTCTTGGCCCGGAGGATAAAGGCTTTGCCAATAATGGCCCCTGGGGTATTAATTACTGAAGGTCGAAGCTGCCGAAAAGGCCAGGATCTTAGCAGCAGCGCACGTAAGATGATTGTTTGAATTTCAAAAATAATACTGGTCTGACAGTTGTTAGTGTCCCGAGGGGTTGTGGTTACAAGGTAGCCGAGGTAATTAGTTTGAAGAGGAAAGGGCATGGTTGCAGGCATGTTTGTGAAGAGCGAGGGAGGCAAATAGTGAGGGTGAGAGGGAGCGAGATAGAGAGATAGAGCGAGACAGAACCAGAGAGAGAGTAAGTGAGAGAGAGGGAGGTAGCGACAGAGCGGTGAAAAAATGATGAGGGGATGGAGAGAGCAGCAGTGGAAGAAAATGTGAGACATCATATTTCTCCACCCTCGTAAAACTCGCTTCCCGCCTCAGTATTTCCCTCGCCGCCCCTATGATGCATAACCCAGCGGAGTGCAAAAGCCCTCGTCTGCATCGCGGTCGTGACAGTGTTTCCCTCCATCTCTAGTGGTGGCGGCGGTGAGGGCAGCAGGAGGGGGAAGGATGTGGGAGGTTGAGGGCATCCAGGCAGGCAGGCAGGCAGGGGGTGAGTGGGTCTTATTGAAGTACTAAAGATGGCCTGGCAGATGCTGCGAGGACGAAAACAAAAGGAGCGGCTCACCTTATGTCTCATGCGGGAACAGGGCAGATGCCAGGGAAATAAAAGCAGGATGGCTGGTGGCGGCCCGGTTCAGCCAGAGTTCACACGGAGGAAGGTGATAAAGTGGACCTGCCACCAGCTTACTGGGCCCTGGAGGACCTTGGGACTGGCCTCTCTCTGCCTGCTCGTAAAGGCTGCCAAGCTACATTAAAGCTAGAGAACCCCCAAATACCATGCAGCCCACACTCTCGACTTTAACATTATGGCTGGACAAGTGCATGTAGCACTGGTGAGAAAGCTTTGCCACACGACACAACAACACACTCTGCTAATGCTAACTCAGTCTATTGAAAATGGTGGTAAGCTAACTCTGGGATTTATGAAGTAGCGCAATCACCAAGTTATGGCTTTGCTGAGTTACCGTATGTCAAAGAGTATCCCTAAACACCTCGTCAAATGAACCTGCACATTAGGTCTATACTGTAACTTGGAAATGGTCATGGGAAACAACAGCTTCAAATGCATCCGAGTTTGCCAACCGTTTCGTAAGTCTGATTTTGCCATTATTCCTAGTCATTCTCCTGTGATTTGGGTGTAAGAGATACCCAGAATGGTCAAATGGGAAGAGCATGTGGAACATCTTCCTCACTCCTATGAGACCTTCATTTCATTTGTTGATCTAAAATCAAGACCACCGGGATGAAATGAGAAGTAAATCAACACTTGCTTACTAAAAAGACTCCATTGAACATCATAGTTTAGGGACTTAGGGGCAAATTGAACCACTAGGCAACTTTAACTCCGCCCAGCAGAGGGCAATGTAACAAGCTGCCCTCTCCTTCTCCTCTTCCTCTTCCTCCTCCTCCTCCTCCTCCTCCTCCCCACTCGCCTTTGGCCACCATAAATCGCTCCCTCATGTAAAACTCTGCACCTGTGGCTAACGGCAGGTCCTGATCCGAGCGCACGATAAACATGTCACTCCACTCCTAATCCGCCCCGTGTTCTTTATCTGCCCAATTATAGTACCCCCATAAATAATAATAAAACAGCTCAGCATGCATACTGGCCCCAGCCGAGGGGTCGGGGAGGGGCCGAGGCTTGGACAGCCAGCCAGTCGGGCAGGCTAGGGTCATCATTTAGATGTGTGGTTAGAGCGGAGCACATAAGCACTGGCATGGGAGATCCACTGCGTCATGTTTGCCCTCTGCAGAGTTCATCATTTTTATTTTGACAGTTAGTATCTGGTCGGTAGGGTTCCTCCTGCTTGTCTTTCCTCTGCCGGACTTGGCAGTAAGCAGTACAGCAACAGCACTGTAAGACATTACCGTTGAGTAGCTAACATGCTAGAGGATATCCACGACTGTACTGTGCCTCCGTAGGCTACTGTAAATGTTACAGAACAAAATGGGGAATTCGTTTAAACGGTGATCTACGTGCTATGCTACAGTTTAGTATAACTCTGTAGAGGGGACGCGCTGAGAGCATTAACAAAGAGCATGACTGAGTTATTATTAAAGTCAGGTTTACAGACTGGTGCAGACTAATCATGTGTGAACTGTTTCTAGAATGTAAATGACTGAGGTATTGTGCTAATAAAAGCTTGCTGAATGCTACATCAAATAACATCAAATGTATACCAGTTTCAGTATAAAATAATCTTATCCTTTAGATAGGTTGCGCTTGAAATACAGAGGCAGATTGCTTTACAGTAGCGTCAACCTACTTTGTTGATTTAATCTCAGACTCATTAAGAGGTCATTAAATTATGTTTTTTGGGGGGGGGAACAGCACATTAATCCTTCTCGAGACGGTTCTAAATGCACCTTTGATTGGCAAGGTTGATTAAACAATTCTCATGAAATTTGACAGAATTACTAAGCGTCCTAAAGCCTAGCTAAGCTGCTGACTCACCTTGCTCTGAATACACTGTATCTGAAACAAGGCTCACTTCTCTGTCTAGAGAATGAATTGAGGTTTGCATTGTAAAAAATAAAAACAACAACCTGCAGATAACCTTTTCAGGGCCATATGAAGCAAGCCATTGAACCCTTTTTGGTTCTGTAGTATAAGCACAATATCGTATAACGTTGTGACAAAGTATGTGATGAAATGCTGTCCTCATTGTGCAAGCCTAACAATAACAGGACCAAGTAGGCCAAACCAAAAACAAGGCCCTTTATTGGCAGGGGGAAAAACATAGCAAACCATGGGAAGTGTATCATGTCAAAATGTTTTACACATTTTGCTGTGGTCTGAAAACACCTGCAAAATGTTTCTGTTTTTTTCCTCGACAACTGTTCTCGCTGATAAGAACGTGTCACGTTAAACTCAAAAACGGAGTGAGGGAGGAGTGAAAAATGAATTGATTCATAACGTTAACTGCCAGGGCTTTACTGCATATTTTTGGACGACTGCACGGGAAGACTGTAAAATGCAGCTGGCGTACCCTGACGTCGTTCCCAGCAGACGCACAACGCACCCGGGCCCTGCGCCTTGTTTAGGAGGAAACAAATAGCAAATGAAAACAGATTAAATTCCACATGTTACGCACGGGTGTCAGTGTAATAACGCTTAGCAGGGAAAAATATGTGTGAAAGGAGGGAAAAAAACCTAGTGGTGCGTTATGTTTACTCTCTGATAATCTCCTGCTCTCTTCAGGGAATGCAGTGAGCACTGCTACCGAATTCCTCTTGTCCACCAACGACAGGGGAGGTTTGATACCATTGTTGTGTTTGATTATGGTGTATCTTGGCCTACGTTATCCTCCTTTATAGTGTGCAGCTTCTGTGTACACATTTCCAAACACCTTAAATCTGTGGATGCTCATGTACTGTGTGTGTTGTGCCTCGGGGACAAGGGATCTGATACATTTCGAAGCAATGGAACACATCGGAACACTAGGGGCAGAGAGAGTTGCATTATGAGTTGTTAGATGTGGATCTAACAGTCGGATGACAGTCACATTTTTTCTTAGTTGATCATACAACTTTTATGTATAGTGAATCTAATTTATGGCTAACTTCAGGGTGTGGCCTATTGGTCAATTGGACAAACTTGCTGGATTTCAAGTCACCGAATAAAATGGTTATGTACATACTAGAAATGCAACAGAGTGATGTTTACCAGTGGTTTACTGTGCTAGGGATTTCCCATCAAGTCCTGTGGATGTTGGCCTACAGTATCAGCCCCCTTTCCAAAATCTGGATGTCCCACGGGCAGTCCACGCCTCAGGACATGAATCTACTCACTGCACACCGTAAACAGATGCTTCAGTTTCTACTCAAAGGAGTGGCTGGCCATGGCCCACCCTTTCCAGTAATTCACAGAGGAAGGGTATCAAATCCTGTTCTCACATGCAACACACTAAATACCAGTCCTCTTTTGTTTCCCCTCACAACCCACTATAACAGACAGAACAGTGGATATTCGGTTTGGGTTGTCGAGATGTAAAACATACATAAATTGGTGCATAACACTCACAAATGCCTAAAACAGAGTAGAAGCTAGCTAAAGCCTCAAGCCAAAAGCTCTCGAAGCACTCTTTGTTTGAGGCTTGGAGGAGATCCAAGTTGATTAGCAGACATCAGCGAAGCCACGGGTGTTGGCTGGAGTTAATAGTCTGTCTCGAGTCCATCAGGCGACTTTGCAGTGTGGCAACAGGCTAACTCCCCCTTGGTGACTTCCAAATGCTCTCATGAACACCAGCTCCCAGAACGCACCATTGCTCCCCTCACAGGTTTCCAGATCTCCTGTCCTCCCTAAATGAACCTACTGAAACTATGATGAGGATGAAGGGTGTGAAAACAATTATTACTTCCATTTGATAATCACTGGCTGAACAAAAATACATTTGAGAGGCAAACGGGAAATCAGAATTGGAGCGGCCTCTCAAATAACAAATGAGCCAACAGGTCAAGGGTTAAGTAAGAAGAGGTATCTAATTGTAAGCAAATGTAAAGTGTACCCGTCCAGCCGACCCATTTGTGGAATATCATTTCATTGAAACGTGCTAAAACACAATCTCAGGTGAAGGTGTATTGCATTGGGCCTTAAACATAAATAGAAAATCAGCACTTGTGCTGTGGAGCATTCTTGCCTTTCCCTCAGGAGTCGTGGTATAGAATTCCTCTCGACAGTCTGACGATCCCCGTCTTTGTTGCAGTGAGAGCGGCCTCAGGCCATGAGGCTAACAACAAAGTTGCTAAGCAACCATGTGAACATAAAACATCTATCACGTCTATGTAGTATGTAGAACAGTCGATATGAGGCCATATGGTAAATATTGCAATGAGTGGCATATGTATCTAGCCGTCCGTTGTTTATGAAAGCTTTGTATTAATCTTAGTGCCTTAGAGGCAGAGTGGATTTGCATGCAAAGAGAGCTAGCAGTGGTGGATAGGCTCCAGAAGGCCCTGCAGGAAGAGGGGTGTGCTGGACTGGAACAAACCAGTCTATTGCCAACAGGGACCAGGCTTGTATACCAGGGCAAACACAAAGCAGTCCATGGTCTGGAACACTCCAACACCCCCCACCCCCCCTCTCTCTTTAAGCACTTTCTCTGCCCGCTCCTTGGAAGGGCTTCATTAAATAGATAAGGAACGCCTGCCCAAAATAAAGTAAACAATCGACAAGAAAGCAATCAGACTATTTACACAGTGTCATATCGTGATATATGCTGTTATTGTTACAAGACAAATGTTATTTGTGAGAAAGGAGATATTTCCATAATATGTGTCAATTTGGGATTCACTGCATAAATACAATATGGTATTATGACAAATAAAACTACTTTTCACACTATCAATTAATGTCAGTATGTTAAATGATGCTTCACCAAAAAATAATAGCTCTGAAGAAATTGTCCCAAAACTAAACAAGGTAACAGTGTGCCATTCTTACTGTAAATCTTCTGTAAATCATTTGGAGGGTATTTGCCTTTAGCCCTGAAGAGGACATGTAGAATTACATAACATACAGTGTATTGGAGCCATTGCAACATACAACAATAAGAGAATATGGCTACCATGTGGAAATGACGTTACTGTTTTATTACCGATGTGTGTTGCTAAGGAGCACTATACAGTTGAAGTCAGAAGTTTGCATGCACCTTAGCCAAATACATTTAAACTCAGTTTTTCACAACTCCTGACATTTAATCTTTGTAAAAAATTCCCTGTTTTATGTCAGTTAGGATCATCACTTCATTTTAAGAATGTGAAATGTCAGAATAAGAGTAGAGAGCATGATTTATTTGAGCTTTTATTTCTTTCACCACATTCCCAGTGGGTCAGAAGTTTACATACACTCAGTTAGTGTTTGGTAGCATTACCTTTAAATTGTTTAACTTGGGCCAAACGTTTCGGGTAGCCTTCCACAAGCTTCCCACAAAATGTTGGGTGAATTTTGTATTCAAGACAGAGCTGGTGTAACTGAGTCAGGTTTGTAGGCCTCCTTGCTCACACACACTTTTTCAGTTCTGCCCACACATTTTCTATGGGTTTGAGGTCAGAGCTCTGTGATGGCCACTCCAATGGTTTTGGAGCAGTGGCTTCTTCCTTGCTGAGCTGCGTTTGAGCTTATGTCGATATAGGACTCGTTTTACTGTGGATATAGTCACCTTTGTACCTGTTTCCTCCAGCATCTTCACAAAGTCCTTTGCTGTTGTTCTGGGATTGATTTGCACTTTTCACACCAAAGTACGTTCAACTCTAGGAGACAGAGCCGTCTCCTTCCTGAGCGGTATAACGGCTGCGTGGTCCCATGGTGTTTAAACTTGCATACTATTGTTTGTACAGATGAACGTGGTACCTTCAGACGTTTAGAAATTGCTCCCAAGGATAAACAAGACGTGTGGAGGTCTACAATTTTTTTCTGAGGTCCTGGCTGATTTCTTTTGATTTTCCCATAATGTCAAGCAAAGAGGCACTGAGTTTGAAGGTAGGACTTGAAATACATCCAGAGGTACACCTCCAATTGGCTCAAATGATGTCAATTAGCCTATCAGAAGCTCCTAAAGTCATGGCATAATTTTCTGGAATTTTCCAAGCTGTTTAAAGGCACAGTCAACTTAGTGTATGTAAACTTCTGACCCACTGGAATTGTGATACAGTGAATTATAAGTGAAATAATCTGTCTGTAAACAATTGTTGGAAAAATTAATTGTGTCATGCACAAAGTAGATGTCCTAACCGTCTTGCTGAACTATAGTTTGTTAACAAGAAATGTGTGGTGTGGTTGAAAAATGAGTTTTGGTGACTCCAACCTAAGTGTATGGAAACGTCCGACTTCAACTGCATATACTTCTTTGTACATTCTTGTCATTCAGCAGACACTCTTATCCAGAGCGACTTACAGGTGCAATTAGGGTTAAGTGCCTTGCTCAAAGGCACATCACCAGATGTTTCACCTAGTTGGCTTGGTGAATTGAACCAGTGATCTTTTGGTTATTGGCCCAACATTCTTAACCGCTAGGCTACCTGCCGCCCATATGTCATGAAGTGGGATGGAACCCAACTTTGTCTGGGGATTATTCCCAAATACTTCTGGCATAGACTGTGAACTCTCCTTCCAGATTCATATCAAACATCTCCAATCCAAAACCAATCTAGAATCGGCTTTCTATTTCGCAAACAAAGCCTCCTTCACTGATGCCACCAAACTTACCCTAGTAAAACTGACTATCCTACCGATCCTCGACTTCGGCGATGTCATCTACAGAATAGCGTCCATTACTCTACTCAGAAAATTGGATGCAGTCTATCACAGTGCCATCCGTTTTGTCACCAAAGCGCCTTATACCACCCACCACTGCGACCTGTATGCTCTAGTCGGCTGGCCCTCGCTACATATTCGTCGCCAGACCCACTGGCTCCAGGTCATCTACAAGTCTATGCTAGGTAAAGCTCAGTCTTATCTCAGCTCACTGGTCATGATAATAACACCCACCCATAGCACGAGCTCCAGCAGGTATATCTCACTGGTCATCCCCAAAGCCAACACCTCCTTTGGCCACCTTTCCTTCCAGTTCTCTGCTGCCAGTGACTGGAACGAATTGCAAAAAAAAAAATAATAATAATAATAATAATTTTAAAAAAAATAATTAAAAATTTTTTTTTTTTAATCGCTGAAGCTGGAGACTGACATTTCCCTCACTAACTTTAAACATCAGCTATCTGAGTAGCTAACCGATCGCTGCAGCTGTACATAGTCCATCTATAAATAGCCCACCCAATCTACCTCCCTCATCCCCATATTGTTTTATTTACTTTGCTGCTCTTTTGCACACCAATATCACTACTTACACGCCATCATCTGCTCATCTATCACTCCAGTGTTAATCTGCTAAATAGTAATTACTTTGCTACTATGGCCTATTTATTGCCATACCTCCTCATGCCATTTGCACACACTGTATATAGACTTTCTTTTTTTCTATTGTGTTATTGACTGTACGCTTGTTTATTCCATGTAACTCTGTGTTGCTGTTTCTGTCACACTGCTTTGCTTTATCTTGTCCAGGTCGCAGTTGTAAATGAGAACTTGTTCTCAACTAGCTTACCTGGTTAAAAAAAAAACTCCCGGACGCACCTCAAAACAATAGGGAGGGTCCGGGTGGGCGTCTGTCCATGGTGGCGGCTCCGGCGCGGGACGTGGACCCCACTCAATCAATGTCTTAGTCCCTCCTCCTCGCGTCCCTGGATAGTCCACCCTCGCCGCCGACCATGGCCTAGTAGTCCTCACCCAGAACCCCACTGGACTGAGGAGCAGATCGGGACTGAGGGGCAGCTCGGGACTGAGGGGAAGCTCGGGACTGAGGGGAAGCTCGGGACTGAGGGGAAGCTCGGGACTGAGGGGAAGCTCGGGAGTGAGAGGAAGCTCGGGAGTGAGAGGAAGCTCGGGAGTGAG
The DNA here is from genome assembly GCF_018296145.1 of Oncorhynchus tshawytscha. Classification (NCBI taxonomy): domain Eukaryota; kingdom Metazoa; phylum Chordata; class Actinopteri; order Salmoniformes; family Salmonidae; genus Oncorhynchus; species Oncorhynchus tshawytscha. Next base: position 57,190,354 of record NC_056436.1, on the reverse strand, counting down.
AGGAAGCTCGGGAGTGAGAGGAAGCTCGGGAGTGAGAGGAAGCTCAGGCAGGTTGATGGATCTACCAGATCCTGGCTGGCTGGTGGTTTCGGCAGATCCTGGCTGACTGGCGGATCCTGGCCGACTGGCGGATCCTGGCTGACTGGCAGATCCTGGTCGACTGGCAGTTCTGGCAGATCCCGGCTGACTGGCGGATCTGGAAGAGTCTGGTTGACTGGCGGATCTGGAAGAGTCTGGTTGACTGGCGGATCTGGAAGAGTCTGGTTGACTGGCGGATCTGGAAGAGTCTGGTTGACTGGCGGATCTGGAAGAGTCTGGCTGACTGGCGGATCTGGAAGAGTCTGGCTGACTGGCAGATCTGGAAGAGTCTGGCAGATCTGGAAGAATCTGGCTGACTGGCAGATCTGGAAGAATCTGGCAGATCTGGAAGAGTCTGGCTGACTGGCAGATCTGGAAGAGTCTGGCTGACTGGCAGATCTGGAAGAGTCTGGCTGACTGGCGGATCCTGGCAGACTGACGGATCTGGCTGCTCCATGCTGACTGGCGGCTCTGGCTGCTCCACGCTGACTGGCGGCTCTGGCTGCTCCATATAGGCTGACAGCTCTGGCGGCTTCTTTACAGACTGGCAGCTCTGGCGGCTCCGTGCAGACTGGCAGCTCCTTGCAGACTGGCAGCTCCTTACAGACTGGCAGCTCCTTGCAGACTGGCAGCTCCTTGCAGACTGGCAGCTCTGGCTGCTCCATGCAGACTGACAGCTCTGGCTGCTCCATGCAGACTGACATCTCTGGCTGCTCCATGCAGACTGACAGCTCTGGCTGCTCCATGCAGACTGACAGCTCTGGCGGCTCCATGCAGACTGGCAGCTCTGGCTGCTCCATGCAGAGTGGCAGCTCTGGCTGCTCCATGCAGACTGGCAGCTATGGCTGCTCCATGCAGACTGGCAGCTCTGGCTGCTCCATGCAGACTGGCAGCTCTAGCTGCGCTGAACAGGCGGGAGACTCCGGCTGCGCTGGAGATGAGGAAAGCTCTGACAGCGCTAGATAGGCGGGAGACTCCGGCAGCGCTGGAGAGGCGAGGCGCACTGTAGGCCTGATGCATGGTGCTGGCACTGGTGGTACTGGACCGAGGACACGCACAGGAAGCCCGGTGCGGGGAGCTGCTACCGGAGGGCTGGAGTGTGGAGGTGGTACTGGATAGACCGGACCGTGCAGGCGCACTGGAGCTCTTGAGCACCGAGCCTGCCCAACCTTACCTGGTTGAATGCTCTCGGTCGCCCTGCCAGTGCAGCGAGGTGGAATAGCCCGCACTGGGCTATGCAGGCGACCTGGAGACACTGAGCGCAAGGCTGGTTCCATGTAAGCCGGCCCAAGGAGACGCACTGGAGACCAGATGCGTAGAGCCGGCTTCATGGCACTTGGCTCGATGCCCACTCTAGCCCGGCCGATACGATGCACCCGCACTGGGGACACCGTGCGCACCACTGCATAACACAGTGCCTGCCCGGTCTCTCTAGCCCCCCGGTAACCACAGGAAGTTTGCGCAGGTCTCCTACCTGGCATAGCCATACTCCCTGTGAGCCCCCCAAGACATTTTTGGGGCTGACTGTAGTAGTAGGTGCCAGGCACACCAGTTAGAGTGTGTCAAGAATTGCAACGCTGCTGGGTTTTTCACACTCAACAGTTTCCAAAGGTGTATCAAGAATGGTCCACAACCCAAAGGACATCCATCTTGACACAACCGTATGGAAGCCTTGGAGTCAACATGGTCCAGCATCCCTGTGAAACGCTTTCGACACCTTGCAGGGGATGCTGGTCCATGTTGATTCCAAGGCTTCCCACAGTTGTGTCAAGTTGGCTGGATGTCCTTTGGGTGGTGGACCATTCTTTATACACACGGTATACTGTTGAGCGTGAAAAACCCAGCAGCGTTGCAGTTCTTGACACACTCAAACCGGTACGCCTGGCACCTACTACCCTACCTCGTTCAAAGGCACTTTAATTGTTTGTCTTGCCCATTCACCCTCTGACTGGCACACATACACAATCCATGTCTCAATTGTCTCTAAGCTTAAAAATCCTTTTTAACCGTTCTCCTCCCCTCCATCTACACTGATTGTAGTGGATTTAACAAGTGACATCAATAAGGGATCATAGCTTTCACCTGGATTCACCTGGTCAGTCTGTCATGGGAAACAGCAGGTGTTCCTAAAGTTTTGTCCACTCAGTGTATAATAAGCTGTGTGAATCCTCTTGTACCTTCTCAAATTCAAACACATTATCGTCCATAATCCCATGCCACTTCGCCAGCATTACAAATGTTGCACATGTGTTTCCCAAACACTGTAGGCCTCCACCATCAGAAATCCCTACTTAAACCCCAATATAATTCATTATGAAGTTTGAGACTTAGGAAAAAGGAATCAGAATCATCACACGGTGGGTGCTGTCCATCCCATTAAATCATGGGGATCACCTGCTGCCACTTGCTTTCTTTACCAATCAAGCGGATCTATGCCTGCCTGAGCATGACCTCCTCCTGCCTGCACTTCCTGTTGGGGCCCCGGGGCCCCCAGCCTACTGCAGCCAGGAGACCCGTCTCACAGGGGCCAAGCCGAGGGTTCCATAAAATCTATGATCCTCCACAGCCCACTGGCAATGGTGTTTCCTCTACACAAAGAGCAGAACTTGAGCCTGACCTCTGGGGAATATAGGAGAGGGAGAAGACATGGCTAATCAAACCGTAAGCCCAGGGTGCTGCTTTAACATCAGGGGTTATCTGGGAGGTACTGTACCATGTATGGAGAAATAGTGCTCATTAGTAGCCTACCAATGCTGATTACAGTTTACTATATATAATTATGTAATTATCTCTTTAACTTTACTGTAGCCTTCTGTGTATAAAAATACAATCATCAGTGCCAAATATATTCTGTGGATAGCATTTAGATATACATAAATTGCTACATTTCCCAATTCCCTACTTCAGCTTGTGTGGAACAGCCAAACACTATATGCACAGTATGAATTAAGAGATGGGAATTGGGGCAACACTCTGTGTACAGATGGTCGTACCGAACCAAGACAGGAAACCAAACACTTCCTGTATTATACACTTACACTGTACTATTTCCTCTTTGGACACATCATTCACACAGAGGGTGGTTGAGAAAAACAAATCGGGAACACTTAAGAAGCTAAAACAACATCCTGAAGCAGTAGGTAATGGGGTCCTTAAGGCTGCGGGTTAGGTGCCTGGGGAGTGCCTGTCAAAACTCTATTCATAAGACACGGCATGTGAGTACAGGGAACATGCACTCTCTAACAAGAGTTAAGCAGGTATCCTTGGACTCCAAAACAACCAGCCACCAAGCTCAAGTCTCCTTTTCATCTGTCTTGATCCGATCATAATCCTGTACAGTAGCCTTCTGTCTAGCTACAGAGCCCTATGATACATCTGAGCCCTATGATACATCTGAGCCCTATGATACATTCTGCTTTGGACATTGACATATCACTCTACCCTCTCCATTAGTAGCCTAATGTCAACACATAGGAATGAGCATACAATTGCTAAATAAGTCAGTTAAGAACAAATTCTTATTTTCAATGACGGCCTAGGGACAGTGGGTTAACTGCCTGTTCAGGGGCAGAACGACAGATTTGTACCTTGTCAGCTGGGGGATATGAACTTGCAACCTTTCGGTTACTAGTCCAACACTCTAACCACTAGGCTACCCTGCCACCTGCCTGACAACTAGCATAGCCATGTCAGCAAATGACTACAGTATGAACACACACAAATCCGATTGGGTCACTTGTAACTTGCTGTTTGGACAGTCAGTATTTCAAAAAATGATTTGACAAACAAAACTGAACAAGTTGTGAACAAGTCTCGATAGACTACCCTGTGACTTGACATAGCCCCACGGGAATCCATTGTGCAATTCACATCAATCCCGAAGCTCTTTCCTTCTCTAAACTGGGTGTGAGAACGCATCGTAGTGTTCCGAGCATTGTGGGGCATGTCTCCAAGGCATTCCACATTATCATGCAGGTCCTCTTACGCGTATAGTTGAGCAGTGTCAGAACCACATAACCGCTGATATCAAATGCTGCAACAACAAATAAAAAAGGTGCTTATCTGTGTAGTGGGTGGAACCATTTGTCCTACTGCGCAGCATTAGAAAAGGGTTCATCCACATAAACGTTGACACACATATTGCTTTACACAGGGAGTTAATAGGACCAGCATTATTATTAGCTTCATAACATTCCCCCATAATAATGTGACCACCTGTCAATCATTGACACAATTAAATTGTTTAATGAATAAATTTGCATTGATAATGGGAGGGTTGTGGAAAACATCTGGCTGCAGCAGTTTAATGGCATACCTTGCATCAGATGCCCATATGGAATGTGAACGGAAAAGCTGTTTTGATGCTAACTAAATGAAAAGTATCACTCAAATTAATTTGGCTCGTTTGACAGAGAGGAAATCACTTAGTAAGAGTGATTCTGGCGGATTACAAGCTCTGTGGCTAATTGCTATAGGAGGAGCACCTCTCCCTAAAATGCCTCCTGCTCGAATAAGTCGCCGGTAACAGTTCTTCCTCACTGCATTTCAATATTGCAAAGGCATCAGGATTTTTCTCGACAGTGCCAAATGAAATGCAAATTGGCTTGCTAGCAATATCACATCTGGCTGAGCTATTTTGTAGGAATCTTCATACGTTTCCACAATTAAAATGAACAATTGTCACTGCATTGTTCATTTCGCCGGTATATTCTCCATTACCAAGATATACATTTCTAAATGACTGGCTGAAGAGAGGATGAGGATGTAATTATGCAGCATGAGAAATGAAGACATCAGTGTCGTTACTACATGCCGACCAAAAGCCACAAGAAATCACATAATGGTATGCAACAAAATCACTTCCAAAAACATTCTATAAATATTCATGTTGTGGTAAAAATGTTAAATGAATTCAGGTTCTAAATCTTTCAGTACTTTTCCCCGTCCACAACTATTGTAATTGATTATATTCACAGAACATCATGCAAAGTTTGGCAAAAGTAAGGTAGACCTGTGTGGGAACCTGACAGTGTTGTGTTAGTTGTGAGTATGGGACTGTCTTTCTGACTATTGAGTGCTTGTAGTAGCAATACAGAAAGATACAACATACAAACACTGCCATTAGCAGGGTACTGTATGACCACAAATAGAGCAAACATCTGTGCAATTACATAGGCCTGCTTACATTTCTCCATGCAACCAACTGAAATACAAAATGGCTTCCTTTCCAGTGTTTTCGTCCTAGTAGCAGTTTACCAGTTAATCCCCTACTATCCATGCTCACAAATGACATCATGTTCACTGATCCATTATCAGTGTATAATGGAAGCCAAAATGTGACCAGGAACAGGATATGAGGTGTTTGAAGCTTTTTTTTTGGTTTGTTGCAGAAATGCCTTCTTGAACACATTCATATGCCCTAATTACAAACTTGTATGGGATCTGTAAATATGAATAAACATTTTCAATGATGAACCTAGTTCAGCCAAGGAGAAAGCACTGAGCTATAAAGGGAGAAAGAAAGGATCCTTCCTGGCTTGTCCTGATTGGCTAAGCTAATGTTGTGGTTGGAAGTGCTGAGAGATGAGTCCTGATTGGTCTGTCATTTCACAGGCTTCTGTCTATAACATAACTACTCTGGTCAGTATATAGATGATCTTTGCTACCTCCGATTTTCAGAAAGATATAGCTTTGGACACTGCAAAAGTGTTGCTACAGCTCAAAAACAATGCGGCCCTGAATTTAGCTGGGTTTAAAGGTAGACTCAGCGATATGACATAGATGCAGATAGTAAACCGCATAGTGGGTCAATTTCCATAACTAAGAGCGATGAACCACGAGACTCAACTTCTCACTGTTTTTGTGCCCTGGCTACCACGCTGTAAGAGCATGATGCAAACCCTTGCACATGCGCAGATACTGTGTGTAACTGTGTGAGAGCGAGGTCTTGCATCTCACTCATCTCAATATCTGCGGTGCTGCAAAGTCATTCCTTGAGTCTACCTTTAAGTAGAGAGACTACATTCTGGAGGACAGTGTCATGCAGACGCACGTGTTGCATGTGTGGGTAGGTTGGGGTTAAGGCGTAGCCCTTTACATTTGCAAATTGAAGATTTGGGCGCTGATACGCGGCTAAATTGGAACGCAGAGGCTGTACAGTAACGTGCTCTAAATGACGTCAGGCTCAGGCTCTGTGCTTCACAGCGCTGTATGGGTTTTGACTGACAGCCGCTCTGAACTTCAGCACCTCGTGCGTCATGAAGTTGCCACCACCCCTCTTGCTATTTGGGCAACTTTAGCAAATGTTTTGTCGTCTGAGTGAGGGAAATGCTGTAAATAATTTTTTGAAAGATGAGCTGTTGAGGATTATAATAAATACCGTTTTGATGACATACAAGCTAGCCAAACACCCGTGAGTCCAAATGTGCACTTCACATGTCCATATCATGAAACTCATGTCATATACAGAGTATGTTTTTGAACACTGGGGTCATACAATGGGTTGTTCTGAACAGAATGAGCGTATGTTTGTCTATTGTGACGAGAATTCACAACGGGACACGCACTTGAATGCGCTCATGACACCCTTCTATGCGCACCAATTCTCTGAATTGCGTTGTGAAAGCCTAACACTGTAATATTATGTTTTATAACTAGTTGTGTTGACATGTTGACATTAGAACAAACTTTGAAATGATACCCAACTGACCCAGTGTTCCATTTCTAATGGGCCGTTTTTTGGATTGCGTCAACAACAAGTACATTTTTTTTTAAGTACAGTAAATTAACTGTTGTGTCAACCCCTACACACATTTCTTGTTAACAAACTATAGTTTTGGCAAGTCGGTTAGGACATCTACTTTGTGCATGACACAAAAAAAAGTAATTTTTCCAACAATTGTTTACAGACAGATTATTTCACTTATAATTCACTGTATCACAATTCCAGTGGGTCAGAGGTTTACATACACTAAGTTGACTGTGCCTTTAAACAGCTTGGAAAATTCCAGAAAATTATGCTATGACTTTAGGAGCTTCTGATAAGCTAATTGACAACATTTGAGTCAATTGGAGGTGTACCTCTGGATGTATTTCAAGGCCTAACTTCAAACTCATTGCCTCTTTGCTTGACATTATGGGAAAATCAAAGGAAATCAGCCAAGACCTCATAAAAAAAAATTTGTAGACCTCCACAAGTCTGGTTTATCCTCTAGGAAGTGTTAAAATCTCATCAAAATCTTTCAAAAGTTATTTCCCTCTACTTGTCTCTTAAGTGGGATAACAAGTTTATCAACTTTTAAAGCCGCATTACTTTCCCATCTTTTATCCAAATACAGTGTATGATAAACCATTTTGTAGCTCCGATTCTGTACTTTCATAAAATTAGCATTTGACATAAGCCTTCATTGAGAAATATGGACACACATGGTGAAATATTTCACATATCAGTTATAAACTGAAGGCAACACGGGAAGGACAGAAGAAGAAGTCAATTCAAACAGGGCCAATTTCTCACTGGCTTTCCCAGAGGTCCCGAAACTTGTAAAACAGTTGTCCCCCAAGATGCCGGTGCACAAATAAATAGAGTACAAACCACAATGCAGCTCTCAAAGTGAACGAGCCAGCTGTAAAGGGCTGATTATGACGGAGCTCAGTGCAGTCAGGCTACAGGGAGACCAAGCTCTTCAGTGATTAGAGAATCAGAGATTGAGAGGAGAGGAGCCATCTTGAACCTAATTGTATTCTTATCAAACACACAACACCTCTCTTCCAGTGTCGAGGTGCAAAAGCCTGGAGCCAGAGAGGTGGATTACAGTACATGCCAATAATAAAACGCTCATTAATGTTATTATAACTGCATGTGCACTGCGTATTGTGAGACACCAAGATGCGCGGTTGACATTGGGTCTATAGGTGAAGCTTTATTAAAGTGCATTTGCATCCTTTTGTGCATTTGCAGCTTTCAGTTCATTGCTTCCGTCTCGCCTTTTTGCACTGTAACGTCTTGTAGAGCTAGATAACAAGGTGGAAAATTAACGAGACGTTGTCACTTCATCTATCAAAGGGGTTTGCTTTCTGTTGCCACAAGCAAGAACAACAAAAAAAAACTAGGCAAGACAGTGAGAGAGAAGAAAGAGAGAGATCAGAAAAGCTCTCTGTGTGAGAGTACGTTAGGATTACATGTGAGTCCAATTTAAAAGTTCAAATTCCCGAAACAGACAGAGCCGTATCTGCCAAGTGGCAGGGAGTGGCTGGAATGTCCTCATTTTCCCAGTTTGTCTGCTGCTGGGGATAGGGATAGTCTGGCTTACGTCCACGCTAACCCACGCAGGCTCCTCTGTGCTAGTAACACACTGCTCTGCATTGTGCACTGAGCCAGCGCCCAGCCCCGTGCATGCCCTACCATGTGGGTGTCAATGAGGGTTCAGTGGCTTCCCTACATCCAAACTCCCATTGGTAGTGTCCCATTGAAGGGAACACTTCCTGAAACACACCTCACCGCCCAGTGACCTCATCCACCGTTCGTGGTCCAAAGACTCAACGATGTAGGTCCTGTACTGAAATAATCCTACTGTACCCCGAGGGCCTCGTGCAGATGTGGAACCCTGAATTGGTTGACATTGTTTATCCTGTCTTGTTGAAATTGTTAAACTATACAGAGTGGCTGCGGATCCATCTTTTCCGGAACTTTCCTCCGGGCAGTTGAAGGTCCAAAAGCTCGTGCGAGATTCTCTACTTCACACACAGTCTCTGCTCTACTCATAGAGTGGTGCTCGTTTAATAAAGTTAGGCCGAAGCTGAATCAACTGCAACATCACATAATGACAGCATGCTATATGACAGAACCACATTTAATAGCACGGTGTTACGAGTTTGGGATGGTTGAGAACAAACGGTCGCATTCTTCTCTCATGTGGCCAAAACTCAAGAGCTTGCGTCACTAGGCAGAATATGTGCGTTGATTGAAACTCAACACAGTGCATAAAGTAGACAATCCCGCACATGAGCAGAAGCTTCGCCACCTTTAGCTGTTGGGAAGAAAGGTGCAGAAAAGTTGGATCCACAGCCTCGGCCTGAACTATAATGCCACACAACATTTGCCTGAGGGGAAATATCTTTGTCTATTTTTCTCCATGTCGTACTTTATTTCTGAGAGTCATCTATGTTTGGCATTTCAGTCAGTGACAGAAGATTATACAATCCCTCTAGCTATATGGCGCATAACATTTTGATTACAATTGATTTGAAGACTGTAGGCCTACCAGTAACCATCTGTCGAAGGCCAAGTCGTAAATACTCCTTTGTAACCCTAAAGGTTCCAACAGAGCACTTAAGTGCTTCCCTAAAAGAACACACAACTGGAAGTAACTATCTTTGTCTCTCTATCGTTCATTCATGCCGTCTCCCAAACTTGTCGTTGTACTCAGTTCGTTATCAACTCCGAATAAGCCTAACGACTGATATTCTGAACATTGAAGGAAATGGTGCCCCAGTTGGACACTCGAGAACCGTTGCTCACTTCTAATAAACGACCTGTCTATACTCTTCTTCTCCCTCTTTCTGGGAATAAAACTCAGGGGCTGTTTTTCTCACCCTGCGAATGCGTTGCAGCGTAGCTTCGCCGGGCTGTTAATCTGTTTGCACATTTGCGGCGCTAACAATGTGTTGACAACACGCTGACATCACCCAGATGTCAGCCGCATCTGCCTCCTCCGGCCCATGAATATTAATCAGAGCCAGGCAGCCAGGGCTGCTTCTGCTCCTTGCATTGTTCCCTCTTTCACTTGGCTCTCTATCTGTCTCACTCATCCAGTTTCTATGCCCCCCTCGTTATCCGTCTGTCCTATTCTCTAATCCGTTCCCTCTTTCACTTGTCCCTCTCTTTCGCTCTCTTTCCCTTCCCCTAGTATATGTCCCTTCCGTCTCCCCTGTTATCTAACCCTGTCTTTCTCTTGATGTCTTCCCATGTCTCTTTACACTATTTCTCCCACAGTCCCCAAGACCCTCATTCCATGTCTCCTCATTCCGCATCTCTTTCCATCTACCCCGTCAACCTCTGTTTGACTCAATATTTATCCGTCTTCCATAGATACCCCACTTTCTACTGCCTTCAGCGTCAAATCTGAACTTGAGATCTGTGCGTGCAACTTGTATTTAAGAGTTAACCTCCCATTGACATCAAATATCAAATGTATGATTTACTCGAACATCTGACTTGCGTGTGCATATCTCAAGTGAGGATTCGGCAAAGTATTTGCTCTACTGTAACCTTTCTATGGGATTTGTGACTTTCTACGGACGTGCTCAGCAATGTAGGGAATCTTCTACGTGTCTGGAGCACATCCCTAGCTATCAACTGCTTTATAGTGCATTAAATATAGAGCACATTGTTGTTCTGAATAATGCACCCTCCATTGATCTTTACTTTAATGAAACTCTCAGCTAGTTGAAGGGCATTCCTTTCTGCTCTCGGCTAATTGCAATTATATAAGACGGTGTAAAAAAAGGATAGAGGGCTTAAGGAGTGGATGTGGGAATGGAGAGTCCTGAAGTTGAGGTAATCCTTGTTTGATGTTCGTTTTTAATGGCCGCACTGCGAATGAATCCCCATCCATGTGCCTTATGCTGGAGTGATTTTTATGTGGTGCTGGGGTCAGTTCTATTTCAATTCCAGAGCATTCCGAAGGTTAACTTAAATTCAGTTGATTCTTCTTTTTTTTAAACGCCACACTCCTACAGTACCTGTAGTCACCATGGCCATGCTAGAATGGAGAAAAGTGGCAACAGAGTAATTCAATCATTTCTTCCATTCCATAGTGATAACCTGGCCTCCTCTCCCACCACCACACTGTTCTATGAGTTTGAATTTACAACCTCCCAGCCTTATTCTTTGTGACTGCGGGAGAGTCACTGATATGTAGTTCAGGCTCAAGATGAATATTGGTGGCACCGTGCAGATTAGCCTTAACGTGTCAGGGTTAATTGCCATAATGAAGAGGGGTTAATTAGGTTGTCTGTTTCTACAGCCTACCAAGAGTGTTATCAAAGCACTGCCGCTGGCTTGGTTGGGTGACACAAGCCTTCACCTCTTTTGCAATTAGGTCGCCTCGACGTAGGCGGCAACGAAGGGTTAAATAGTAACCGTGCGCTCACCAGAGAGATGATGGGTGTTAATCCCTTGCTCTGGGGTACTGTGCCTCAGAAAGTATTCACACCCCTTGACTTTTCCCACATTTTATTGTGCTACGGCTGAATTTAACATGGATTAAATTGGGATTTTGTGTCACTGGCACGCAATACCCCACAATGTCAAAGTGGAATTGTGTTTTTAGAGATTTTTACCAATGAATAAAAAAGGAAAAGCTAAAATGTCTGGAGTCCATAGGTATTCTACCCCTTTGTTATGGCAAGCCGAAATACGTTCAGGAGAAAAGAATGTTCCTTAATAAGTTGCAGGGACAATAATAGTGTTTAACATGATTTTTGAATGACTACCTCATCTCTGTACCCCACACATACGACTAGCTGTAAGGTCCCTCAGTCAAACAGGGAATTGCAAACACAGATTCAACCACGAAGACCAGTGAGGTTTTCCAATGCCTTGCAAATAAATGCACCTATTGGTAGATGGGTAAAAAAAAGAAAAAGGAGATCTTGAATATCCCTCTGAGCACGGTGAAGTCATTCATTACACGTTGGATAGTGTATCAATATAACCAGTCACTACAAAGATACAGGCGTCCTTCCTAACTCTGTCGCCAGAAAGGAAGGAAACCGCTCAGGGATTTCACCATGAAGCCAATGATGACAGTTCCAGAGTTTAACGGCTGTGACAGGAGAAAACTGAGGATGGATCAACAACATTGTAGTTACTCCACAGTACTAACCTAAATGACAGAGTGAAAAGAAGGAAGCCTGTACAGAATAAAAACATTCCAAAACATGCATCCTGTTTGCAACAAGGCACTAAAGTTCAAATGCAAAAAAATGTGGTAAAGAAATTAACTTTATGTCCTGAATACAAAGCGTTATGTTTGGGGCAAATCCAAGCCTGGTGGTGGCTGCATCATGTATGCTTGTCATCGGCAAGGACTAAGGAGGTTTTTATTTGATTTTTTATTAAAATAAACAGTATAGAGCTAAACACAGGCAAAGTCCTAAAGAAAGATCTGGTTCAGTCTGTTTTCCAACAGACACTGGGAGACAATTGGACAATAACCTAAAACACAAGCCCAAATACACACTGGAATTGCTTACCAAGACTATATTGAATGTTCCTGAGTGACCTAAATCGGCATGAAAATCTATGACAAGACTTGAAAACGGCTAACAATGATCAACAACCAACTTGATAGAGCCTGGAGTATTCTTTTTAAATCATGTGCAAATATTGTACAATCCAGGTGTGCAAAGCTCTCCGAGACTTACTCAGCTCTAATTGGTGCCAAAGGTGATTCTAACATGTATTGACTCAGGGGTGTGAATACTTATGGAATTAAGATATTTCTGTATTTCCTTTTCAATAAGTTTGCCCCCCAAAAAACAAACATGTTTTCACTTTGTCATTAATTTTGAATTCAGGCAGTAACATAAACAAAATGTGGAATTAGTCAAGGGGTATGAAGGCATTCTGAAGGCACTGTACATGGATTTTGAAGGTGTGAATGAGGGAGGGGACATCGGTGGTCAGGTGATAACTTTCCACTTCATTGCTTTTGCCGACCACACACATACACACTCACGCATGCACACACACACATGCACACACACACACACACACACACATATACACTCCCACAGAAAGTTTCAAAAATGAGATTTCGTCTGTGAACAGATTCATTAATTAGATGTGCAGCACACACATTTCCTTCACTCATTGTTCTCAGTGGCATATTGTCTGTGTCTGATTGACTGGCAGTTGTAGTCTGCGTGTGTTTCTGAGAGGGGTTTGGTGCAAAGGGAATCCATGGTGCAACAATGATGAGAGCGGATAATGACAGCTTTCAACGTGTTATCGAACGCACCGCAGCATATCCTGCCTGGCCCCCCTGTGGACAGTTGCTGTCATCACAAACAGCTCCTTAGGAATTGCAATGATATTTGCCATACACACAACCAAAGCCCTTAACCCAAGTGTCTGTTTTCATTCAAACTCTCTCTCTGTGTTATTTAAAATATCTGATGTGAAAAATATACAAATGTATTTTTCCATATGCATTTGTCACTACAGCATCATACCTGTACAATATCTATGTTGTGCATTCTAGGCAAGCCAGTAAGGTTTCTCACAACAGATGAACTACATCTTAAAAGGTCAAAGAATGTGTTTCTTTGTCTTGGACTTTTTTTTGATTAGAGTTCATACACTGCTTTATAGCCATTGCAACACAACAACAACAACAAAAAGTTTTTTTCCCCTCCTTCACATCAAACTAGATGGTAGGGATCCAGTACGGCTCCCTCATCTACTCTACCTTCTGTTTTCCAGCACACGTTACATCAATAAATGATGTTGAAGATACATTTAGAATAAATAAGTCATCCTGACATGTATGACACATTAATAATGGAAACACTGTTTTTCTTAACTTCCCTTTGTCCTTCCTAAACATCTCCCATGTTTGAAGCTGAAGGCACTTCAAATTAAACAACATGTTTTCAGATCCAGCAGTAAGTGACGCAGTTGGTTTCTACTTTGTTATTACATGAAATTACCCGCTTTGTGTCTGCTAGGCCTCTCGGGATTGGTTCATGCAATTGCACAAAAGAGGAACTAAAATGCTCAGGGTGATTTGAATCCCAAAGGTGGGAGGGGAGAGGGGGGGTGGATTATTTGATAGACAGTCTGGAAGCTACTGTAACTGCAACTGCCATCTTGATGCAGCTGAAGTCAACCACAGTTTCCTCGCCTCTCTTCGTGGGAGAAGAAACAGCCTCTCTGATATATTTTAAATTTGACCAGGGCCCCAAATGCTCTTGTTGCAAATACGGCGATGTGATGACACTGGAAATGATTCACGAGTCTCATTCGCTGAACATATGAGAAAGTGAAGTAAAGAAATCCAATGGATAGAGTGTAAACCGTACACTAGAGAGTTGTTGTGACACTGCTACAGTCCGCCTTGGGTGGTTGTTGTACCAGCTGAAAATTCACCTGTACTGTAAAGGAAAAAATGAAATACAAAGCTATAAAAGAGCCTCGCGTTGGTGAGTACGTTGTTTCAAAAAAAAGAAAAGTCAAGTCTAAAAAAATTCTAACATGTTGGAGGGACAGTCTGTAACATGTGTTGAGCCAAAAGGATCACACATCCTCCCTCATGCTAAGGTTCCTCTGTGTCAAGATATGGGACATTTCCATGAAGAAAAAGACAACGTAGACACCTGGTGCAGCAGGCAAAACCACCTGGCCAGTCGCTGTGAAGCTTTGTCTTCGGCTAAGGTGACCCTTCCACAATCCAAAACCCTGGTTAAACATCTGGCACACGAGCTGCCCCTTCCTAGAGATCTTCACCCCCTATTTCTCTTCAGGAATTTTAATTCTCATGCAGGCATCCTTTTCAGGCATGTTATTTCACGTTGAAAATAAGCCAAAGCAACGCGTGGGTTGCTTGCAAAATTTGAATGCCAACATTTGTCTATTTCTTTGAAGAAGGAAGAAATACTGGAGAGTGGAAGTGAATGCTTTGCAAGCAAGAAGTGTGTGGGAATTTCTATTTCAGAATCATGTTCAATATTTCAATGCACCTGCAGGAGACTCTCAGTAGGTGTGCGGAGTGAGTGCATTATAATTCACTGTACTCCACATTTATTTTAATCCTTATTTTACCAGGTAAGTTGACTGAGAACACACCCTCATTTACAGCAATGACCTGGGGAATAGTTACAGGGGAGAGGAGGGGGGATGATGAGGCGGTCATGATAGTATGAGGGCCAGATTGGAAATTTAGTCAGGACACCAGGGTTAACACCCCTACTCTGACAATAAGTGCCATGGGAACTTTAGTCACCACAGAGAGTCAGGACACCCATTTAATGTCCAATCCGAAAGACAGAACCCTATATAGGGCAATCTTCCCAATCACTGCTCTGGGGCATTGGGATATTGTTTTAGACCAAAATCACCACTTCCAGCAGCATCTGGTCTCCCATCCAGAGACCAACCAGGACCAACTCTGTTTAGCTTCAGAGGCAAGCCAGCAGTGGGATGCAGGGTGCTATGCTGCTGGCCTTACATAACATACTGTGCATTTTCTATATTGAACTGACAGTGAAATGAGCCTCCCATCATCTGGCGAGGCACCGAGCTGTGTTTTGACAGGCATGTAATGAAGTGATGTTTCCTTGCGATGAGCTGCTGTTATGATTATTACCACTATGATCGTTACCTTCAGGCTGAGTGCCACTTGTTGTCTCAGAGAGGGAGAGAAGGCGATCTACTATACTGATGTTCAGACCATGATCAGTTGCAGGCTCCCAGTCAACACTCAATTTTCTCCTTAGGGCTGGTGCCATCAGTATAGGTAAAGTGGGCAATGTGAGATATTTACTGCATGTTTTTCTGTTTGACATTGCCTCTTTGCCAGACACTTTTTTCAAGGAGGGTCTATAATCTAGATAGAACAGAAATAAGTGAGAAATTGTTTGCCAACCAGTTGTGAGTTGAATTTGAATGCACCTCACCCGTCGTTCAGCTGGTCTTCCACTTTTTGCAAGGTGAAGTTACACGATCTGTAAGACTGTAAATCACGAGAGACTGACTGTATCACTATTCACTCTGTATGCCGGCAAACTTTTCATGCCCACTCCCCAGGTGCAGAAGGTCTCAGTGTCTGTTGGCGGTGTGCTTCCAGAGTTAGGTCTATACAGTGAATTGGCTCGGATCAGATGTGCATTGTAAGCGCTCTCGACCTAAGAGACTTAGACTCAAGAATGAGTTATGGTTCTAGCTCTAGGACAACGCAGTGTTTCCTGGGTTCACGCAGATGACAAAAACATTATCCCCAATCCCTTTTTTCTCTCCACCGAGACATTGGGGATTTCAAACTGAGCCTTGTCTAATGGTATGAATATGTTTTTTGGCAAAGAGTTGTGGAAAAAATGTCAAATTGAAGAAGAAAAAAAAAGACTCAGGAAGTTCATCATGTTTGATGACAGACTTGACAATGAACAGGGCAGGATGTCATGCAAGACGAACCCTTCGTTTGAAACTGTTTTGATTCGCCTCACTGGATGGTTTCCTGTTAATAGCAAATCACTGGTTAAAGAACAACATTTGTGAGAATATTGTTTGGTAGATCCATTTTGAACCTGATCACTCAGTGACTCTTCTATTTCTCAAAGACAGCCAGTCCTGTACTCTCTCTCCAATTGATGTGCAGTTTTAATTAAGCATAATGAACATAATTATTTTATCCATCCGATGATACTGAAGTGATACTCCACTTTACATATCTCATGTTGTAATGTTGGTCTCAAATGGACAAATGGATGTCAAACAGATTGAAATCAACAACTATGTGCGGTGATACGGCGCATTTGTGTTTTTCATGTGAAACAAAAGGTCCAAGCATACTCATTGAAAGAAGTGGAAATCTCAGGCTTTAAAGAAAAATCTGACATGGTAACATTCCCAACAATAGTATAATTACACGCTAAATATGGGTCGGTATTAAGATCCACTGGGGACTAATATCAAATTGGCTTTGGCTTCAACAAGGTTTGCAGCAGAAATCACATACTTCAGATACTGACATTTATGTGGTTCCTAATTGGTTTTAAAAGAGAAAAATCGGAAGGAAATGGCTTGAAGTAAAATAGTCAAATATGCATTTCCCCTTAGATATCATGGTTTTTGTAGCCCAAAATGTGCATAATAGATCATAATAATAGGTCGATTTTTATTCATCGTTATCTTTGTTCAAATGAACTTATTGGGGATTTTAGACCTTGAAAAACAGAATAGACTATCCATTCTCTCTCGCTCTCTCGCTCTCTCAGGGGTTTTATTGGCATGAGAAACAAATGCTGACATTGCCAAAGCAAGTGAAATAGATAATAAACAAAAGTTAAATAAACAATAAAAATGTACATTACACTCACCAAAGTTCCAAAAGAATAAAGACATCTCTCTCTCTCACACACACACACACACACACACACACACACACACACACACACACACACACACACACACACACACACACACACACACACACACACACACACACACACACACACACACACACCTCATGTTTTCGCATGACCATCAAGCACTCACATACATTTGACATTGAAAACATCTTAAGCCATTAACCCCTGTCGACCACTAAATTCCACTTTTTCTTATCAGTCATCCCAATGGTCTTTGTCTTAGTACAGCCCCCCATCCAGGATAAGGTTTGGTATGGGGCAGTATAACCAAAGCATAAAGAAAGGGTTCTTACTACTCCAAGCGGAAATGACTGCATACATGTTGTCTTATGGGAAAGCAATGACCTGTGAAATATTCTCATAGCAATTGCCCTAAACGCTCATGTGTCCGTGATAATTGGCCAAAAGTTGTTTAAGAATGAGAGATAAGTTGTGCAGAGTGCAATGGGGGGCTATACCATTACAGAAGCTTTGTTTGGAGGAATGCAGAAAGATAGGCCAGTGGAACACTGTGTGGAACATCCAGGGATCCTCAGTTGTTCTGAGGTGCCATCATCCGATACACAAATAATGTTTACATTGTCATTTGACTGAACTCCTTTTCTTGAGCAAAGGTCAAAAGGGCACCACCATCAACCTAATCACAATCAAAAGCAGCAACAGGACCTCCTGGAGTGGCACAGCAGTCTAAGGCACTGCGTCGCAGTGCTTGAGGCATCACTACAGATCCGGGTTTGATTCCGGGCTGTGTCGCAGCCGGCCGCGACCGGGAGACCCATGAGGCGGCGCACAATTGGCCCGGCATTGTTAGGGGAGAGTTTGGCCAACCGGGATGTCCTTGTCCCATCGCGCTCCAGCGGCTCCTGTGGCGGGCCGGGTGCATGCACGCTGACACGGTTGAGGCTGGCTTCTGGGTTAAGCGAGCAGTGTGTCAAGAATCAGTGCAGCTTGGCAGGGTCGTGTTTGACCCTTCGCCTCTCCCGAGTCCGTAAGGGGGTTGCAGCGATGGGACAAGACTTTAACTACAAATTGGGGGTTAAACAAACCCCCCAAAAAGACAGGCAAACAAAACATTCTTCAGAGCACAGAAAAATGATTTGTGATCAAAGAAAGAACATGGGCTTCGACAATTATTTCTAAAAGGTCATTATAGCCGTGAGTACTTCCAAGGCCACTTTTCAGCAGTCTGACATGATGAGCTTCAGTGCCTGACAAGGAGAGACAGAGTGATTACAGGCTGCTATCTCATCCACCCATAAGGTAGGGTAAAATCCTCTGGGCTAATGGGTTAGCTGTGTCTACATCTTCTTTTACAAAAGAAGGAAAGGTTCTTCAGTGAGCACACATACAGTATGCACACACACATACCCACACACACGCGCGTGCTGCGTTGCTATAGGGGAAAGGTTCTTCAGTGCACACACACATACAGTATGCGCACACACACACACACACACACACACGCGCGCTGCATTGCTATAGGGTTTCAATCAGATCTAACAGCAGCACTTGGCCTCCCTCACCATCTCTGCGGCCCTCCAGTGCTTACGACCTGACAGCGCAGCAGTGTAAAGTTTTCTTCCTTTCCCTTTGATCTACTTTGAGTTCAGATGGAATTTTACTGCCTTGAGAATAGACAAGAGACAGCAATGTCATTTAAACATCCGGCCTTTTCGGGAACACATAAGAGAAAAGGGTGCACAGTAGTTGAGAAGTACATTTTCAAGTTTCGCAGGCTTAGAAGCGAAGGGTAGGGGGCAAGTGTTCAAGAACAGGACATAAAAAGAGACTAAAGCTACTGTTGTTTTTACAGAACTATCTGCAGATGCATTTATACAAGTGAACAATAGGCAGGTTTCCACTGACACAGGTTTTTCTGTGATGGAAATGGCAGATATAGGAGAAGCCTTCTGAAGATCGATAACATCTTGATCCATTCGACAGGGATGGATTTGTCTTTCGTCAAACTTCATTGCGACAAATGGTCATGGAAACGGTGTTTTTCGAATAAATGATGATCGCCAAATCATTTTGAAGGTATGCGGGGTCACTGCGTAACTTTTACACTCCACTCCGCATTTCATTCTAAATGCCTACTGCTTCAACTATAAAAAAGATTGTTTCTTTGCAGGACAAGGATTGTCCTGACTTTTTAAGAACGCCTGAATTGCTTCGCCTTGCATGTCTGGTTGGCTGGCAAGTTTCACCAACCAACTATTTCAGATCTACCGGAGTGCAAGTATCACCATGGCACGGGACCAAGGCGATATGTTGGCACATGAGAATTGTTAGAATATGGCAAATATGAGTCAATTATTGCTTTCTGTACATGCTGTTTTTCGCGGGCCTACCTGAGACAAATTGTGGAACACGCTAATGGAAACATAGCTAGTGTTGTTATTTTAACCAGAGAACATGTTCCCAGTCTGTATAGTTGTATCATCATATGGTTGGCACCGGTTCGGTTGATTGGCAGTTGGCAGGTTGCAAACCCAAAAGTTCTCCAGCTGTCAACCAGTCCAGACAGAACACTGAGTAAGCATATTAAGTCAAGGTCAGGGGAACCAGGCACCGCGTCAGTTTTGCGAGCACACACTAATTCACCAAAGGAAAACCTGAAATCTGTCAATACCCGGAACAGAAGACAGGTACAAAAGGGGGGCCAACCTCACATTTATTCCTTCGCTCTCAACTCAGACCAGCCCACCTGTTTGAAGAAGCCCAAAACTCATGAGACACATCGGGCTGAGAGAAAGGGGGCAAAGAAGAGAAGTATGGGAGCTGAAGTTGCACCAACCGATCGCATCAATTAATACCAATAAAGACCTTAAGTGACAACACAGAGAGGCATTAGGCCCGACAAAGCGCGGCAGCTTTGTTCCTGCGAGGCGCCAGCTGCCGGCGTGCAGGCCCAGAGGACTGGCGGGTAGCCGTCGGTTCTGCTCCAGCGGCGCGCTGGGCTGGGGTGGGCGGCTGCGGTATGGCACGCATGGGCCGGGCCGGCTCCCCGTGCGAGTGCAGTATTAATGAGGCGACAGCACGGCCCTGCTTCCGTATTCATTAGGCATCTGGGCCAGCAGATGTGAAGTGCCGCCTCAAGACGAATAAAAAATGACTTCCCATCTGGACTCCCTAAACTGGAAAAGACAAGAGCAGTTCGCTCTCTTTTTCACTTTCCCTCTCCCGGTGGCTTTCTCTCTTCCCTATTCGCCTCTCTCTCTCTCTCTCTCTCTCTCTCTCTCTCTCTCTCTCTCTCTCTCATTTAACGGTTAGGTCCTTGAAAGTAGCTAAAAGAGGGAACCTTGTCGAAGTGTGATCTGGTATCAGCCACTGATGAAGTGATTGAGGTGGTGATTGTCAAAGATAAAAGGTTAGTTTCATCTCTATAATGTATTCAAGTAGCCTTCGAGACCCTCTTAGTTATGGTTCCCAGCTTCCTCTCAGGTCACAGCACATCATTTGATTGATTCTTTCAATTGAGCAAGTTGGCTTTCTATGACGCAAGGCCATCTAGAGGGCACTTATTTCAGAATATTTGTTTTATTCAGACTTCTTTCTGCTCTTCTAGCTTGAAAAAAAAAACTAAAATCAAACACAACTGGTCAACAGATATGGCTCGGTGAGTTAAATCCTCTGAGTAGGTCAAAGTCATCTCTTCCAAATAAACATTTGGTTACTGTAATATTCCACACGAATTCCGAAGCACAGAGTAGGCTAAGCCTAAAGCACCAACCAATGTCTTAAAATTCCTGTGAACTTAACCTATTCCAATATGAAATGATCACGTTACCGCTCCTTTCTTAACCCCTTTAATAAGGGCTTCAATTAAAAGGCGAATTTCCCATCATCTGATTTTTTGGTGATTTTATCTGCTGAGTCCAAATGACCAAGCTAGCGTTCAGACAGCAGGTTGTCCTCTGCTCGCTGGCTCCCACCTGAGATACTGTGAAGGTCAACCAGCAAAAAGCCACAGTATGCTCCTCCCCTGTGCCTAACAGCCCAATGTAAAGGCCCATTACCTAAAGGCCCTTAAAGCCATGGCTGCGGCCCAATTCCACTTCTATGACTTCCTTTTCTCATCTCCTTACCTGGTTTCATCAGACCAGAGAATCTTGTTTCTCATGGTCTGAGAGTCTTAAGGTGCCTTTTGGCAAACTCCAAGCGGGCTGTCATGTGCCTTTTACTGAGGAGTGGCTTCTGCCTGGCCAATCTACCATAAAGGCCTGATTGGTGGAGTGCTGCAGAGATGATAATCCTGGGGCCTGCTGAGTGGTGCAGTGGTCTAAGGCACTAGTGCTAGTGCTAGCTGTGCCACTAGAGATTCTGGGTTCGAGTCCAGGCTCTGTCACAGCCGGCTGCGACTGGGAGACCCATGGGGTGGCGTACAATTGGCCCAGCCGCGTCCAGGTTAGGGGAGGGTTTGGCCGGCAGGGATGTCATTGTCCCATCATGCACTAGCGACTCCTATGGCAGGCAGGACGCAGTGCATGCTGACACGGTCCCCAGATGTACGGTGTTTCCTCTGACACAAGGGGTTAAAAAGGGGAAAAAAAGAGATGGTTGTCCTTCTGGAAGTTTCTCTTATCTCCACAGAGGAACTCAAGAGCTCTGTCAGAGTGACCATCGGGTTTGTGGTCAACATCTTGACCAAGGCCCTTTGCTCAATTTGGCCAGAAATTTGGCCCATTGCTCAGTCTGGCCAAATTCTTATATTTTCATGCATAATTTTTTCTCCATATGTTTCTTGGTGACCTTCAATGCTGCAGAATATTTTTGGTACCCTTCCCCAGATCTGGAGCTGTCTCGGAGCTCTACGGACAATTCCTTCAACCTCATGGCTTGGTGTTTGCTCTGTCAATTGTGGGACCTTATATAGACAGTTGTATGCCTTTCCAAAACATGTCCAATCAATTGAATGTACCACAGGTGGACTTCAATCAATCTCAAGGATGATTCATAGAAACAGGATGCACCTGAGCTCAATTTTGAGTCTCATAAGCAAAGGGTCTGAATACTTATGTAAACAAGGTATAAATACAGTATATTAGGCACTGTCTATAATGTAGGCTATATGGCAAAATGACTTGTTTAGAAAGGTTGTACTTTGAGATTTCAGTTGACAAAGTCATTACAGTTCTTTTCCTTTGTTCTAATGAGGGCACTGCTGTTGGTCAATAAAGCTGACCATTTACAATTTACAATGGAGCCCTGCAACAATTGACTGAGAGGAAATGTTTAAATTGAATGTGTCATTGTCACTGGTCATTGTTCTTTCACCGCAAATAACAGCAAATATCCTTTATATCCCCAGAGATACAATTAGCAAGTGAAGGACTCAGTAAGAAATACAAAAGGAGTGGAGAAAAACAACCAAAATAATGTGGATATTATGTTTAATAATAGAAGCCAGGTTTACAGGGGGGAGTGATTATCATTCAAGTTTGAGGAGCACCGACCAGGTGTGTGTGGTCTAAGAAACATGGACACCAAAGGCAATTTGTTTCACTCAGCCAGATTTTGTTGCCTCTCTGGGTGGTAGGCATCTTCAGCTCTGCGCTTTGCGCGAGCGTCATCCGTTTCAGATGAAGAGTAATGAGCAAGCCACTGTGGCCAGGCCCTCAAGACATGGCGAAACTAAGGTAGGCAGAGACATCATGATTACCAGCAGCTGGGAGATCAGGCCTGCCAAAGCATGTCACTAATGGTTTGTGAAAGCTAATTCAGCGAACAGCACTCATTCGATCAGGCGATTAGAGTCCATAGCATCACATACGCTGGTGATGGCCTGTGATTGTGTTGCCAGAGTTAACCTGTAGACATATGCAGAGTCAGACGGGACCATGGGAAGTCAAACGACAGTGAAAAATTAGGCAGATGGATTTACGGTGATGGCAAAGTCATGCAGTAAGATCATTTTGGGAAAGTAAACATAATATTGATTATGTACATTCATTTCCTCAACGTCACGTTTACACCGTTTTTAAACAGAACCTACCCTTATATTTGACACGTCTACTGTAACACTAGAGTGGCTAATGTGTAAATCACTGATTATTAGCCCATCTGACGCCTGTAATAATAAGGTAGCGGGTGCTTATATTTGTCATATTTCACACATGTATATTAGAAATGTTTTTTTTTTTGCATAGCCTAACTCCCCCTGAGACACCCTCAGGGAGTGGGGTCACGGCCAGGTCGGCCATTATCAACGGCAACCCTGGAGCAAATAGTGTTAAGTACCTTGTCGGCTTAGGGATTAAAACTACTGATCTTTCGGTTACTGGCCCAACCCGCTAACCGCTAGGCTACCTGCCACCCCGAGCTGCAGCTAGTAATGCTGAAAAGGGCTTTAGGCTGAGCAGCAGGCCAGCTGACAGTGGTGAGATAATCCCAAGTCCTTTTGAGCAACAGGAAACACTGTGAGGGGAAACGGAGGGAAGAAGACAAATATTTATCAGGAGATTTTCGACCACTCGATAGAGACAGGCACCATTCGAAGCAAATGAGACCTGTCACATATTTTACACGGCCGCGCTCTCATTAAAGTCGGAAGGCGCTCGCCGCGGTAATTGTTTTAATTTATTTGTTTATGGCGAAGACAGAGGGGACGGGCACATGGCACTTGCCTTTTTTATTGGGAACATATGGAACACATTTATCACCATTTGCAGCTATCGGCCTAAATGATTTTATTAACTAATTTGTAGCTTTACAATTTTTTAATCAAACACATGCTGCGCACCGTAATGTTTTGTTAATGCTCCCAGGCTTGTAAAGGGAGCAACTGCAACCAAAGGGAAATAAATAAAATAAAAAATAGGAAAATAAATAAAAAATCTGAAGAAATGAAAATGCAGAGAGGGGTTTTGGGGTTGTTGGCGAGGGTGAGAGAGAGAGAGAGGGAGAGGGCACATCGCCCCTGAGGCGTTACCGTTAGCATCAGCAGTTTTAATGTATGGCAGTGATGATAAAGGTTATTATGGGGCTGCACTACTGGGCCCGAAGGTATTTAGGATGCCATAGAGCACGGTAGTTTACCTGAGCTAAGTGAAGTGGCAAAGGCTTTTCTGCTGTAGCGAACACGCTTTTGTTCTCTCCCAAGGACCGCTGCTTTGGCCCGTGCCTCATTGCTAGGATAATGTGGGGTCTTCAGGGACTCTTGGCTACTGTGGTAACTTATGTTGGGAGTTGAAGTAATGTTATTTGGACCAATACACACATGGCACAGGAAATACTAATAGTTTTAAGTCTTGGAGTGAAATGAACAGGGCCCTAGAGGTTGTAATCAGGAGGTGCCAGCTAAAATAACCATACATAACCTTTTATTGATTCTGTACAGTAATAATGTAGTAATTGAAATGGTTCAGCTGCAAGTGTAATAAAAGTTAATTGGCAAAACAATGCATGTTAGCAAGTTTGTACAGTAGAACAATTTTTGCAATGTGCAGCGTCATACAAGGTTCTATAGACACTACTGTAGCCTACAACAGTGCAATGTTATGACGTGGAAGATGGTATATATTTCACCCAAATTAGTAGAGCTTCATGTAGTATTGTTTAAACCCTCACAAAAGAGACATAATGTGATTGTTTGAAAATATACAGTACCAGTCAAACGTTTGGACACAACTGAGTACTGGTATTGTACCTTCAGACATATCTTTCAACAGCAACAGAGTTGGGTGGTGAGGTGAGTTGCAGAGGTGAGTTGCAGACCACAACCACACTGTATATTTAAAGGTCAAATGCAGACATTTAAAAACTAATCTCATGTCAAATCATTTCTGGGTAAAGGGTAACAATTAAGTACATCAAGCAAGAATTTTGCTAGGACTGTCTGGGAGTGGTATAAATGGGGAGGGGAAAACTAGTTGAGAGGTTTGGATCTCTCTTTCTTACAGGTCTATTAAGTAATGTATTGACTGGTGATGGTGCTATTCAGGCCAAAACGCCATCCCACCAAAACAGGCAGAAACGTCATGGGTCTTTTCAAACAGCTCTTACACTAAACGGGCATCATCTTAATTTTCAAAATTTCACACTATTATTCAAACCTCATTCTTTGGAAATATAAATACTGAACTAAAATATATAAACGTAACATGTAAAGTGTTAGTCCCATGTTTCATGAGCTGAAATAAAAGATCAGAGAAATGTTACATGCGCACAAAAAGCTTATTTTGTTTACATCCCCGTTAGTGAGCATTTCTCCTTTTTCAAGGTAATCCATTACATGGTTTGCATATCAAGAAGCTGATTAAACAGCATGATCATTACATAGGTGCACCTTGCGCTGGGGACAATAAAAGGCAGTTTTATGTCTCACGTGATGTCTCAAGTGTTGAGGTCCCGTGCAATTGGAATTCTGACTGCAAGAACGTCCACCAGAGCTGTTGCAAGATAATTGAATGTAAATTTTTCTACCATAGGCCGCCTCCAACATCATTTTAGAGAATTTGGCAGTACGTCCAACCGGCCTCACAACCACAGTGTAACCACGCCAGGCCAGGGCCTCCACATCCGGCTTCTTCACCTGGGGGGATCATCTGAGACCAGCCACCCGAACAGCTGATGAAACAGGAGTATTTCTGTCTGTAATAAAGTCATCTTGTGGGGAAAAACTCATTTTGATTGGCTTGTACTGGCTCCCCAGTGGGTGGACCTACGCCCTCCCAAGCCCACCCATGGCTGCACCTCTGCCCAGTCATGTGAAATCCATAAATTAGGGCCTAATTTATTTATTTCAATTGACTGATTTCCTTATATGAACTGTAACTCAATAAAATCGTTGAAATTGTTGCATGTTGCGTTTATTTTTTTCTCAGTATAAAACACAGGATAATTACATTTTTGACTGCACTGGCCCTTTAAGCTATTAGCCAGTCTGCCCACAGAGCAGCGTGTCTGCTGATTTGATTAGTCATTATATAGAAATAAATAATGCAGCAAACATCAAGGCTACCATACAGTATCAGACAATGGATCTTGATTGAATGTCTGAGAAAAATATGAGGAATTAAAGTCAGCAGTAGATTGTACAGTAAAGGTATCAGTCCCAAGCCCCTGCCACTCCAGAAATATTATCTGGTCTCTTGATGCACATCTTTTATATCGGCTGTTTATAACAAACATTTGTTCCCCTCACCCTTGAACCCGAATACCCTCTGGAAGCACCCTTCAAACAATGCATTCAAAAACGATGCAAATCAGCCTGAAAGACTGTCATGAACAGAATAAGCCAAAACCTCCACCAGTGATGCGCTGTGAGTGTGACATGCCAACAGGTCCATTATCACAGAGGCAAAGCCAAGGCCTTCCATTTGGCCTCCCCATCCCAACCACCTTATTCTCTCACTCTCCTTCCCTCCTGATCTCTCACTGTTTACAATAGTAATAACAAAGTGGTGTACATGCATGCAGGAGCACGGGGGTAAAGTCATTCCCAATGATGTCAGCTGTCAAGTCCGTGGAAGCTTGACCGGGGGCGACGCCACACGCTCAGCTTCACTTTGTTTCATGATTAGGGTCCCGTCTTGACAGAACAGGGTGAGGGGGCGCGATGGTTGGTGTTGCTCGTACGATGGGGGTAATTTAGCCCCATTTGTAGATCGACAGCTGGACAGAATTCACTAGTGCAATTTGGACTCGATTCGTACAGGGAAGAACGTTCTATTAAAATATGATCTCTGGTTCCGCAGAGGGTTCTATTCCGGCCTAGTTGGATGTCCCCCTCTTTAGGGTCGTAATGGGAAGGGCTCTTCCATGTCACCCTGCTTACTTGGGCGTCTCTGCGGTGGTACAGGTTATTTTCACTGGCAGTTGGCACCCCCTTTTACGAGTCGTTGTGTGGGATTTCAATGCACTTGTTTGTGTACAGATGCTCGCAGCTGGGTAGCTTTGAGACTCTGAGAAACTGTCTGCCGTTTTGGTTTATTGAAGAGATCTTTTGAGCAGGCTGCACCACAGCAAAGGAGTTAACACGAAAGGTGATTGGAATGGCTGTAGAAGTGCAAGATCCCAGCAACAGCCTGTTTGTGTGTATTATTTAGAATGGGCAGATGACGGAAAGGACTGAATTACATGCTTGGTTTTGTCATTTAGGGTCTTGAGAAAACTGCTTGTCACAGTCTGTCCGTTTACAGAACAGTGGCTACAGATGTGATTCACAGGCCATGAAACCACAGATGTGGTGCTCAAATGAAAGACCTTACTTATATGAAGTATTTAGAAGTATAAATGTATCATCACTTCAGCTCATATCAGAGAAGCAAGTACTGTGGATCCACCAGCCCCTACGTACAGTTGAGTCGGAAGTTTACATACACTTAGGTTGGAGTCATGAAAACACGTTTTTTAACCACTCCACAATTTTCTTGTTAACAAACTATAGTTTGGGCAAGTTGTTTGGACAAACAGATTATTTCACTTATAATTCACTGTATCACAATTTCAGTGAGTCAAAGGTTTACATACACTAAGTTGTCTGTGCCTTTAAACAGTTTGGAAAATTCCAGAAAATGATGTCATGGCTTTAAAAGCTTCTGATAGGCTAATTGACATCATTTGAGTCAATTGGAGGTGTACCTCTGGATGTATTTCAAGGCCTACCTTCAAACTCAGTGCCTCTTTGCTTGACATCATGGGAAAATCAAAAGATATCAGCCAGGACCTCAGAAAAATAATTGTTGACCTCCACAAGTCTGGTTCATCCTTGGGAGAAATTTCCAAACGCCTGAAGGTACCACGTTCATCTGTACAAACAATAGTAAGCAAGTATAAACATGATGGGACCATGCAGCCGTCATACCGCTGAGGAAGGAGACACGTTCTGTCTCCTAGAGATGAACGTACTATGGTGTGAACAGTAGCAAATGACCTTGCAAAGATGCTGGAGGAAACAGCTACAAAAGTATCTATATCCACAGTAAAACAAGTCCTATATCGACATAACCTGAACGGCTGCTCAGCAAGGGACAGAGATCGTACTTTTTGGAGAAATGTCCTCTGGTCTGATGAAACAACAATAGAACTGTTTGGCCATAATGACCATCATTATGTTTGGAGGAAAAATGGGAGGCTTGCAAGCCGAAGAACACCATCCTAACCGTGAAGCATGGGGGTGGCAGCATCATGTTGTGGGGTGCTTTGCTGCAGGAGGGACTGGTGCACAAAATAGATGGCATCATGAGGATGGACAATTACATGGATATATTGAAGCAACATCTCAAGACATCATTCAGGAAGTTAAAGCTTCGCAAATGGGTCTTCCAAATGGACAATGACTCCAAGCATTCTTCCAAAGTTGTGGCAAAATGGCTTAAGGACAACAAAGTTAAGGTATTGGAGTGACCATCACAAAGACCTGACCTAAATCCTATTGAACATTTGTGGGCAGAACTGAAAAGGCGTGTGTGAGAAAGGAGGCCTACAAACCTGACTTAGTTAGCCAGCAGCATACCACCCTGCATACCACTGCTGGCTTGCTTCTGAAGCTAAGCAGGGTTGGTCCTGCTCAGTCCCTGGATGGGAGACCAGATGCTGCCGGAAGTGGTGTTGGCGGGCCAGTAGGAGGCATTCTTTCTTCTGGTCTAAAGAAATATCCCAATACCCCAGGGGCCAGTAGGAGGCATTCTTTCTTCTGGTCTAAAGAAATATCCCAATACCCCAGGGCAGTGATTGGGGGCACTTCCCTGTGTAGGGTGCTGTCTTTCGGATGGGACGTTAAACGGGTGTCCTGATTCTCTTAGGTCATTAAAGATCCCATGGCACTTATTGTAAGAGTAGGGGTGTTAACCCCAGTATCCTGGCTAAATTCCCAACCTGGCCCTCAAACCATCACCTAATAATCCCCAGTTTATGATTGGCTCATTCATCCCCTGTAACTATCCCCCAGATTGTTGCTGTAAAGGAGAATGTGTTCTCAGTCAATGTATCCGGTAAAATAATAGATAAGTATTTTTTTTAAATAAAAGTCAGGATGATTGGGACAAAATTCACCCAACTTATTGTGTGAAGCTTGTGGGAGGCTACCTGAAACGTTTGACCCAAATTAAACAATTTAAAGGCAATGATACCAAATACTAGTTGAGTGTATGTAAACTTATGACCCACTGGGAATGTGATGAAAGAAATAAAAGCTGAAATAAATCATTCTCTGTACTATTATTCTGACATTTCACATTCTTAAAATAAAGTGCTGATCCTAACTGACCTAAAACAGGGAATTTTTACTTGGATTAAATGTGAGGAATTGTGACAAAATGTATTTGGCTAAGGTGTATGTAAACTTCCGACTTCAACTGTATAATGGCACTATAGACATCTAAGGGCTCTGTAACTGGTCTGTATATGATACTCTAAATGACAAACAAAGCAAAATGGGAGAGCACTAATACATTAGAGGCCTACTCTAACTATACGACCCCTGCAGTGTGTCGCACCAAAGGAGGCTTTATACTGTATGTTGTAATGCTTTTTTAAAACCATGACTCACTGGAGGTTTGGATCTGTCTTATATTAGTCTCTATTATACAATTTTCTGGGTAATAGATGTGAATATTGTTATGACATTATACGGGAAAATCACCATATAATTTTACCACAACAACTACTATACTACTACTACTACTACTACGACAACTACTATAGTACTACTACTACTACTGATGCTACTACTATTACTACTACTACTACTATTACTGATACTACTACTATTACTACTACTACTACTACTGATGCTACTACAACTACTAGTACTAGTACTACTGCACTAATACTATAGTACTACTACTATACCGAAAGGTTGCTGGATCGAATCCCCGAGCTGATAATAACCTAATAATAATAATAATGGTGAAGATGTGAGGAACATGGTGTCTGGTCTCCTAGTTAGCCTGTCCCAGATGTCCCTTCTCACGGTAGAGTCCCCCTGGTGATACCTGGACACGCTGTAAAGACGAAAGGGCCCATGTGTTAATTAAAAACCCCATCTGCATGGCCCATCGATGTCTTCACACCCCGGGACATTGGGGACGGCGAGGTTCACAGAACAACAGCCTCTTCTCTCTCAACTTCTGCTCTGCTTCGTCCTCAGAGTCTTCCACGGTTGAAGGTAGCAGGCCTGCATTCATAAAGAGTTGTTGGAAGAACTGAAGTACACAAGCTTGTTTTCAGCAGACACACATTGATCTGACAAATGACCTGCAGTGGACATTGTATTTATGTATTTATCCGATGTTTAGTAGTCTGATATTATATTCTGACATCTGACCTGTTCCAAAAGATAAACAGTTTGTGTTAAATAATGGAACACAGTGAAGCCTTTGTTAAAAATGTGCAGGAAAGGGACGTTACTATACATCATTAAGCTGGGTTCTTGAAGGAAAGCCAAATTATCCATCCATTACACGGACTATTTTGAGAAGTGAATATTTCCATAACCTGCCAAAAATCTGAGCCAAAGTAATTGATGTTTCTCCATAATGGATTACTGTTCTTTGGAAGAAGGTTGTGCTGTGGTGTAAACCATTCTCACATATTCTGGACAAGGACTGCTACTAGCAAGACATCCTCCTGTTGTCCTGTAAGATCTATGTCTCCAGGCATGAGAACACATTTGGTCCAGGTTTATTGTGAAATCACATCTAATTACGTGGAATGGCGTTGGCTAAGTGCCAAGTTAAACTCAAATGGTGGGTTTCAGTTTAAACCATCATATATTTATGCTGCCCCTGTAGATCACATGGAATGTTCCATACTAATCCATACCGCTCACAGCTGTAGACAAATCATTTAAGGAATACATCATTGTGTTCATCAGACGTCCTCCAATTTAAAAACACTCCACTTGCTCTAGGTAGTCACATTCACATGGGAGAGGTGCCTAGAACATACTCAGAGATCAATTAAACAATGGTTGAGTAGTTCTCTGCGGAAGTCGGCAACACTACAGTGAGAAATGGAAATGAACTGACCTGCTTTGGGAAAGATGGTTCACATCTTCTCTTGTTCTTGAATCATCTGTTTTCTATTCATTTCTCTCTTCTTACCTCCTCCTCTTTAAATGGCTGCATTAATCGTTTTTCATATGGTTTGAATTTGAAAACCTACGAAATGACTTAGTGGTTGCCATGGCAGCGCTCTCTCCAGGGGGGGTCAGGGGTTGAAACACATGTCAGGTTTGTGTCGGCCCAGATGGAGGGCTGAAATACTTCCCCCACTTCCCCTCGCTCTCCCAGGAGTTCTGTCCCACTCCCACACTAGAGAAACAGAAGGGATAGGCCAACATGGGAAACGCCATTACGAATCTTTACATTGAGCAGTGTGAGTGTGTGTGTGTGAGTGAGTACAATAGGTGTGTCAAAGTGAATTTACAACTGCGCAAACAATAAGCAGAGGTTGGCATATAAACTTCATTCTCTCTGTCTTTTTTTGAGAACTACCCAACTTCCAAGTAAGAAGTTAAACTCGATAGCATACCTTGAATGTTCTGCTCCCACTCCTCTAAGAGAAAACCTACGGCCATAGATTCTGACATGGTAATCAGCAAATGATTCCTTTATGAATATGTGCCTCATATAACACATCTGGAAAGGCAGCAGTAGGCTACAGGGCTGGGATGCCATGTCTGTGATGGCTCACCATTTGACAGGTAAGCAGGCCACTCTCATAGACAAAACATTGCACGAGTTGTACTAATTTAGATGTCGATCATCTTCAGTGGGGAGCATGTTTATGTCAGCAAGCAGATTACTTTAATATTATCTTAGTCTCTTCTGGGACTTCAACGAGGTAATCGCTGCCTCCAAATAATTTGTTTTGTCAGACAGCTGCATCGTTTATATCTTACATCCATCCATACGTTTATATTTGTGGCACAATATTCCAAGCAGTTAATACTGACACAATATTAAGGCTGGAATGGTGGGAAGATGGTGGACAATGGTTCTAGGCCCACACGACAACCATATTTTATTTTATAGCATTATCGGTGGTACTGACTAATAATAAAGTGATTCTGTTTGTAAACATTTTGCTAATAAGTCATTTACAAAGACATGACTTCAATTGCCAGACAGAGAGTTGCCAGAAAACTCTTCACTTAACCGTGTGCTTTATTTTGGAGGTGTTTTGAAAGGAAGCAGACTGTTTAAGTTTCATCCCAACACCTGCTAACATTTTATTTCATTCCTTCCATCAAGCCACTGCCATGGGAAATTGCAAATGACAGTAAATCAAAACAACAACAAAAAAATTAAAAAATCAGCCCCAATCCCAAATATCCTATCCGTACATTCACGGAAGTTGAGGAAGAGGCTTCAGTTGGGGATCCGCGGTGGATCTCTGGCTCTTCTCACTTACCTGAGTGTTCAGCCTTTGTCTTAAAGATGTGGATGATAGTCTGGGGACAGAGACACTGGGTGTTAAGTCATTGGGGAGAACAGTACGTATATGTGTATAAAGTATACCACTGACCCGTGTACACATCCCTCTGTCGTGTGATGCCAATGACGCAAAGGCCCATCACACTTCCACCCAAACGTAGGTTGAGCCGGCCGTGAGTCAAAGCTGGGAGGATGACGTATTTATGATGTGGGTTGACCCACAGGGACATTGTGATAGATTCAGATCAGATTCCTGCCTCCCTGCCAATGGAGCCCTCTGGTTGTTTATTGCCCCACTACTCAACCTAATCAAATCAAGCCCGATCTCACCTTGATTAGATGATGAATAGCAAACTTCAAATTAATTGACTCTTTATCTTCTTTACTTTCGCTATGCATGGTTCATGGCATTCAGCTCACACCGAGAGGAGTTGCACGTGGTGCTTGTAGCTTTTTGGCAACTCTACCTCATTCACATTATGTTCGGATCATACCAAACGGGGGGAGTGGTTGAACGGAGGCGTGATGTGTCTGCCCAGGGGCCTTGCCTTCACACTCTACAGCACAGTGTTTTGTCTACAGAGGCTCACCTCTCTGCAAACAAACAAACGCCTCCCCGGCTCTCCGTGAGCACCATAAAGCGCTTCATGGTGTCGGTAGGCAGGGATTTACCGCCAGCTCCAGCCCCGGCTCCGACGCGAGCCATCCATTTGCATACAGGCTCTCTCGTCTTCCTTGGCCCCTGCGATGTTCAATATTTCAGATGATGCGATGGGGAAATCGGGCTAATTACCGCCGAACAATCCCTGCGACGGCCTGACCTGCGCTTGTAGGAAGGGTACATCTCCATGTAGCGCCGCTATGCAAATGAGAGCCGTCTCTCTTTTCCTCCATCGCTCCCTCTCTCTTTTTCTCTCTCGGCTTTATCAAAAAATGATGACCCCTGGCTAATTATTAGCGAGCAGGCCCCCCCGCCGGGGGACGGGCCATTGTTCTTCCTGCGGTTTTCACATTAAAGATGGATGTTGAAGGCAGGAGTGTAGGAGGAGAAGAGTGAGCATGATGCTGAGAGACAGAACGGGGCCCTCTCATGTCCACGGGAGGAGAGAAGCAAACACACAATGCTCTCATTGAGGGCGAGCAAGAGGAGCGAGGGTCCATAGGACTTAGATATACAGTCGGACCTGGAGTCTTTGTCTCCCATCTTGCCTTGAGTATTCACTGCACACAGTAGTATTATCCTCGGGCGTCCTGGAAACGCACAGCAGCACCGCAGCATCCTTTACAAGAGCACATTGTTTCACCAAGGCAATTCAGGACAAGTGTCTAGCTCCAGGGCACAACAACAGTGAGACCCACCAGGGAGGTATACTTGTGACCTCGTTCACCAGCCGCCCCGTTCCTTAATCATATCGTCACATGACTACATGTGTATCACATGCGCCTCCATTGACGCCAATAGCTAAAAAGGTTCAAAATTACCATGTTGGCTGATGTTAAAGACCATTTACATTGGACCATTTACAAAGAGAGTTTACCATTAGCTTACAGCTGTGGAAAATTAAACTTAATATGCAATGCCTATAAGGAAAATTGGGAGTGTTTTTTTTTGGGGGGGGGGGTGTGGGGCAGGGACAATACGGTGGGTTTTCAATGCAAGCCAAGGCCCCATCTGTTCCCCTGTTATGACCTTTCCTCCCATACTTTAATTAAGGGACCCCTTTATTTGTCATATACACAAACCAAAAGGTGTCACTCGCAGATGCCCGCTGAATTCACCTTGTTCACGCCACACTCTGACGAAATGGTACTACAACCAGGTAGACATCTAGGTAGTCAGTCCAGCAGGTGCATTTACATGGGAGAAAGCAAGGGGAAAATGGAGAGAAAGAGGAAGAGAAGATCACAGGTCAAGGTCACAAAGTCTTTCACAGGTTGAGAGAAGAGGCCGCGGGGCGTGAAGTCTTAACTTATGCTGATCGGATTCCGGTCGTCTCTCTCAAGGTCGGGTCATGAGCCTCAACAGGGAGCCCGAAGAGCAAATACAATCAAAATAATTGAGCCTGTGACCAAGGGTCGGCATTAGCTATGGAATGCGCCTCCCAGATTATTTACATGCTCGTTAATAATAAATGGGATATATTGGCATGAAATTTAAAAAGGCTTTGCGAGAGCACTCTGGCACCTGAGGAGTTAATTCTGTGTTGTTAAAAGCAGAAACATTTAGGGAGTGAAGTCTGCACTAAGGCTAAGCAACCCAGTGTGATCACAGTGGCAATGCTTTTAAAGCTCTGCAGTGGTGGTTGAATATACAACCATCCATTACTCTTTATACACTTTAAACAAGTCTACAACAACAAAAATAACAAAAAATAAATGGTCAATATTTCAGATAAATCTATCATTTTGCCAGCAATATTAATTCAACTGTAAAGAAATGTTATTTGGCAAAGTTTTGATGTTTAGCGTGTAGGCTACCTTCCCAGTGGGCAAAGCAGACAGAACTAGTGGGAATCTGGTTCTAATGACGTCATGGCAACCAGTATTGCCCGCTGGGTTTTGTTGAAACTGTGTCTCAAAGCCAACAAAATATTCAAGCTAAATTAAATGAGTCAACAAACTGCCATTGTCAGGAATATTCCCAGTAATTTCTCAAATTAACATGATTATACCAATTTGGTATGATAAAATTGCTTACATTAAAACTAAGTGAGAGGTGCAAATGGCTTTAATTGCCGTTCCTAACCCTTGTTCTAATACAGTTGGACATACCCATAATGCAACTCAAAATGTTGCCAGGAACTCAAGCAGAGTACATACAGTATAGATTGCTTCTTGAAACTTTCGCAAACCCACCTTACATTTCCTAGGTTCAATACAGAAACACATATTCAATCAGTATCGTGCTCCAGTCTGTTTAATAATCGTACAACATAATGTAGATACTGAAATCTGGGTTTCAGCAGGGGAAAACCTTGGTTACTTCAGTGTGGTGACATTGCGGTGGTCTCCTTGACCTAGAGAGTACTTGGACATATCAGACACCCTCAGCTCTTGGGTTTGACAGGAGGCCTTGGTGGAATGGAGACCTTGAGTGACTGATTAATGGACTGGACGGCAGAGTGGTAGTCAGGGGGCCAGATTACAGAAACACTGGCTCTCATCTGGGGACGCCTACTTCAGGGCCGCCACGTCGCGAACAGAAACATCCAGAAGCCTCCGTGCCAATCCCCCTCTCCCGCAATTCCCCGCTCTACCCTGGAATTCCAGACGTTGGGGAAATTAATGTTCGGATCTAGCGCGGAGGAGGGTAAGGCAAAGCGCTTGCCAAGCCATCTGAGATCGTCTCTTTTTTTTCTATTTTGTTTGCGCCCGTGAAATGCTGCCGATTCCCAGCCTGGACTTTTTCGGCTCCCCGTCAAATCCCCGCAGTCTTTATGGATTCTCCAGATCTCATTACAGTCAATGAGGCTGCAAAGACTTTTAGATCAAAGTGAAATACTTTAGCTCTGCAGGAAGCAAGGGGGGGGGGGGAGAGAAACTGCCACAGCGAGCCAACAGCAAGTGAGAACCGTCCAGGAAACACAAGTCGGGTAGAGCCGATAAATACACAGCGGTCAACAAAGTTTGCATAAACAACACCTCGCATACATTCAAAGCATTGTGTTGGTCATAAATCCAACAGGCCTCTGTTTTAACATATTCATTATTTGACGGTAGATAATGATTTCCAAGTCTGAGGAGCTTGCAGGCCATAATGTGACGACTTGAATGTATGGAGCAGCACTCATGGGCCTGACCTTGAATAAATTGCCTGGGGGAAGAGAAAGGCTTTGTGAATCGCCTAGCATCAATGCGACAGATCTGTGTGTCATAATGAAAATGAGTGGTTGCCTGGTGGGCTAGTTTAGTGGAGTACTGATGAACCCGTTCAGCGATCCATCGGGCAGCATGTGTGGCATTATGCTATTCTCCACTGTAGCCCGTCACTTTGTCATTTCACCATGGGGACTGAGCTGTATCTGTCACAGAGAAATGCTGAGCAGTAGCCTTAAGGCCTATCACTGAGTCTGGAATGAATTGAAACTTAGAGAAACACAAAGTGCTTTCTTAGTCGGATTATTAGAAAATAATTCATTTGTACAGGTTTGGAACTATTTTCCCAATCTAACTACACAGCCACAGCTCTCTGTATGCCATTTTTAAAAAACTGGGTAACACTTCCTTAGCCTAGATCGTTTGATATCATTCTAACTCCTTGTAAATTCTTTCATAGTTTCGTAAATCTGGCTAGTTTGAAAGTATGACTATGTTGTGAAAGCTATGCAAAGCACTTTCTGATTAAGTGTAAGGAACTAAGTGCCAGACACACTGTAAGTACATCAAAGTGAGCCTTGCCAGACAGGTTATGTGAATGTCAAAAGTTAAATGTTATTCCAGATAATTATTGTTAGAATTTTACACCAGAGAGTAATAGTTTCACTTTGGTGTTTTATTTGTCTTTTCTGAGTCTGAGGGACAGTAATTTGTCATCAGATTGGGAATATCATCTCTGTGTCTTCTCATTTCAAACCTGTAACTAAAAATACATAGGAGAACCCTTTGAAGAACCCTTTTTGGTTCCATGTAGAAATGTTTCCACAGAGGGTTCTACATAGAATCCAAAAGGGTTCTACCTTGAAAAAAAAATGTTCTCCCATGAGGACAGCCGAAGAACCCTTTTGCAACCATTTTTTCTAAGAGTGTAGTGCTTCATGCCTGTGGCTGGGAACCATCGTCCATTCACATGAACGGTAATCCCCTCTGTAACAGACAGCAGTAGAATTCACATAATTATACGTAATTAATGACATCAGCAGACTGTAACAGACGTTTTCTTTTATTTGTCCATGGGAGAAACAGAAAGCCAAAAGGCCTACGCCCAGATCCAATCCAAACATCGGAGTGTTGTCCAAGTTCATGTCCATTTTAGCTGAGAGCCAATACCATAGAGAATGGAATGTTTAGAATTGTAGTGAGGTTTATAGTCGTGAGCCACACGTGCTAGAAAAAGCTCATTTACAAAGCAGGATCAGGTCAGTTGAGTGGTCAAACGATATCAAGTTTAAAGGTTGATCCACTTTTCACAGTCAGCTGGTGAGAAGCTGGAGGAGGCTCATGTGGGAGTCATGTTAGGACCAGGAGTGTTGTCCTGGGGCAATACAAGTGTTTAGAACTAACTAAGTGTGTTACATGGAATTCAGCACTAAATCCAGCTCACAAGTAGACTGCTCCTACACCTAGCGACGCCTTTTTCATCCCTCATCCTGTTATTATTACAAGCCTTTTGTTTTGCATATGTTTTGTTGGGCCCCTGGTTGCCCCTCCCCCTCAGGGGCCCAAGGAAAAAAAGAGGAAAAGATGAGGGCGGGGTGGGGGGGCTTCTTCAACCACCCACCACCTACCAACCACCAGATCCCTCTCTTCCCCCTCTCCCTTCCATCCCTCAAATCCCTCTGCTTTCTCCCTCCCTCGATCCCTCCATCCAAACCCCCATTGCACTCAGCAGCTGCTTGGAGAATGAATAAATGAGAGCCTCTCCGGCTCCACTCCCCTGACTGACAGAGGCCTGTCTTAATTGTAGCTGAAAGCTGGCTTTCTCTCTGCTAATTAGCAGATTGCGCTGTTAAATGATTTAAAAAGTCGGGGCTTATACGGGCCCTGCCTATCATCACTTATTCACGCGGAGCGCGGTACTTTGTGCGAACACGGCGCCCGAGGTAAATTAATTTACTCCAATTAGCAGGCCCTGTCAGCGTGCATCACTGTCTCACTTAAGACCAGCTTTTAAAAAGTAATGGACTTATTTTGTCCTCTGGATTTGTTACATCCAATGTGCACTGGAGGGGAACGGGGCGAACACAACTGGCCACAGGAAACAGGAGGCCCCCCGCTCCTTTTCTCCAGGATGCAGCGAGGGAGTACATGGGGATCCTGGCCAAGCCTTGTTCCTGTGTTAAGGTGGGCGGAAGAATCTCCTCTCTCCTCTTGTTGTTGTGGTCTCCACAGGAAGTCCTAGAAGAGTTCCTAACAAAAGGGTGGTCCGGAAAACAAAATGATCATGCATGACACGTTACGGACCCCATAAACATTCATAAACGCTTGGGTTGGTATGTCACATTACGTCTATGACTACTTGCACTTTTAAATATAAGCATGCACCAACAGTGACGAACTTGGAGCATGAGCATTGTTCTTATCAATCTGCTTGAAGAATGTGTTCGATATGGCAGCTCTTGCGCCTCAAACTGGGTGTGAATTGAATCCGTTGAAGTGCTGTGATGTTAACTGTGTCTGTTGATGACATCTGACAGGTAAAAAGCCAAGTTGCACTGCGTCATTCAATCTGTACCGAGAGGATGTGCTCAACCATCCACTGGCGCTAACAGGGAAGCCAAACCACTGTACGACAATGAGTGCCAAGTACCAGCTA
The DNA here is from genome assembly GCF_018296145.1 of Oncorhynchus tshawytscha. Classification (NCBI taxonomy): domain Eukaryota; kingdom Metazoa; phylum Chordata; class Actinopteri; order Salmoniformes; family Salmonidae; genus Oncorhynchus; species Oncorhynchus tshawytscha. The sequence continues at coordinate 57,151,270 of NC_056436.1, read as the reverse complement.
GCATTGTGACCCAGGAGGACTTAGACAAAGGCAGTGACACGGGACAGGTTTGCTGAATTCACTCCAAATGATAATGTAAGACTTGCGCTCTAGCAAATTCACAAAGCTGCACCTTACTTTGGAGTTATTTACTATTCCCACCCAATCTATTTGGGGAATATTGTTTACAGGGCCTCTGGGCATGAATTGCATTATTTTGTCTTGCCCATTCACCCTCTGAATGGCGCACACACACAATCCATGTCTCACTTGTCTCAAGGCCTTAAAATCCTTCTTTAACCTGTCCCATCCCCTTCATCTACACTGATTGATGTGGATTTAACAAGTGACATCAATAAGGGAGCATAGCTTTCACCTGGATTCCCCAAGTCAGTGAATGTCATGGGAAGAGCAGGTGTTCCTAATATTTTGTACACTCAGTGTCCATCATCAATACTTCCACAATTCTCAGCGGGAAAAATAAACATGTGTCTTGTACTTTACACCAAAGTGAATGACTACCACATGTTCTATACCAAGGCTCAAAACTCACCACAAAACGTTTGCAACCCTTTAGGTCCTCATAAGTGTGCGTTGACCATAGTCCACCCATGGATCTGTCACAGCGGCTTGCAGATAGGAGCTCTCGGGCCGGGGAAGGAAGCATACTGCAGTCGAGGTAAGCGTGTCAGGCTGATCTGTGACCAAGAAACAGATAGAGTACCGAGTAAATGACATCATAAGTGGCTGCAGCTGGAGGATGGGCTCAGTTACAGACAACAGAGAATTCATATATCAATAACCACATACTCTCAGCAGTGTGGGATCATGTGGAAAACAGCTTGGGTGGAGGTCAGCATCAGATGTTATCTTATTGTCATTTAATCCATAATGATCTACGAGGAGTTATCCTGCTATTCCACCTTCATGAGAATCCCATAGGCTTATTCCTTAATCAATTGAATATCTGGATTATATTCATATATAGTATGGCGATGTATAGCATTATATTTGACAGATATAGTATGTTGAAATATGGTTCGTATTATCATATGAATGTCACTGCACCTGGAATGTCCTTCCTGTTTTTAGCGGCTTCACAATCACCACATTAAAAATCCAAGCAGTCGTCCTTATTTAACAACATTGTCTTTGATATACCCTATTACCCTTGGTAATCTTATCACTACCGACATCCTCTATTTTCAGAGCTCTCCAAGGTTCTGAACAACAAAATTACCTGCAAGATCTACAAAACTGTGGCATTTTCCCACTTGTGGAAGATGAGTCCTAAAGTCTCCTCACACTGCCAAGGCAATACAATAATAGATTATTTTCCATTTCTACGACAATTCCAGTGTCTAATTGGCACCTAAAAGTAGATGAGGATTGAAGAGCATGACGAAGACTTGCTCGGTGACCTAACGCCAGATTCTCAGACCCTCTTTCAGTCAGTCTTGGAGACCCCCTTGTGATGTGAGTCTAAGATACTGTTATTGTTAGCATATTATTTGTAAGGCAGCACCTACTCTTCCTGGGGTCCAGCAAAATGAAGTTAGTTTATACAATTTTAAAGATATTACAATACATTCACAGATTTTCCAACACACTGTGTGCCCCCAGGCCCCTACTCCCCCACTACCACATATCTACAGTACAAAATCCATGTGTATAGTGTGTATATAGTGCGTATGCTGTCGTGTGTGTGTGTGTGTGTGTGTGTGTGTGTGTGTGTGTGTGTGTGTGTGTGTGTATGCATGCATGTATCTGTGCCATGTATGCATGTTTGTGTTGCTTCACAGTACCCGCTGTTCCATAAGGTGTTTATTTATCTGTTTTTTAAATCTAATTATACTGCTTGCATGAGTTACTTGATGTGGAATAAAGTTCCATGTAGCTATGGCTCTATGTAGTACTGTGCGCCTCCCATAGTCTGTTCTGGACTTGTGGACTGGGAAGAGACCTCTTGTGGCATTTCTTGTGGGTTATGCATGGGTGTCCGAGCTGTGTGCCAGTAGTTCAAACAGACAGCTCGGTGCATTCAACATGTCAATACCTCTCACAAATACAAGTAGTGATGAAGTCAATCTCTCCTCCACTTTAATCATTTGTCAACACCCTCTTATGTGCATCAGAGAGCCCTGTCGTAATTCTCGATACTTTACTTGAAGCGTATCACTTGTACATGTATACTACGTATGCGGGTATAAGTACACAACCTGAAAAAGATGCCGATCAAATCATTCCCACTTATTAAAGGTGCTACAACGAGCATTAGTGTCTGTGTATTTTTATTTCTCAAGTTTGAAAAAAAAAAGGAATCTCCACAAGACAGAAATAAGAGGTCCATTAAATGTTGCACTCTCACAAGAAAAGGTTATCTGCAGAGACTACCGAGTAAGTGGTTTGCCCATGACAATAAGTTTCAGTTTCAGTCGTGTGCTCCCCACATGTTCAAATTGATGTTTCCAAATCCATGCATTGTCGCCTTTCTGTAAACTAGTCCGTTCTAATTACCCACGTCCCCTTGCAAAGTAGAGCACGTTGAGAGTAAACCGCGTATTGTAATGTGATTTCAACGTGGGTGTGCTATATAAACTGTGTGTGGGGAGGGGAGGTTTGCGGTCGACTCCCAGACCTTCGGGGAGGGTTGCTGCTGGGGTCGAATGTGCGTTTACAGATGGAGGAAGTGGGAAGTGGGTCTTAAAGAGGTGCCCTGAGAAAACTGCTTTCCCAGCCTGGGTTAAGTGTAGGAAATGACACAAGCTGCCTCGCTTTTCCAGCGGCTCTGCTACATATGGCATCAATATGGCCTAGGAGCGTTTTGCTGCTGGCCACGGGTCCGAACCCCAACGCCTCTGCCACCTCGCCGGTAGTCCCTGATATGGAACGGCTGTGCTGCTCTAGTTTAATAGATTCTAGATGAATGCAGAGAACGTGGGAAGCATTGAGAATCACTGTAGACCATGCCAACCCCTGGGAGGATTCTAATGGATGCAATATGAACAGAAGAAGTTATATGGCTAAATTCATTTGGACATGCGGTTCTACTCCACTCTAGCCGTGGGAGGCAGTTTGAAGTGTTTCAGAAAATTAGTTTGGTCATGTGGGTATGCTCCAGTGTGGTTACTTACCTTTTACGACTTTACGTAATGCTTATTGTTTCGTTCACACTAAACCTCTGAATACAAAACTAATCACCAGATCATCATTGTCAAACTGTTTCATATTATTTTGGAGAATATGTTATGGCAAGAGACTGCCTTGGATTACACCATTTTGTCTAAGAATAGTTCCTGTACCGAGAACCAAACCATACTGACAAGATAAATGAGTCTCTCCGACCAATCATAAACGAGATGGCTCCAATATAGTGATGATGAATAGCATTAAACTAGACATCCAAGAGATATCTCTACGGCTGGATATTCATAAGCACCTGCCTTTCCAGGGGAACATCGTTGGGTCGAACAATGTGAGAAAGGTGCTTCAAAGTGATGGGAAGAGGATATGATGTCATGCCAGTGTGTGTGTGTGTGTGTGGGGGGGGTTGTTAGGAGTAACAGGTTGTATGAAAAAGTATTGTAACAGTATTTTCTGTATTTTTTTCTCCCCCATGCAGTACTAGAAAGCCAACTTTTATTTGGAAGCAATACAATTCACTTTGAAGTTCTTAGTTGAAAGCCTCCCCACAGTAATCATCAAGACGTCCTTCACCAGCCATCAATGGGACTTGTAGGCACAAGTGCAACCCATCTCTAGTTCTGGGATGATATGACTTCTGTCGAGAGGCCCATATATCAAAATGAAACATATGCGGCTCATTAACGAGCATACAGTACATCCCAGCAAGGACAATTTTGCTTCCTAAAAACGTGTGGGAGTTTTTAATATTGTGGAGTGGAGAATGTGTCATCATGGGACCATTTTGGCTTTTCATCAATCTGCCATTTTCCCCACACCCCCCACCCTCAGTGAATGGAGATGTACGAAGTAACACAACAAAACACATTCGCCTTTTTTCCGTTTTCAGTTCTCGTCTCATGAGGAAATCCCACTAGACAGAGGAGAACGGTTTCTCATTGCGCTGTATCATGAAAGCGTTGTGATTGTTATACAAATATTTTTCAAGTTATTCTTATGCTCTTAGCTCAAATTTTGTATCAAAGTAAGAATTTGTTCAGTTGGCAGTAACCCGGTCCAGAGCTAATTGTTTTTCGGATCGTTTTTTGGATGTTTCCACGAATCAAGTCAGAAAACCCACTGACACACATTTTTCCACCATGATAAGCAATTCATATAATGTATATGATGTCAAAATAGGTCACAATATTGTAAAAAGAGGATTGATGTGAAACATAATTTGCTAAAATGTTCCAAACATCATTCTCCATTGGTCCCATAGAGGTTAGAATTAGGGTCTAGAGGTGAGGCTACAGTCATTCGAAACTTAAGGATTCATTCTAATACAATTCTAATCGCATTCTCACGTAAAAGACCCCAGGTCACTACTTCAGTGTCAGCATAAATGTCCAAAATTCTCACTGTTAACCTGACAACAAGACAGGGGCATCCAGTAACGGCAACAGGAAGCGATAGCTTCCCATTGACAGGACCAGAACGTAAGCTCAAACTTTATTCCTCTTCATATCATAAGTTTCCTATCACAATGTGATGGAAAATAGGCCTGGAAAGAAAAGGATTATGGAGCCTTATAAAAAATGACTCCCATCTGGACAAAGGAAGATGGAGAGGGCGGGGGCTACCGAGGAGGGGCTGGGGATTTCTTCTCCCAAAAAACATCTGGAGAAGCAATCTGGTGTAAATAAGCAGGTAGCGACTCACTGCCCACACAATAAATAACAAAGGGAAAGAATCACACACAATCTCCGTTTTTAAGGTCACTTCAACAAGATCCTGAATTATACTGAGCAAGAAATAACGGTTGCTCTCCAGAATGTATCCACAAATGTGGGTGCATTTTGGAATGCATTCTTATATCGCACCAGTGTGTGTGTGTGTGTGTGTGTACACATGTCTAAACTTGCGTGTGTGTGTGTGCATCGAGTCAGACTTTATTTAATGTGCATTTTACATGGGTCACAACACACTTGACATCATTAAAAAACACATACATAGGGGCGTGTGTATGTATGTGTAGTCTGTCTGTCTGTCTGTCTGTCTGTCTGTCTGTCTGTCTGTCTGTCTGTCTGTCTGTCTGTCTGTCTGTCTGTCTGTCTGTCTGTCTGTCTGTCTGTCTGTCTGTCTGTCTGTCTGTCTGTCTGTCTGTCTGTCTGTCTGTCTGTCTGTCTGTCTGTCTGTCTGTCTGTCTGTCTGTCTGTCTGTCTGTTTGTGTGTAGTCTGTCTGTGTGTGTATATATGTTCCATTTACGACAGTGCCTCCGTGTTGCACTCTCACGTCACCCCCCAATGGGTCTCCTCTCTTGGCTCGCTCACCCATATTTCCTCTTGTCCACACCACAAAGTGGCCCGTCTCCCTGGGACGCTACAGCCGCCAACACATCTGAAAAGAGAGGGGTGCACTGCTATTGTGATAAAACAAGCCGGCTCGCTGTCACCCTCTCCAGGGACACTCAAATTCCTCTCTGAACCAGAAATATCTACTTGTGTGTGTTGTTTTTCGGTGCAGATAGGGGTTTAAGTAAACAGCATATTGCCTGCTTAGGTTGGCACCAACATGGTTTGTTAATTATAATTTCCATGCCAAGCATACAATCATGCAGTAATTAGTCGGAACAGAGAATTGTGATATGGCGGTGAATATAACATATTTTGGCTTATCATTACTACCAATATTATCATTAGTAGTAGTAGAAGTAGTGGTAATATTAGTAGTTGTAATGTAGTTATAAAATTGTGTAGGCCAACATACAGGAAAAATACAGATTTTCACAGGCCATGCCCTGTCACTCTTTAACCACTACTCACATCCACGTTGAGCAATAGCTCCCTGCTCCAGTCTTTCAGCTATACCTCAGCAGCATCACCTCTCGTCACCTCCTCTCCCCAGCTGTGGTGAGAGTCATCAGTCACCAGGCCCCAGCGCTGGAGGGAAGGGTTGGCAGATGGCATGGGCCTGGGGGGAATTCGGACAGGGCACCTCTGTGAGGTGAGGGGTTCCTGGGTGGAGCCGGCAGGGGCGAGAGGTGGGAGACCTGGCGAGCGGCGGGCTCCCCTCTACATCTATCAGGGCAGGGTGTTAATGAGAGAGGGGAAGGGAGAGAACCCAGGGAGGGGGAGGAAAGAGAGAACGATACAGGGGAGGGAGGGAGGAAGGGAGGTGGCGCACATCACCAACATTGACAAACGACCGAGTTAAGTGAAGCAGAGGTGAAAGAGAGAGCTGAAGAGGTGGGAGGGGAAGAGAGAAGAAGAAAGGAGGTGACCGTAGCAACGGTGATAAATAACAAACAACAGGAGAGGGAAAGTGCGAGCGGAAAGTGGTGGAGCACCAAACGTGGGTTCCTCAGGGTGCAATATAAGGGAATATGAAGATTCAGGGAGCATGTGGTTTGCGGTAAGGGAAAGTGCTCAAACTAAATCAGAAAAAAATGGCATATGATTAGAAATTTGCGCTAAATAGCGTATTCTAAGCAGGTCTTTCCCCAGGAGTGACTATACTGCCCATTTCTCCCATCATCCTTCACTCTTCCTGCTGATTCAGTCTCAGTCTGGTCTCCGACCTCCCTCCGCAGAACATTAAACATGCATTATGGGATCTCAGGGAGGTGGCCGAGGGACAGGGGACACGCTTCATGAATAGTTGATAAAACATGCGAGGGACCTAACGGAGGTCGCCAGGAGATAGCGAAGGCCATCCATATTGTATCAGACTTCCACGTGTATTGCTCATAGGTGGACCATCCAGGGACTTTGCGTCCTCTTTTTTTCCTCCAAATTTAGGGAAGTTGGAAAAAAGTTTGAAGTCCGTGTTTTCCTCTTTTGGTGGTAATTTCCAAACTTCTCAACTCAAACACTATTCCAGGAGTAGTGGTACGGTATTGTCAGGGAGGATTTGAATTATAAGGGTTCCCACTAAAACAAATCAAGGCCCCAATAAGAGGGAAAAATATTTACACTGATCCAGACCATTATTCACACGACACACCCGACATATAAACAGTCATGGAAGAGTAGACGGTTTCTTCCATGCACTGTGTCCCATTGTTTTGAACTATTCTGTATCCAGACAGAGTAATGTAGTACTGTAGTTAGATATGAGACTGGTTGCAAAAACATGGTAGGTTTATTCTCAAGGGGGTTATACAGCCCCACTGTGCATTAAGCTATGAATAGAATATTACACTGCAAGACTGGTTTTCATATCTTAATATTGTATGCCTTTAAGGGTCTTTGTAATAGTCATTGGTACAGTAACTAAAAACACAATTAAATATTGAAAAACATGTTGATAAATGATAAAGATTTTTAAAAAAAATGTAAATATGGCTTTTGCACATTTAATGCATCATAAAGTATATCTGTAATATGCACAGTGCCTTGAGCTAGTACAAAGAAAAGTAACAAATCACTGCACTAACAGATGAGGCACATAGCGTTAAGTAAGATTAAAATCCAAACGCAATAGCCTTTGGAAAGGTTATTAGAGCTATTTGCATGTTCATCTTTCCAACTGTTCCTGCATTTGGATCTTTTCTTATTCAGTAACAAATCTTTATACCAAACTAATTTGTGCGAACAGTTAAATTATACTTCCCTCTCTATGAATCAATTTAACAGTTATTATTTGTCCCTGTGTATCATCATACAGTTGTCCTATAGTCCAAGTACTCTTCAATTATTATGATGGAAAAGGTATTTTTCTCTGTCTTCTGTTTTTCATACTCTAGGCTTCAGCGTAACAATTGTACGCATACGCTTTATGCTGGGCTGTAAAGGAATTCAAGTTTTACCTGTTTCAGTTATGGGTGTCATATTGTAGTCAATTCCCTGTCATGTTCTGTGACTTAAACTGTCCTGAAAGGAATTGAAAGACGCTCTATTTAAACCGTTCACCTGGTCCTTCTGGGTAATTGGAGTTTGAGTTCCTCTGCGCTGAGAAATGAGAGAGCGCTGCCAAATGGAGAGCATTTACACTAAATCCTTCCTTTCGATGATTGTGAAAGATACACTTGTCTCACACAAGGTGCAGTGAAACCAGAACCCTGTGGTAATATGGTCTTTACAGGGCCGCATGCGGTTTAAATCAGTACTCACTCACTCACTCACTCACTCACTCACTCACTCACACGTTCACTCCCGCTCACACACTCATAAATGTCCACCCATGCTCGCAGACAGACAGACAGAGACAGAAACACACAACTCTCTGGTCATTATTGTACTGACAGCAGTCGAGCGATAGCCCATCTCCACTCCACTGTTTACTGTAAGCCTGAGACATTGAACAACAAGCTCTCATAGTCTCGAGTCAGAATTAGACGTTCATCCGTGTTTCTCAAATGTCACATTTTTTAACTGTTGGTTAATTCTCTGTATCGTTCCAAGGTTAAGTTTAGGCATTAACTCTAAAGTCTTAAGGTTAGGCATTAACTCTGAATGGTTAAGGTAAGGATTCATGTTTGGGATAGGCCTCCCGCTAGTGGTGAAATTGGAGGGCGCGCAATTCAAATAAACAATTGTAATATTAAACATTCATGAACATACAAGTCTTATATCATTTAAAAGCTTAAATTATTTTTAATCTAACTGTGTCGTCTGATTTCAAAAAGGCTTTACGGTGAAAGCATACCATGCGATTGTCTGTGGACGGCGCCCCACATCAACATATTTTTCAACCAGCACAGGCTTCATAAAATCACAAATAGCGACTAAATAAATCCCTTACTTTTGAAGATCTTCCTCTGTTTGCAATCCCAAGGATCCCAGCTACAACTTGAATGGTCGTTTTGTTAGATAAAATCCTTCTTTATATCCCAAAAGGTCCGTTTAGTTGGCGCCATCGATTTCCGTAATCCACTTGTTCAATATGCAGACAAAGGAGTCCAAAAAGCTACCGCTAAACTTCATCCAAACAAGTCAAACGACATTTCTATTTAATCCTCAGGTACACTAAAATGTAAATAAACTATAATATTTCATACAGAAAGTAGTATGTTCAATAGGAAAGGAAAATTAGTAAGTGCGCGCCAAAAGACTGATATTGTTTTGGTGCTCTTCTCACAAAATTTCCAAATACTTGTTCATTTTTCAAAAAACAAGCCTGAAACATTGAATAAAGACTGTTGACATCTAGTGGAAGCCATAGGAATTGCAATCTGGGAGACAGATTTACATAGAAACAAAAGGAACCCATCATAAGAGCCTGGGAGCTCAAAAAACAAATATTCCAAAAAATGTCCGGTTGGATTTTCACCTGCCATATCATTTCTGTTATAGTCTCAGACATTATTTTAGAAACTTCAAGGTGTTTTCTATCCAATGCTACCAATTCTATGCATATCCTGGCTTCTGGGCCTGAGTAAACCTTAAGGGAACATTTCGGCATTTGCCGTATGGTTAATGAGAAAGTGCACATTGCAAATGTACGGTCCCTTACTAGACGTCCGAAAACGTTTTTAAAATTCGCGGACGGCGTCGGGCCGAGCGGCAGGGCCGGACCTACCAGGAAGTCATCAAATGAACTTTGTCGGACATTCGGTTTCCGTTTCACAAAAATAATAAGATTTTGGTCATTTTTCCACTGTCCCAGAATATCCCACAGGGGGGCATAAGCAATCATATTGCTATCGGACAAAACATCACGATTCACGACGGGGCCTTATCTCGAAAACGGAAAATATTTGAAGCCGAAACTCGGTGAGCGTAGGTTTGGCATAATGGGCAGTTGGCCCCGAACAAGATGGCGTCCAGGCCTCAACGGTTTTTGAGTTATGGCCATTTATCTGGGATTAAAGGTCCAAAATGAAAATAGAGAAATTATTTTTCCACTTCATGTCAAAGTCAAGGAGCCTCCGGTGTCAATAAAAAAGAACCAGCCATTTATCTATCGTCATTTAAGAGAAATCGTACAATGACAGATTGGTGATGTTCACGGATAGGTGTTTTTTTTTTTTCAACGGTTACAGATCTAGTTGCAGGGTGTTCTTACGAATCTTTTTAAAGTGTGCTGCGGAGCTCTGCGAGATTTCTGTGATTTTCTATGATTTTCTGAAATAACACACACTCACTAAACCCTCTGTAAATAACTCAGTTCTTAACGTAAAGACTTAAAACTCAGGATTCTGTAAAGGCATACCCCAATCAGGATATGGGTTTATTTATAGCTTCCTGTGCCAACCGGAAGTGCCTTAAATGATGTCATAGTGGCAGTTTCCAAGGGTTAAAAAGGTCAGATCTTTTCAAAACTTCATATGTGTGATTAGGCAATCCCCATAAACTGTAAGTCAGTCATTTCTCCCAACAGATGTCAAAGAAAAGCTCTCACACACACACACAGCAAGGATGGAGTGACAAAGTGCGGTGCTTAAAGACACAGAGAGCAGGCAATGGCATTACCATAATCCCTAGGCCGTGCCGAGTTCAACGAGATATCCCGCTTGACCGTAGCTCGCTTGCATTTTACAACCATATTTTTATTTTTGGGTTACCAGGTGCCTATTTTAAACAGTCCATAAAGCACTCAGGGCGGCCCCCATGGATAGAGGGTCGTAGTAGGGTACTCCCATAGCGGGCATGGACAATAGGAGTCCCGGTAAATGCATTTACAACCATATTTTTATTTTTGGGTTACCAGTTGCACAACAACGCACGTGCATTTGCAATATGATTCTATAGTGAAAAAACACCACCAAATGGACATGATGAAATCAACACAACGAGTGATGGAAAGGAACAACTATCACTGCTCGGCCATCCTGTGTTCATCAGGCCAGTCAATTTAGCATTTTTGAGCATGTCAAATTTCATATGGTAAATGCCCATTGAACCATATTGCAAATGCACGTGCACTTGCAATATGATTGTATGTGAAAAGACATCACAAAATGGACAGGATGAAGTCAACACAACGAGCGATGGAAAGGAGCAACTATCACTGCCAGGCCATCCCGAGTTCATCTGGCCAGTCAATTTTGCATTTCTGCATGATTTTTGAGCATGTCAAATTTCATATGGTAAATGCCCATTGAACCATATTGCAAATGCACGTGCACTTGCAATATGATTGTATGTGAAAAGACATCACAAAATGGACAGGATGAAGTCAACACAACGAGCGATGGAAAGGAGCAACTATCACTGCCAGGCCATCCCGAGTTCATCTGGCCAGTCAATTTTGCATTTCTGCATGATTTTTGAGCATGTCAAATTTCATATGGTAAATGCCCATTGAACCATATTGCAAATGCACGTGCACTTGCAATATGATTGTATGTGAAAAGACATCACAAAATGGACAGGATGAAGTCAACACAACGAGCGATGGAAAGGAGCAACTATCACTGCCAGGCCATCCCGAGTTCATCTGGCCAGTCAATTTTGCATTTCTGCATTTCTGCATGATTTTTGAGCATGTCAAATTTCATATGGTAAATGCCCATTGAACCATATTGCAAATGCACGTGCACTTGCAATATGATTGTATGTGAAAAGACATCACAAAATGGACAGGATGAAGTCAACACAACGAGCGATGGAAAGGAGCAACTATCACTGCCAGGCCATCCCGAGTTCATCTGGCCAGTCAATTTTGCATTTCTGCATGATTTTTGAGCATGTCAAATTTCATATGGTAAATGCCCATTGAACCATATTGCAAATGCACGTGCACTTGCAATATGATTGTATGTGAAAAGACATCACAAAATGGACAGGATGAAGTCAACACAACGAGCGATGGAAAGGAGCAACTATCACTGCCAGGCCATCCCGAGTTCATCTGGCCAGTCAATTTTGCATTTCTGCATGATTTTTGAGCATGTCAAATTTCATATGGTAAATGCCCATTGAACCATATTGCAAATGCACGTGCACTTGCAATATGATTGTTGTGAAAAGACATCACAAAATGGACAGGATGAAGTCAACACAACGAGCGATGGAAAGGAGCAACTATCACTGCCAGGCCATCCCGAGTTCATCTGGCCAGTCAATTTTGCATTTCTGCATGATTTTTGAGCATGTCAAATTTCATATGGTAAATGCCCATTGAACCATATTGCAAATGCACGTGCACTTGCAATATGATTGTATGTGAAAAGACATCACAAAATGGACAGGATGAAGTCAACACAACGAGCGATGGAAAGGAGCAACTATCACTGCCAGGCCATCCCGAGTTCATCTGGCCAGTCAATTTTGCATTTCTGCATGATTTTTGAGCATGTCAAATTTCATATGGTAAATGCCCATTGAACCATATTGCAAATGCACGTGCACTTGCAATATGATTGTATGTGAAAAGACATCACCAAATGGACATGATGAAATCAACACAACGAGTGATGGAAAGGAACAACTATCACTGCTCGGCCATCCTGTGTTCATCAATCAATTTCACATTCCTGCAGCATTTTTATAGCATGACAAATTCGTGATGGTACCTGCCCATTGAACCATATTGCAAATGCACAGTGACTTTGCAAAAGTAAGAAAACATAAACAAATGGACATAATGAAATCACCATATTTTTATTTTTGGGTTACCAGGTGCCTATTTTAAACAGTCCATAAAGCACTCAGGACGGCCCCCATGGATAGAGGGCCGTAGCAGGGTACTCCCATAGCGGGCATGGACAATAGGAGTCCCGGTAAATGCATTTACAACCATATTTTTATTTTTGGGTTACCAGTTGCACAACAATGCATGTGCATTTGCAATATGATTCTATAGTGAAAAAACATCACCAAATGGACATGATGAAATCAACACAACGGGTGATGGAAAGGAACAACTATCACTGCTCGGCCATCCTGTGTTCATCAGGCCAGTCAATTTTGCATTTTTGAGCATGTCAAATTTCATATGGTAAATGCCCAAGGGTTAGAAAAGTCACATCTCTCCAAAACTTCATATGTGTGACTAGGTAACCCTCCTAAACTGTAAATCAGTCATTTCACCCAGGAGATGTCAAAGAAAAGCTCTCATACACACACACAGCAAGGATGGAGTGAAAAACTGCGTTGCTGAAAGACACAGAGAGCAGGCAATGGCATTACCATAATCCCTAGGCTGTGCCGAGTTCAACGAGATATCCCGCTTGACCGTAGCTCGCTCGGTCTGGGCGCAGCGACCATTTGAAAAGTAGGCCCAATATGAAGCCTGCCCCACAACGTCATTTGCTTTTGGGTGACAGCGGCAGAACCGTTAGGTTTAGAAGGAAAATTCAACCACAGGAATGTTCCTAAGGTCCTTCCGATCCGTGCAAGCCTAACCTTGACCGTGTGGCATTAACCCTTGACAGTTAAAAGAAGGTGTTTACATCAAACAGTTTGCATTGACTTCTCTCCCCATAGGAATACATTGCCTGCACCCCTAAATTCAACCTGGAGTCTATATGGGTTATGAATGCCGTATGAACCTGTCTTCGGTAACAGTCCATCAGGCCACTATGAGGTCTACCTGTGTTGATTCTAAGCTTCCTAGACCAACCGGAAGTGGTTCAAATCCCCCTAAAAGTGTATATCCATACCCTGCCTGCAGTTTGATAGACATAGTGCATTCAACCCTGTGTAAATCAGTCAATTCTTAACGTAAAGACTTAAAACTCAGGATTCTGTAACAGCATACCCCAATGAGGATATGTGTTGACTTATAGCTTCCTGTGCCAACCGGAAGTGTCATAATTGGTGTCTCAGGGGCTGTTTCGAGGGGTTAAAAAGTCAGATCTTTCCAAAACTTCATATATGTGATTAGGCAACCCCCATGAACTGTAAATCAGTCATTTTTCCCATAAAATTTCAAAGGAAAAATAAATCACACTAAAACACAACTTGGAAGGAGGGACGTATTGGGGTGCGTAGAGACAGACAGTGACTGCAATAGTTAGCTTTGTTCGAGCTAAAAAGAACCGTCAGACCTAGAGTTCCGAAACTTTAGAAACCTGTTCTAGACCTCAGGTCGATGGTGCGTGGTGAGTTAGGTGGCTCTAGAAGGTTCTCGGACCGAGAAACAGCCTCGTACATTTGCAATGATTTCAATTCATTTTGACCATTACGAAAATGACGACATTTAGAAAAGTCTCAGAGACGCAAGGCTAGGTGCATTGAAACCGGCTCGGCCCATAGAGACAGACCCCAACGTTTCTGTCCGATAGCTCATTCAAGGACCCCGTAGCAAGGCATGGAAAAAAGTGGATTTTCAGCACCAATTAGGGTTTTACTCGGGCACCGAAGGACCTATCGAGCCGAAACTCGGGATTCGGGGTCGCCTCACATAGGCCTTCACATAATGTCCGACCTGGACCCGCAGCTAGAACGTAACTATGTGTTTTACGTTTTTATTATGTTTTAATCCGAAGGCGCTGTGAATTATGGGCCTGCTCTGACATATGTGATAGTTGGCTTCTAAATGAGTAGGAAAAAGTGGGTTTGGTGTTAATTGATATCAGTTTGGTGTCATAATGACATCTAATTGACTGATGGACACTGACTTGCTAGTTGACTTTTGTACATTTGCAATGTGTTTAAACGGAGAGGGACCATCACCAAAATGGCATTCTGAAATCAACACAAAAAATGGCATCACCATAGTCTCCAGACTGTGCCGAGTTCAACGAGATGCCCCGCTTGACCGTAGCTCGTTCTGAGTGCAGCGACCTTGAAAAAAAGAAGGCCCAAAATGAAGCCTGCCCCACAATGTCATTTGATTTTGGGTGGCAGTGAGAGAACCGTTAGGGTGAGAAGCACAATTCGACCTCAGGTACGTTCCTAAGGTCCTCCCGATCCGTTCAAGCCTAACCTTGACCCTGTGGCATTAACCCTTAACAGTTAAAAGAAGGTGTTTACATCAAAAAGTTTGCATTGACTTCTCTCCCCATAGGAATACATTGCCTGCACTCCTAAATTCAACCTGAAGCCTATGTGGGTTATGAATGCCTTATGAACCTGTCTTCAGTGACAGTCCATCAGACCACTATGAGGTCTACCTGTGTCGATTCTAAGCTTCCTGGAGCAAACGGAAGTGGTTAAATTGACCCAAAAGGTGTTTTGATGTACATGACCCCATTCAACACTGTGTAGATCGTAGATAGGTCAATTCTTAACTTAAAGACTTAAAACTCAGGATTCTGTAGGTTTCTATGTCAGTCAAGACATGTGTTGACTTATAGCTTCCTGTGCCAACCGGAAGTGCCTTTAATTGGGTCACACTGTCTGTTTTGAAGGGTTAGAAAAGTCACATCTCTCCAAAACTTCATATGTGTGACTAGGTAACCCTCCTAAACTGTAAATCAGTCATTTCCCCCAGGAGATGTCAAAGAAAAGCTCTCATACACACACACAGCAAGGATGGAGTGACAAAGTGCGGTGCTTAAAGACACAGAGAGCAGGCAATGGCATTACCGTAATCCCTAGGCCGTGCCGAGTTCAACGAGATATCCCGCTTGACCGTAGCTCGCTTGCATTTTACAACCATATTTTTATTTTTGGGTTACCAGGTGCCTATTTTAAACAGTCCATAAAGCACTCAGGGCGGCCCCCATGGATAGAGGGTCGTAGTAGGGTACTCCCATAGCGGGCATGGACAATAGGAGTCCCGGTAAATGCATTTACAACCATATTTTTATTTTTGGGTTACCAGTTGCACAACAATGCACGTGCATTTGCAATATGATTCTATAGTGAAAAAACACCACCAAATGGACATGATGAAATCAACACAACGAGTGATGGAAAGGAACAACTATCACTGCCCGGCCATCCCGAGTTCATCTGGCCAGTCAATTTTGCATTTCTGCAGGATTTTTGAGCATGTCAATTTTCATATGGTAAATGCCCATTGAACCATATTGCAAATGCACGTGCACTTGCAATATGATTGTATGTGAAAAGACATCACCAAATGGACATGATGAAATCAACACAACGAGTGATGGAAAGGAACAACTATCACTGCTCGGCCATCCTGTGTTCATCAGGCCAGTCAATTTTGCATTTTTGAGCATGTCAAATTTCATATGGTAAATGCCCATTGAACCATATTGCAAATGCACGTGCACTTGCAATATGATTGTATGTGAAAAGACATCACAAAATGGACAGGATGAAGTCAACACAACGAGCGATGGAAAGGAGCAACTATCACTGCCAGGCCATCCCGAGTTCATCTGGCCAGTCAATTTTGCATTTCTGCAGGATTTTTGAGCATGTCAAATTTCATATGGTAAATGCCCATTGAACCATATTGCAAATGCACGTGCACTTGCAATATGATTGTATGTGAAAAGACATCACCAAATGGACATGATGAAATCAACACAACGAGTGATGGAAAGGAACAACTATCACTGCTCGGCCATCCTGTGTTCATCAGGCCAGTCAATTTTGCATTTTTGAGAATGTCAAATTTCATATGGTAGAATACAACTAAAGTATGTTGATACAGTTCTTATACGTGTGTAATTGACACAAAATTACAAAAACGGTCCAGAAAGCACTTTTTAAGGGTGTGTGAAGTTTTTACAAAATTTTGACATTTTTGACTTTTGACTTTTGACTTCCTATGAAATCATATTGAAAGTGGACAAAACATATTACTTATGCCCATGTAAAAAAAAAAAAAAATATGATGATAAAATTGGACAAAAGTATATTCATACAGTTCTTACACATGTGTAATTGACAAAAAAATCGAAAGAATTTCGAAAACGGTCCAGAAAGCACTTTTTAAGGGGTGATAAGTTTTTGACAAAAAATCATTTTTTCAAAATTTTGCTTTTGGATGTTGACTTGGGTGCCATTTTCCAATATGAAAAACCATGGTGGAGCGAATTCGCCACCTGTTGAATTTTTAAAGTGTTACAATAGGCAATCGCCATATGGCAGTTGCAATACACTTTGCACGAATTTACGCCGAATTGGGTGGTATTGGCCAATGTGTATATGGTTTGTCCGATGCCAATGACTTCCCATGCATTTTTGTCCACTTCAGGGGGGTCTTCCCTTACATGTAAAAGGACCCATGAGCTCCAACATGTAAAGTTCTTAGAAGCATGTCAATGAGAGTTAAGACTCACACATTCACACATTTACTTTTTCCACATTTTGTTGTGTTAAAATGTATTTAATTGTCATTTCACGGCAACGATCTACACAAGATACTCGGTAATGCCAAAGTGGAAGAAAAATGTTAAAATGTATTTCAAAAATTACATTAAAATAAAACACTAATATATCTTGATTAGATAAGCATTCATCCCCCTGAGACAATACATGTTAGAATCACCTTTGGCAGCGATTACAGCTGTGAGTCTTTCTGGGTAAGTCTCTAATTGAATTATACAACATTTACACATTGTTCTTTAGAAAATTATTCAAGCTCTGTCAAGTTGGTTGTTATTCATTTCTAGAAAGCCATTTTCAAGTCTTGCCATAGATTTTCAGGTTGATTTAAGTCAAAACTGTAAGTAGGCCAATCAGGGACATTCAATGTCGTCTTGGTAAGCAACTCCAGTGTAAATTTGGCCATGTGTTTTATTGTCCTGCTGAAAGGTGAATTTGTCTCGCAGTGCCTGTTGGAAAGAAGACTGAACCAGGTTTTACTCTAGGATTTTGCGTGTGCTTTGCTCTATTCCGTTTCTTATTTATCCTGAAAAACTCCCCAGTCCTTAAAAATAACAAGTATGCCCATGATGCAGCCACCACTATGCTTGAAAATATGGAGAGTGGTACTCAGTAATGTGTTGCATTGGATTTGCCACAAACATAACAATTTGTATTCAGGACAAGAAGTGAATTGCTTTGCCACATTTTTTTGCAGTATTACTTTAGTGCCTTGTTGTAAACAGGATGCATGTTTTTGAATGTTTTTATTCTGTACAGGCTTCCTTCTTTTTACTCTGTCATTTAGGTTAGTACTGTGGAGTAACTACAATGTTGTTGATCCATCCTCAGTTTTCTCCTATCACAGCCGTTAAACTCTAACTGTTTTAAAGTCGCCATTGACCTCATGGTGAAATCCCTGAGCAGTTTCCTTCCCCGCTGATACACCATCCAAAGCCTAATCTATAACTTCACCATGCTCAAAGGGATATTCAATGTCTGCTATTTTTTTTTATACATCTACCAATCGGTGCCCTTCTTTTACGAGACATTTGAAAACTTTGTTGTTGAATCTGTGCTTCAAATTCACTACTCAATTGAGGGACCTTAAAGATAATTGTATGTGAGGGGTACAGAGATGGGGTAGTGATTCAAAAATCATATTAATCATTAATATTGAACACGGAATGAGTCCAAACAACTTGTGTTTTATTAGGCACATTTTTACTACTGAACTTATTTAGACTTGCCATAACAAAGGGGTTGAATACTTACTGACTCAAGACATTTTAGATTGTCATTTTTTAAATTCATTTCTAAAATGTTCTACAAAATTCCACTTTGACATTATGGGGTAGATCAATGACACAATAAAAATGTTAAATTCTGGTTTTACACAACAACATTTGGAAAAAGTAAAGGGTGTAAATACTTTCTGAAGGCACTATATCTACATGTATATCATTTCCCCCACCATTTTCCATGCTAAATATTAGGAATAAGCAAAGGCTTTGATTTCTGATCAAACAGATGGAAAATGTGTCTTAGACAACATTTACCAGAAAGAGGGTATTAGAGGGTATTAAAGGGTATTTTGTAAAGGGTATTAGAAATACATCAAAACACAATAATATTGAAGTAAAGACCTCTGGCAACTAATATCAATACTTATATTTAGTTTAGGAGAAAATATTCTGCCTTCTGTAAGTATAAGAAACATTAACTCGAGCCTTGTAATTCTGTTACCAAAATATCTTGAACATATCTTGAAGATATTTTGAAGATATTTTGTAATGTCTCACCCTCATGAGGAGGGAGGATAGTAACAATTAAGGGTAGACCTATGAATTAATGGTTTTACTGATATCAATTTTGGTTGTGAATTATGAAGTGATTAAAACTCAAAATCTTTCAAGTATAGGATCACCACTTTATTTAAAGAATGTGAAATGTCAGAATAAAAGTAGAGAGAATGATTTATTTCAGCTTTTATTTCTTTCATCACATTCCCAGTGGGTCAGAAATTTGCATACAGTCAATTAGTATTTGGTAGCATTGCCTTTAAAATTGTTTAATTTGGGTCAAACGTTTCGGGTAGCCTTCCACACAATAAGTTGGGTGAATTTTGACCCATTCCTCCTAACAAAGCTGGTGTAACTGAGTCAGGTTTGTAGGCCTCCTTGCTCGCACACACTATTTCAGTTATGCCAACAGATTTTCTATAGGATTGAGGTCAGGGCTTTGTGACGGCCATTCCAATAACTTGACTTTGTTGTCCTTAAGCCATTTTGCCACAACTTTGGAAGTATGCTTGGGGTCATTGTCCATTTGGAAGACCCATTTGTAACCAAGCTTTAACTTCCTGATTGATGTCTTGAGATGTGGCTTCAATATATCCACATAATTTTCCTCCCTCATGATGCCATCTATTTTGTGAAGTGCACCAGTCCCTCCTGCAGCAAAGCACCACCACAACATGATGCTGCCACCCCCGTGCTTCACGGTTGGGATGGGGTTCTTCGGCTTGCAAGCCTCCCCCTTTTTCCTCCAAACATAACGATGGTAATTTTGGCCAAACAGTTATATTTTTGTTTCATCAGACCAGAGGACATTTCTCCAAAAAGTACAATCTTTGTCCCCATGTGCAGTTGCAAACCATAGTCTGGCTTTTTTTATGACGGTTTTGGAGCAGTGGCTTCTTCCTTGCTGAGCGGCCATTCAGGTTATGTCGATATAGGACTCGTTTTACTGTAGATATAGATATTTTTGTACCTGTTTCCTCCAGCATCTTCACAACGTCCTTTGCTGTTGTTCTGGGATTGATTTGCACTTTTCGCACCAAAGTACGTTCATTTCTAGGAGACAGAACGCGTCTCCTTCCTGAGCGGTATGACGGCTGTGTGGTCCCATAATGTTTATACTTGCGTACTATTGTTTGTACAGATGAACTTGGTACCTTCAGGCGTTTGGAAATTGCTCCCAAGGATGAACCAGACTTGTGGCGGTCTACAATTTTTTTTCTGAGGTCTTGGCTGATTAATTTTGTTTTTCCCATGATGTCAAGCAAAGAGGCACTTAGTTTAAAGGTAGGCCTTGAAATTCATCCACAGGTACACCACCAAATGACTCAACTGATGTCAATTAGCCTATCAGAAGCTTCTAAGCCATGACATAATTTTCTGGAATTTTCCAAGCTGTTTAAAGGCACAGTCAACTTAGTGTATGTAAACTTCTGACCGACTGGAATTGTGATACAGTGAATTATAAGTGAAATAATCTGTCTGTAAACAATTGTTGGAAAAATTACTTGTGTCATGCACAAAGTAGATATCCTAACCGACTTGCCAAAACTATAGTTTGTTAACAAGAAATGTGTGGAGTGGTTGAAAAATTAGTTTTAATGACTCCAACATAAGTGTATGTAAACTTCCGACTTCAACTGTAAGTATTCAGACCCTTTACTCAGTACTTTGTTGAAGCACCTTTGGCAGCGATTACAGCATAGAGTCTTCTTTGGTATGACACTACAAGCTTGGCACACCTGGGCCACTAAAGGACATCCAGAGACTTGTCACGAATCCACTCCTGCATTGTCTTGGCTGTGTGCTTAGCGTCGTTGAACCTTCACCGCAGCCTGAGGTCCTAAGCAGGTTTTCATCAAGGATCTCTCTGTACTTTGCTCCGTTGATCTTTCCCCTTAATCCTGACTAGTCTCCCAGACCCTGCCGCTGAAAAACATCCCCACAGCATGATGCTGCCACCACCATCCTTCACAGTAGGGATGGTGCCACGTTTCCTTCAGACGTGAAGCTTGGCATTCAGGCCAAAGAGTTTAATCTTGGTTTCATCAGACCAGAGAATATTTTCTCATGGTCTGAGAATATTTAGGTGCCTGCAGAGATGGTTGTCCTTTGGAAGGTTCTTCCACACCCACAAAGGAACTCTAGAGCTCTGTCAGAGTGACCATGGGGTTCTTGGTCACCTCCCTGACCAAGGACCTTCTCCCCGATTACTCAGTTTGGCCGGGCAGCCAGCTCTAGAAAGAGTCTTGGTTGTTCCAAACTTCTTCCATTTAAGAATTACGGAGGCCACTGTGTTCTTGGGACCTTCAATGCTGCAGAACATTGTTGGTACCCTTTCCCAGATCTGTGCATCGACACAATCCTTTGTCTGAGCTACGGACAATTCCTTCGACCTCATGGCTTGGTTTTTGCTCTGACATGCACTGTCAACTGTGGGACCTTGTATAGACAATTGTGTGCATTTCCAAATCAAGTTGTATAAACATCTCAAGGATGATCAATGTAAACCGGATGCACCTGAGCTCAATTTCGAGTCTCGTAGCGAAGGGTCTGTATACTTATGTAAATAAGGTATTTATTTCCTTCTTTTTTTAACCTTTTTTAGCTTTGTCATTAGGAGGTATTGTGTATAGATTGCTGAGGATTTTTTTTTTAACTATCCATTTTAGAATAAGGCTGTAACGTAACAAAATGTGGTAAAAGTCAAGGGGTCTGAATACTTTCTGATGACACGGTAATTTCCTTGAATTGACGTGGAGACAACGTTGATTCAACCAGTGTGTGCCCAGTGGGTTGTTTTATGAACATACTAATTGTTCTATGACAGACTCTCTTACATGTTAGAGCCAAATGTCTTCAACAGTATAGATGAAGAGTCTGAGAAAAAGGCCGCTAAACAAAATCCGAACAACATCCATAGGAACACTAAGGCTGAGAGAGCATGATCAAATATTCTACCACTGCTTAGATTTACAACGGGCAAAACTTTTCTGCAGTAAAAAATGAAAGGTGGGAAGGTCCTATTTTATTTATTTGTTAAATCCGATTATAATTAGCAATTTAAATGATGGTGCTACGTTCAAAACAACTATTATGTTCAAATCAGTCCACTGGGACCAATACAACTGGGTGCTTCCTGCCTTTTTCTGCTACACATGCACAAAACCTTGTGATCTCACGAACTGGCCTGCCTATCCCAACAATAACACACAATGTTCTGCCGTGTTTAAATACCAATGAAGTCAGGGATAAGACGCTAGACATATATTGGTCACATTATTACATCATGGGGATTTGATTGACACCAGGCCTATTTTTCTTGACTAGCTTTAAGAGCTGGAATACATTTTCTCTGCTGTCTCCAATGAGTTGCTCACTCTTCTTTGGCACGTGCACGTGCTGAATTAAGTGTGCATGTACATTTTTGTATGCGTTTGTATAACATAAATATGAAAATGTGTTAAAGTTGCACATTACAATAAAACATACAGTATATTTGGTCAAGTCACAAAAAGTTAGCAGCATTCCCAATTTCTGTTATGTGATGTCTCTGGGCATGCTCTCATATCATTGCTTGGGTCCAGTGTTTCAGAGTAAAAGGCATTAACACTACTACACCAGGTCTAAAAGGACACAGCAGGATGTTGCGGACGAGATCCAACTAACAGAGGTCCAAATACCTGCATGTGATGAATTCATTTTCCCGGAAGAGAGTAAGTGGGGCGGAACCTGAATGTACACTGGAAAACCTGCAACGTGACTCATTTGAATATAGCGTGCATAACTTATGGAGGACTGGAAAGTCTCCTCAAGTGTTTGGGCAAATGAATATTGTTCTAACAAAACGTCAATGCATAATGCAGAAACATCAATTTATAATTCCTTACAGGTTGACAGAGAGAAATAAAATGAAAGGAGAGCTGTGAAAGAATGTTCCATTAAGTAAAGTAAGCTGCTGCAGTACAATAGTAAGGCAGGTGTAAAATGTTGTTATCCACCAAGAAATAACATAGGTGGCATCATATATGCCCACCATGTTTGAAAAAAAAAAAAGATTTAAAAATCTAATAATTATTTCCTACCCCAATCATTTATCAAAACGGTAATCAATCACTGATGACAATTACGTACAATTATATTTCACCATTCCACAAAATGTAGATAAATTAGAGAAGACAGCTACCAAAAGCTTTGTTGCTTATTATAAATATAATACATGAATTAGACAAGACTATTTCAAATGTCAATAATAGCAACAATTTTTTTTAATTTGGTCTCTACTTTGGCACTCCAAATGTTCAGCTCAAAATCTGGTCACTGGCGCCATCTAGTGAGTATATCTTCCCTAACACATTTTATCCCATTTACAGAACGTCATTTTAAATCAAAGCCCTACAATGTTAATGATTCGGGTGATCGCAATAAACAATCCATATGGATTCCATGTACGATTTTACAGATACATGACAAGTAAGACAGTAAGCCTTTAATTGACCATTTCTAGGAGCTATAATCACCAGTTTGTGACAAATGTCCTATACTTGCTGAGCAATGCAACATTGCCTTTGATTACATCTGACATTTGTCCCAGCTCTCTTTCGATATCCCAACCAAAACATAGACAATAAATGCACACTTAATAATTGTATTAACTTAAGTTTTAGCAATCATTGCCATGCCAGTCCCCGCATGCTCAGTCTGAGCAAGTGAAGCAATGTTCTACGTTTATCTTCTACATTCAAACTGAAAGTTATTCTTGAATTTGGTGGTTGTAATACTCAACTTTGACCACTAGATGGAAGCACATCGACATCAATATTTCAGACTTTAGCGGTACTCTGTTCTGTTTAGTAATCACAAGCACGTCACAAAGCTGAAGCAGCTTCTGCTTTTTTCCATCAAATTAAACGCTCATTAGCCTCCTTATCGTAACATTATGATATTGCAAATAATTAGAATCGTTTTAATAATATGAAAATAATTGTAGAGCTATGGTTCAGAAAGTAGACTGTTAGACAGACCAATTATTCAGTAGGACTGACATAGACATAGCTTACAGTTCCCTCCTTTAATAATAACTACAGCCTTGTGATGATATCTTTTACATGTGTACCTTTTTAAACTGTCAAATGAGAGCTCTTATTGTGAAGCTTTTATAAATGTTCTAGACACAGAACATTTATGAGCAGCCGCCCTGTTACTTCTGCATGCGCAACGGATTGTGCACGGGACCCGTATTATGTAAGTCTATGGGTGGACCTTCGTGTGGAGTGGGGGACGTTTAAATTGTCAATATTCACCCGGAATGTCTGAAGGGACAGTTATGGCACAATCCCTGTACTTTACCTTTGTTTTGTCGTGTTTGATATGTGGATCATATGGTCTCGTTTCATCTGGAATTGGAATAACTACAGTGAGGTCTGTGGATTATAATGCAACTACAACTGTTACTCCGACTGAGAGACGAGATTCTACAACTAAACCAAGTACTACCCAGAGCAATAAAAGCACCAACGCACCAGCGGTAAGGTTGACATCCACAACGACTTCAAAGGTACTGACGACTACTACTAGACCACCGAAAACGACCACCACCGCTAACTATAGTTTCAACACAGAAGACTTAAATGAGGGTATCGACAAGAAAGTGGAAAAAAGAGTATGGAACAAAGAACCTGAGGATGAACCACTCGAATTTGGTGAGCAGCATTGAAATGTATTTGCGGATGTAAAACGCAGGTCAACTGCTAAATTAAATATTGAAACAATATTATGCATTATGTGATGTGTTATTATAGACGTAGGCTTGACATTGTTGTAGATATTACAGACATTTTTTATAAATGATCTCATGTGTCTTTCAAGTGTAATTTTTTGGCAGATATCTGACATCTCACTTCTGCATCAAGTAAATGTGTGAAAGACACAGCCAGGGCCAGATTACAGAACGGGCTCACAGGGCACGTGCCCCAAGGCCCCAACCTTCAAGGGGGGTTGGGGTCATAAGCAATGCCAAAGTGTGTAGAATTTCAGGAAGTTTGCTTTAAAATTACAACATTTTCTCTCATCCTCATAGCAAAATATGAATAGTATGAGAGGAGCTTTAAAAACAACATGTTTCTCTCTGTCCAATGTCAAAATGTGGGAAATTGGCCATCCCCCCTCCTCCAAAAAAGCATGTTTTCCCCAGGGCCCCAAATGCGGTATTTCGGCCTTGGGCACAGCCTATTGGTTAAAAAGCATCTACATATTTATCTTTAATTTCTTACATTGACATCATTTAGACCATGTCCATCAACAAACAACTCTGAAAACACACATTTGCAAACGAATGGGATAAATAACAACTGTGGAGTGCAAGGCAGGGAAAACACGAGTTACAGGGGGTTGTTATATCTATGCTGCAGTTCTGTGGTCTTGGAAACCAAGTCCAGGGGGTTGGTTCTACAAGTGTTTAGCTTGGGGGTTATCAGGTTGTGATGGAAACCAGCTGTCTTGTAGACACAGACCATCAGAACCCCCCTGAGTTAAACTGGCTGAGTCAGCTATCTACATTCAGTTCCAAGACACCATATCTGCATAGCCTGAGAATGTGTTGTATAGTCCTTATGACGCACATCACACTTTCACATTTGACAATGTGCGTCTTTGCTGATGAGACGGTGTGCCTTTTGTAGCCAAGTGGTCCACCAGGAGTGTAAAGGCAGTAAAGAAGCCTAAAAAGATATGGAAGAATGTCAAGAAACCCAAAGTCCTACCTAAGAAGCGCAAGCCCAAGGTTGTAAAAAAAAGCAAACCCAAAATCATTGGGCGCCCTTCGCTGCCAGGTGAAGCCAGTGGGACGTATGTATGGGGTTACTTCCCTGAGTGACATGTACAGTATGAGAATGGGTAGATGCCTAATAGACAACATACTGTATACTGTGCAGCGTGTACAACGCATGGTACATTTTCATTTCAACTTTGAAATGCATAAATGACAGACAACTGACATTGGCAGCGTTGCTTGATGACAGAGTAGCTACAGTGCTGGCAGTGGTAGAGCAAAACAAAACATTCCCTTGCTTAAATAGTTGTTGTGCTTTTGTTCTCCAGCAACTGACACTAGTCTTCTGTAGTATTTCCTGCCCATCCTCGCTCTCTCTCTCTCTTTCTCGCGCTCTCCCTCTCTCTCATTACTGCTCAGTGCTGCATGGAAGCCCCTCCCTGTGTGTGTGGGGGGGGGGCTGGTGCCCCTGATCTGGTCGGAAATGTGGCGGAAAGAGAACTGGAATTACAGGGGCCAGATGGAGAGATATACCTTGAATCAGGAGCCGAGCCGAATAGGAAGTTTGTGAGTAATGAGGCAGAGGGACCGTAAGGCCCCAAAGCAGGGGGACCGTGAGGCCCCAAAGCAGGGGGACGTTATGAGTTTCCTCAGTTTTTCCTCAGAAAAAGGGAGTCTAATGTTTTAAATATTCATGTTGTAGGTTGGCTGATCTGCCAAGCTGTTTTTCATCATGACTAATGTACTGGTAAAATGATGATGAGTAACCCCAAAGGCCACTGGATAGTTTGCTGTAGTATCTAAACTGCATTCTGAAAATTGTCTCTCTTCAACTGGTGCCACTGAAGAAACTATACAAATTGTTGAGGTTGGGCATGATTTAATGCATAAAGATTATACAATGTTTCCTATGCTCTAAATAGGATGTCAAATGAATAGGATAGCTCTAAGAAATCATTGACTCCTTGTGTTTGCCAATTCTCCTAACACAAATAGTATAGGAGTAAAAACACAATTTTCATAAAAACGACTAAACCGTTGTTGACATGAGGTTAATGTCTTTGGCATCACTTCACTAGTTCAGTAGATCAGTTGGCTACTTTACTTGGCAGACTACTGTCAACAAAGTTTGAGTAGTTTTAAACAATTAGCTCTTGGAGCAGAGCAATGCTCTCTGTCACAATGACCCCCGTGGAGAGATCCTGCAGGCCTCTAAGGCAAAAGGGTATTAGGGTTTTAAGAGAGACCACTCACAGCCCTAACACAGGAACTAGTGTTTAGAGGACCAGTCGACCAGGCGTAGCTCCTCAGACAATGAGCGCCTGTCTGCTCCTCGCATGGAAACACAGGAAGTCTCTCTTTCCTGCACGCTTCTGCATCTCTTCATCGCTTTCCCTCTCACTCTCTTTCATGCTCAAATACCTTAGAGAATTGTGCATGTATGCACCCACTGGACACTCACTGGTTGAATCAATGTTGTTTCCACCAACTTGGAATAGATGTTGAATTGACATCTGTGGCCAGTGGACAGTCTCTCAATCTCCCTTCTACTACGGCTCCTGTCAAGGCATTCCCATGGACATGTCATGTTCATATGGACAGCTTTCTTACACGTTAGATCCATTTCTTCTCTGCAAGTCAATATTTGACGTGTGTGTGTGTGTGTGTGTGTGTGTGTGTGTGAGTGACCTTGTTCTCCTCGGTGACCTTGTTCTCCTTACGTGACTGTCAGAGTGCCCTCCGCTGGGGCTGGAGTCTCTGAGGGTGAAGGACCCACAGCTGCGGGCCTCGTCCTACAAACGCCGGGGACTTGGACCTCACCGTGGTCGACTCAACATCCAGGTGAGGCCAAGAACTAGTCTACAGGTCTCTCACCACTGTTAGCAAACACAACAAATGTTACTGCCATTCTTACCATTTTTTATCCATGCATTATTCTGTGGTAACCACCTCAGAACACAGCTTGTGTTTAGATTTGTAAAATGCACTTTGTAAATAAAATCTGTCTGTCTGGGTAGTCGGGTATCGAGGACGGGGACATCTATGACGGGGCGTGGTGCGCCCAGTATGAGGATAAGAAACAGTGGCTGGAGGTGGATGCCCGGCGACCCACGCGTTTCACCGGGGTCATCCTGCAGGGACGCAGCTCAATCTGGAGGTCAGTGGAGGTCACGGCACATGTTCACCAAGCCCCCATTGTGCAGTGATGTAGCCATAGCAATGAATTGTATTTATTGTAAATGTCGTATGGACATTGCTAAATAGTTGCGCCTGTCTTTCCTAACAGTTGGGACTTCATACTCACCTACAAGGTCCAGTTCAGTAATGACACCCTGGTTTGGCAGCCAGCTATGAATGGGACTAAAGAGGCTGTGAGTTGATTCAGTACAGTACATTAAAATATGATATGTAGTAACCCTAATCTATTGCCTTCTTCCCATTACTTTCACTGCAAAATTCAGATATTCCACCCATTTGTATATCTTGAATAGCTTACTATTTTATTCCTCATTACCCAATTGTCAAGTTGCTGTATCACATCCGGCCGTGATTGGGAGTGCCATTGGGCGGCGCACAATTGGCCCGGCGTCGTCCGGATTTGGCCGGGGTCGGCCGTCATTGTAAATAAGAATTTGTTCTTAACTGACTTGCCCAGTTAAATAAAGGTTCAATTAAAAAATACATTTAAAAAAAAAAAAAAAAATGTTATAAATCATTATGTGGTCCAGTGAGGTATTCATATCTACTGTGCTCTGACATTGACCAATGACATTCCACTGCCTGTTGGCAAGCTGACCATGGCGCTGACAGTTTGCCCTGGCCAAAGCTGACTCCACTGTGCCAACCTTGCCAACTGTGCCAACCTTTTCAACCCACAAGCCTTACTCTCAATGGGCACACTGTGGCAGATTGCACCATCTAGTTACCAGTCTGTGTCACTGGTTTGGCAAAGGGGTAGAGTGAAAATATGACTGGCAGAGAGACGGAAACTGCAAAATTGGAAGTTATTGTATAAACTATTAAAGATGCAGTCTGCAATTCGAGAAACAATAAATAAATACTTCATTGAATATGAAGTCATCTCTTCATAGAGCATGACCTATCTCCACTATTGGCTTTTTCCTGAACTGTAGGTATTTGAGGGGAACCAGGATACTGAAACTCCAGTGTTGGCCCTATTTAACGAGTCGGCAACAGTGGCGCGCTACATCCGTATCAATCCACAGAGCTGGTACGAGAACGGAACTATCTGTCTGAGAGCTGAGGTTCTGGGCTGTACCCTACCAGGTTTGTCCACCACCATCATCACAACATCCTCCCAACACTAGATTAAGACACAGGAACCATAACCTCAACGACATTCAAATGTCATTGCATTTCCATTATGTTGCGTCTTTCCCCTCCTGTAGATCCTAACAACATCTACGCTTGGCAGCAGACAGAGCAAGGCACCAAAGACAAGCTGGACTTCAGACACCACAACTACAAGGAGATGAGGAAAGTAAGTGCTGAAGTGGAGACCTTCAGCACTCACCCATAGGCTACTGGTGTAGTTTTAGGGTTCTTTAGAATTATGGTAGAGCACCTTCACAGCCATACATCAACGCAACTACATCCTGTTCTCTTCCAACAACTCTTCCAACAACTCTTCCAACAACAACTTCCAACAACTCTTCCAGCAATAAGAATATAGCAGCAACTCTCAACTGGTGGTGTGGGAGGGGGAGTTATATCTCAAATTTGGGTCGCGGGAGGTTTCGAATGGGTTGCTTGTGTCTGAGAGAATTATCATTATCATTCCAAACAACTGATTCACCATATTTTAGAACTACACAACAGTGACATAGAAAAGAATACAATTTCTCATTTTAAAGAATCCTACGCTGGCTCAGATTTTGTGATGTGCATTATGAACACAGCAGTAGGGACATAGCATGCAACAGTTAGCAAAGAAACGTCCTCCCTTCACTTCAATCTACTCTCTGGCGCTTGACTGAGTCTGTCCTGGAAGCAGAGGGTTTCTGGTTGGAGCTCCCTCCCCCAGTCTCACCGAAAAACAAATATTATTAGTGTTTTTTTCTTCTCCTCACTACACTGCCACTACCGCTCAGTAAAGAGCTTGAGGTGAGTCTGACCGGTAGGATGTAACATTAGGCTCGTGTCCACACATACACACACACCGCACTACACATACCGCACTACACATACCGCACTACACACACCGCACTACACATTCCGCACTACACATACCGCACTACACATACCGCACTCCCCCCATGTGCTCAGCAAACTAAACCAAGACTTTGTATCCAGTTGTACGGTAGACAAACTGTACTGTACATCCTGATGCATCCTTCTCAGTCACACTTAACCGTCATAAGGCAGTGTAACTCAATCCATTCCTGGTGGACCCCCAGATGCAAAAATATATATTTCCCCCAAAAATGTGCATACACTGGGGGTCCCACAGGAATGGAAGTCTTATACCCTACCAGACAACACCATAACTCTGTCCCTCCTCAGCTCATGAAATCAGTGTCCGAGGCCTGCCCTGACATCACACATATCTACAGCATCGGGAAGAGTCACATGGGTCTCAAGATGTACGTCATGGAGATCTCCGACCACCCTGGAAAACATGAGTTGGGTGAGTAGATATAGGCCTATTACAGCTTATGAAGTTTTAGCATGAGGCAATGCTACATAGCTTACAGCCTGGCCTCATAGACTAGACATAACAAATTAAATGTAAATCAGGGACACTCAAATTAGAATGATATGTTTAGTATGGTTACATAAGACAGAAGGTTACTTAAAAAATAATAAAGTTGGGTAGGTGGGTGGGTGGGTGTATAACTCGAATGTCTAGCAAGCCAAAGTTTGCAGGTTCAAATTTAATCACGGACAACTTTTGCATTATAGCATCTTTGCAACTACATATGTATGTTAGCTAACCCTTCCCCTAACCCTGAAACTTAACCCATAGCATTAGCGTTAGCCAACTAGCCACCTAGCTAACCTTAGCGACAACAAATTGTAATTCGTAACCTGTCATACGTTTTGCTAATACATAAAATATTATACGAATTGCAATTCCCAACATACACTACATGACCAAAAGTATGTGGACACCTGCACGTCGAACATCTCATTCCAAAAATCATGGCCATTAATATGGAGTTGGTCCCCCCCTTTGCTGCTATAACAGCCTCCACTCTTCTTTGAAGGCATTCCACTAGATGTTGGAACATTGCTGCAGAGACTTGCTTCCTTTCAGCCACATTAGCGAGGTCGGGTGCTGATGTTGGGCGATTAGGCCTGGCTATCAATCAGCGTTCCAATTCATCCCAAAGGTGTTCGATGGGTTGAGGTCAGGGCTTTGTGCAGGCCAGTCAAGTTCTTCCACACGGATCTCGACAAACCATTTCTGTATGGGCCTCGCTTTGTGCACAGGGGCATTATCATGCTGAAATAGGAAAGGGCCTTGCCCAAACTGTTGCCTAGCCCAAACTGTTGCCTAGCCCAAACCATGAAAAACAGCACCAGACCCTTATTCCTCCTCCACCAAACTTTAGTTGGCACTATGCATTGGGGTAGGTAGCGCTCTCCTGGCATCTGCCAAACCCAGATTCGTCTGCCAGATGGTGAAGCGTGATTCATCACTCTAGGGAACGTGTTTCCACTGCTCAAGAGTCCAATGGCGGCGAGCTTTACACCACTTTATGAAGATTGCATGGATGTGTGCTCGATTTTATACTCCTGTCTCCTGTGGATGAAATAGCGGAATCCACTAATTTGAAGGTGTGTCCACATACTTTTGTATATATAGTGTATCATACGAATTGTCATTCGTAACATATCATAGGAAAAGGATGACAGACATCCACAAATGAACACATATCATACCAAATGTAACATATCATAGTAATTGGAGTGTCCTGGATTTACGTTTACTATGTAAAGTCCAGGTTGGAACTTATCTGCAATGCCACTGCTATAGTACTTTGTACAGTATGCTCTCAGAGACTGGAGTCAATCCTTGTTCACTCTGACATGTCTAAAGTGTTTGCTTTGGACTCATTGACCACGCTCGGCGCCCATTGAGCCAGTCTACCAGCTCTGGCAACCACTAATACCCCTTGCCGCCAGAACTCATAATGGGAGAGGGAGCCAGGAATGCCATAGACAGAGAACTGGTTTGCCTGTGCACTGGAATATAAGGAGAAGCCGTTTTCAAACGGGGTGATTAAAATGACAATTTAGAATATTGGCTTGTTTTTTTAAGAGAATAAAAGCGCTGAATGTTTTTTGTCTGTCCAACTTGACCTAATTCTGTTGTTAACCTCCAATTCCATTGGCAGAGGATAAGCCAGACTAGTTTAAATTTTCCACTGGCAAAGTCCTTTGCCTTTTCATCCCATGTGTCAGTATGTACAATGTGAACTCACAGTCAGTGGGTTCATGGTGATGTGCTTTGTTTCTTTTTTTTTTGGGGGGGGACAGTTTTAAACCAACGTGGAATAGACTTTGAATTGACGTCTGTGCCCAGTGGAAGCATCTTTTTTACTCTTACAGTATCTCAGAGATCCAGTTAGTAGCGTTGACTTCATTGGTCATCTAGGGACAGAATTCTAATCGTTGTCATGAGATTTTTATTTTCTTATTTAGATCTAACTATGATTTGAATGGGTGGTTTGTGTGGTGTGAGTTAGAAAGGGGAGGTTAAAAAACGTCCCCGGGAACATTGCGCTCGGAACCTACAGAAGCCCCTTGAGCATTAGGAGCAAACGTGGCTTGTGCTCCTCCAAAGCCGAGAGTAATCTCCCAAGCAAATCATCATTTTTCAAATAAATGATTAAGTCTGCACCAGGTCGTTAAGTTAGATTCAGTCCAATCACACCAGTGTTTTGTTACGTTTGTCAGGTAAAAGCCACCGTTTTAAATGCTTGTTGATTGAATTTACACCCAGCCATATCTCTTTGGGCCCGCCCAGGAAACGTTGTTACTTGACTCATGGGAAGTGGCTCAAGGGAAGTGGTCAAAAACCACAAAAGCTATCTAGGGAGGATGTGCTGGATATCAGAACTGTCTGCCAGTGGATTATATAAGGGTAAACTAGAGCAGAATGGAAGAATAGCTTCTAACCTAATGGTCACAACCAATGATGTACTGTATATTAACCCTGGATTGCTATGTTTTGGCCATTGAGGGACTTTGAAGCCACTGGTCGGCCATATTGGCACTACCCCGTAGGAGATCTATTGGGGGAGTGCCAAGATGGAGGCTAGGTGGCTTCAACACAGCGCCACCTATCAGTCATCTAGTGCATATATAAATCATTGGTCATAACAACTTTTGTGGCCACTGCTATGCTGTGTTTACATATGTGCTTTGTCTCCCTCTGCAGGCGAGCCAGAGTTCCGCTATGTGGCTGGCATGCATGGGAATGAAGCCCTGGGCCGGGAGCTGCTGCTCAACCTGATGCAGTATATCTGTCAGGAGTACAAACTGGGAAACCAGCGCATCGTCCGGCTGGTCAAGGAGACACGCATCCACTTGCTGCCATCCATGAACCCCGATGGT
This sequence comes from Oncorhynchus tshawytscha, assembly GCF_018296145.1. Lineage (NCBI taxonomy): Eukaryota > Metazoa > Chordata > Actinopteri > Salmoniformes > Salmonidae > Oncorhynchus > Oncorhynchus tshawytscha. Next base: position 57,117,898 of record NC_056436.1, on the reverse strand, counting down.
TATGAAATGGCCTTCAAGAAGGTCTCAGAAAACATGTTATATAACATGTTTTGTTGTAATATAATATATTATACTGTTATAACTGAGAGTATCTTTTAATGCTCAACATTACTGGTCAAATATACTTTAACCATTCAAAGAGGCCCATGTTGACCTCTGACCCTTCTCTCATCCCAGGGTTCCGAGTTGGCGGGGTGGGCGCTCGGTCGCTATAGCTACCAGGGCATCGACATGAACCACAACTTTGCTGACCTGAACAAAGTCATGTGGGATGCTATTGAATTTGACTTCCAAAATAACGATAAGTCCAAACTCATCAACCACTACATCCCCATACCAGAGTACTATACCTCAGAGGACGCCTTTGTAAGTTGACATTTAGAATTCACATGCATTCTTCAAATCACCAAATAGTATCCACTCTATGATATTGTGTTAGAGAATTGGGGAAAATCAAGAATGTAAACATTTTCTTAAATCTATCTGCAAAAAGATGATTCTGCGATAATTGGCTTTAAAGTTCGGAACCCTCATTGATTTGAATGGTATTCTTTTGAACTAAACATGAATTGCCATATTTAGAGTACTATATAGGTAAAGAACATTGAACAGAACAAGGATATGTCAATAATTCAATTTTGACAAAAATGCACATACTGTGTAACCTTATAGAACCAAGCTCTTGATTTGTCATGTAGCAATATCCTTGAGAATATGTCAAAACTATCCCACATAGAATATAAACCATTTCAATTGTTGTACTTCACTATAATGTTTGAATGCATTATTCCTGTTGCATTGACCTATATCCAATAGGTGGCCTTAGAGACGCGTGCTGTCATTAACTGGATGCAGAATATCCCGTTCGTATTAAGTGCCAACCTCCACGGGGGTGAACTGGTGGTCACCTACCCCTTCGACAGGACTGAAGACTGGGCACCTCACGATGACACCCCTACACCGGACAATAGTTTCTTCCGCTGGCTGGCCACAGTCTATGCCAGCACCAACCAGGTCATGTCAAATCCAGACCGCCGGCCTTGTCACAATGAAAACTTCCAACGCTACAACAACATCATCAACGGAGCCAACTGGCACACGGTCCAAGGAAGTGAGAATTCCCCCGCTTTTATGGTCATCCATTTTGTGATCTTGTTCAGCTCATCATTGTCTTTGAAAAGCAGGGTATTGTACTGTCATTTCAAGTACCATTTTAAGATTTACATTCTTGATTATTTCCCTGAAATCTATTCCAGGCATGAATGATTTCAGCTATCTACACACCAACTGCTTCGATGTGACAGTGGAGTTGTCCTGTGATAAGTTCCCCCATGCCAGTGAGCTGCCCATCGAGTGGGAGAACAACAAAGAGTCTTTACTGATCTACATGGAGCAGGTCCGTCTATCAATAATGTCTAATACAGTTTAAACACAGCATGATGGTGTTGTTGATCTCTAGATTTTTGCTTTGTATTGAAGGTCCACAGAGGACTCAAGGGTGTGATCAGAGACAAAGACACAGAGGCTGGAATTGCAGATGCCATAATCAAAGTGGATGACATCGACCACCATATTAGATCAGGTGGGCTGTCTCCCCCCTCACATGCAAAAAAAATTCACATCAGTAAATGATTCAAGAAGAAAACCTCAAAATGATGTCGTAAAATTGCACCTAGAGGGCACTGCAGGAATATGTTATGAAAGGTGTAGGCCAGAGAAGCCTACCACTAACCAGTAGCCATTTTGTGCCTCTACTGCAGTTGCTGACGGGGACTACTGGCGCCTGCTAAACCCGGGCGAGTACGAGGTCACGGTGAGTGCCGAGGGCTACAACCCATCCACACGTATGTGCCGTGTGATGTACGAGCATTACCCCACCATATGTGACTTCCGCCTCACCAAGACCCCCAAACAGAGGCTGAAGGAGATCCTGGCCAAGGGGGGCAAGCTCCCCAAAGACCTGCAGCTGAGGCTACGACAGCTGCGTCTGAGAAAACTGAGGGCCAGCACCAAGGCCATCAACAGTAGGCGTGCGGCTGCTAGCAGGAAGGCACGGGGGTCATGATGTCTTTGGTGAACCAATCACAACACACTTTGTCTGGAGGGTTGTTGTATTTAATTGGCTCGTGAGGGAAGTTCCTGGTTTAACTCAGCTTTGAAGTCTGTACACCATGTGGGCAGTTCTGTAAAGCTAGCCTACTGAGATACAAAAAAAAATGTAAATTTAAAATGCATTGTACTTCCAGTATGGTTTAGTGATATATTTTTGAAGAAAGGGCCAGATTGTATTTAGATATTTGAATCAAATTAGAGCAAATAATTGCAAGGTGATTTTGAATTAAAATACCCTTTCAAACGTGTATAACAGGAAAAACTATTATTTTCTCTTGTAGAACCTAGTTTAGTTACAACAACAAACCAAGTGGAATGATGCTGTTCAAATCCACCATTGGGTAGATATACCACTATTCAAGTAAAATTCATGCCACAAATTACAGACCAAACTCAAACTGAGACTAAAATGACTCATGCATCATGTCATAGAGACAAGAGCTCTGCTGTTACAGTCTGGAACTGATGAGAGTTCTACATGAGATATTTTAAATCTATTCAAATGAAATTATATGATTTCTAATGTTTGTCTTTCTTTGGTTCATTTTTGTACTACCAAAATGAAATGCTGGCATTTGGATGTCCTTGCAAGCCAAGAGACAATGTTATGAATGGATCCCAAATAAAGCTTTACTTATAAACACCAATAGTTCAAAGTCAAACCCATGTCTTGTTTTCTGTGGAGTTGCATATCCTGTTGCCGTGGTCGTCCTCCATGGCGTTTGCGGCTGACAAAGCGACACCACAGGGTAGTGATCAGAGATAGGACGACACAGGCCAGTGCCACGGAAACGCCCACCCACATCACCACCGACAGCTGCCCGCTTCTCTGCCAACGAGGAAACATGTTCAAAGAATATTGGAAAAATGTACTTTTCTAAATTCTCAGTGTAATACTTCAAAAGCAAACCTTTTACCTGTCCAGGCTGTGTTTCGTGTTGGTCACAATTCATTGTTTAAGTAAAAGTAAAAACATGAGCCAAGTTTATTTCAATATCCTTCTACAGTACACCGTGTCCAGAACCTTGCATGAGAAAAAGACCCACTGGGCACACACTTGTAGAATCAACGTTGTTTCCACATCATTTACAGGAAACCACATTGAACCAATGTGGAATAGACATTGAATTGACATATGTGCCAAGTGGGTTCACTCGTATCGCCAAGGATTGCACCCACAGTCCCACTTATTAGATTTCAATACATTTTGGAAACAAAACACGTTTTATAAGGAGGATGGGATCCACCCAAATCATGTGGGATCCTGGATCCTTTCACAGCACTATAAGGCTGCGTTGAGACAATGACTTATCAATGACCCAAGCCCAGCTCAGCTAATCCCTACCATCATTGTGATGCAGAGTTTTCATAATGATTCAGCAAATGTACATTACACCAGGGGCGTCAGTAGACACAATGTAAGTAACCTAATCTATGACCCTTTAACTGCCCTGAATGCCTCTACTGATCCTACAGCTATTGTATGCAGTCATCCTGTGCCTATGAACCAGATTTATACTGTTAGCACTAAGCCAGTGTGCCCCAGGAGGAAGTCCACTGTGTGAAGCTCACCCTGATTAGCAAGAATAGCAAATTTAGGCATGACATGCCAGCAACAAATACTGACACTACACATCCAAGTATATCTGACCAAATTATGAAAGACAAGCATTGTAATTTTGAATTCCATAAAGTTAGTGTGGAAGAGGTGTAAAAAATATTGTTGTCAATCAACAATGACAAGCCACCGGGGTCTGGCAACTTGGATGGAAAATTACTGAGGATAATAGCGAACGATATTGCCACTCCTATTTGCCATATTTTCTATTTAAGCATACTAGAATGTGTGTGCCCCCAGTGTTGGTGAGAAGCAAAAGTCATTCCGCTACCTAAGAATAGTAAAGCCCCCTTTACTGGCTCAAATAGCCAACCAATCAGCCTGTTACCAACCATTAGTAAACTTCTGGCAAAAATTGTCTTTGACCAGATACAATGCTATTTTACAGTAAACCAATTGACAACAAACTTCCAGCATGCTTATAGAGAAGGACATTCAACAAGCACGGCACTTACACAAATGACTGATGATTGGATGAGAGAAATTGATGATAAAAAGATTGTGGGGGCTGTTTTGTTAGACTTCAGTGCGCTCTTGGACATTATCGATCATTGTCTGCTGCTGGCATAACGTATGTGTTACGGCTTTACACCCCTTGCTATATTGTGGATAAAGAGTTACCTGTCTAAAAGAAGACAGAGAGTGTTTTTAAAAAATGTAAGCTTCTCCAACATAATCCAGGAAGAATCAGGAATTCCCCAAGGCAGCTGTCTAGGCCCATTACTTTTTTCAATCTTTACTAATGAATTGCCACTGGCTTTGAGTAAAGCCAGAGTGTCTATGTATGTGGATGACTCAACACAATAAGTCAGCTACTACAGTGACTGAAATGACTGCAACACTTAACAAATAGTTGCAGTTAGTTTCAGAGTGGGTGGCTAGGAATAAGTTATTCCTAAATATTTCAAAAACTAAAAGCATTGTATTTGGGAAAAATCATTCGCTAAACCCTAAACCTCAACTAAATCTTGTAATAAATAATGTTGAACTTGAGCAAGTTGAGGTGACTAAAATGCTTGAAGTTACCCTGGATTGTAAAATGGTCATGGTCAAAACAACAGTAGCTAAGATGGGGAGAAGTATGTCCATAATAAAGCACTGCTCTACCTTCTTAACAGCACTTTCAACAAGGCAGGTCCTACAGGCCCTAGTTTTGTCGTACCTGGACTACTGTTCAGTCGTGTGATCAGGTCCCACAAAAAAGTACTTAGGAAAATTGCAATTGGTTCAGAACATGGCAGCACAGCTGGCCCTTGGATGTACACAGAGAGCTAATATTAATAATATGCATGTCAATCTCTCCTGGCTCAAAGTGGAGGAGAGATTGACTTCATCACTACCTGTATTGTTGAATGCACCAAGCTGTCTGTTTGAACTACTGGCGCACAGCTCGGACACCCATGCATACCCCACAAGACATGCCACAAGAGGTCTCTTCACAGTCCACAAGTCTAGAACAGATTATGGAAGGTGCACAGTACTAAATAGAGCCATGACTATGTAGAGCCATGACATAGAGCCATAGACTATTCCACATCAAGTAACTCATGCAGGCAGTACAATTAGATTGAAAAAAACAGACAACAACAAAAAACACCTTACGGAACAGTGGGGGCTGTGAAGCAACACAAACATAGGCACAGGCACATGCATACACACACGATAACATACACACTATACACATGGATTTTGTACTGTAGATATGTGGTAGTTCTGGAGTAAGGGCCTGGGGGCACACAGTGTGTTGTGAAATCTGTGAATGTATTGTAATATTTAAAAAATTGTATAAACTGCCTTAAATTTTGCTGGACCCCAGGAAAGGTAGCTAATGGGGATCCATAATAAATACAAAATAAAAATAGCCTAAGTATCCTAATACATTAACCGGCAACGTTATGATTATAAATAATAATTTGTTGTTAACTGACTTGCCTAGTTAAATAAAGGTTTAAAAAAAATGTTAAATACGCATTCCTTCATGATCAATTGCAGGTTTCAGGGCATACATATTTTTCTCCACGAGGTGGTGCTAATGCTCTAGCCTTTCATAGACGTATTAACTCTTTTCCAGACGTCATATTTCCTCGACACGTTTGGCAGATGGAGGTGAAATCATAAACTAATACTAGATTTAGCGTGCGGCATTGTAATGTATAGATTTGGGACAGACGTTTAAATATTAGTTTCTGCAAGTGGAGCGAAGGTGAGAATGTATTATTTTGTCCGAACTACATGCTATAACTAGCAAATTGCATGTCACTGACTAGCCTCATGACTCGTAGTTCCATTACACACGAGTCATTGGACGAAGGTGTCTTCTGTACGGGATGTTTTGTTAAAAGCCCCGTCTCTCGGTCCGAACATTTAACTCGCATCGCTTGCGTTGCTGTTTTGGAAGCATGAGGACCTTTATCTTCCATATCAGCGAGAAACAATTTTCAAAAAACAAAACGTTCAATTGATACACACCTTTTATAAGGTTAGGGTTCCTACATGGCCATATCTCCATGCTGCAGCCCGTGTTTATGGAAGACAGATGGACCACCTGTGCTTATGAATTAGCTATCTAACATGCTCCGAACACCTGTGTGTGTACCTGAAGGCCGCCAGAAAGTGTTGTCAATGAAAAAGTGTCAACTGCAACTGTGATAAAGCCTGTTAAGTGTCCAGTAAGTGTATTTCGATTAGTGTATATGATTGATGTGATAAAAGTAAAACGCTCTGTTTCTAGAACCATGTCGCAATTGAGAATCGATTCACATTAGATAGCTTATGTGCAGTACTAGCCCCACAATGGACTAAAGGAGCCTAACGTTACTCCTTATGATCCAATGACCTTAAATCATGTTTAAAGGTGAATTGGCTCTGGAAACCAAAACAGTCAAATACGCTATCTAAACATGAATCGATTCTCAATTGCGGTAGTGTTCTAGAAACATAAATCCCTTTACGTTCATATCACATCAACATAATTTCACAAATTCAAAATAAACATACTGTACACCGTTAACAGTTGCAGCCAAATGTATTTTTCAGTGACAACACGTTTTTTTGGCATAGCTCTTAAAGTTTACACACAGGTAGGTGTTAGGAGACGCAGATGGGTAATAAGTACAGGTAGTGTATATTTAAGCAAGAAGGCACTGGGGTTGTGGTATATGGCCAATGTACCACTGCTAAGGACTGTTCTTATGCAAGATACATCAAGGTGAGGTCTGATTTAACACGGCTGTCGGCCAATCGGCATTCAGGGCTCGAACCACCTAGTTTATAATTTCGTTAACCCACAATCCATTATATTGACCAGATACTCTAGTTGTCGCTCTAACAATGAAATGAAACGTCTTCAAAAAGGAAAGGCAGTCGGTAGGGGGACAAGATCAGGTGGTACAAAAGGTAGAACTTTTTGTGTGAACAAAAGGTACAACTTTTTCCACTAGTTCCCACAAACACACATTCGAAATTGGCTATCGTAAACATTCATTAAAGGCTAGCTGTGTGGTTAGGTTTAAAATTGTAGAAATTGGCAGGGTTTATGACTGGCTGTGGGAACCAGTGACAACTGATATAAAGTGGGTACTCTTTTCAGTACACTTGTAACAACCTAATCATTACGAACCTAATACTCAATCAAATATGCCACACGTAGCAACAAAAAAAACATTTTTTGTTAACCAAATTCAACACACTTATTGAGCTCTATACCAAAACTCCTTGCTTGGTGAGTGAAAAACATGAAAAAAACACCACCTGCTGGAGAAGGGATTTTGGCCCCAGTTGTCCCTCGCTTCTTCCTCTCTGGTTAACCTAACGTAGCAGGCTTTAAAATATGCCTGAGCAGAGTTCCCACTTCAGCGGAAAAGGAAGCTATGTTGAATTAGCTGTATCCCTGAAAACCGGATGCACCCGGTTGTTGGCAACTCCGTTAAGGGAGGTTTTCAATAAACACTAACATAGAGATATGTCTGTGTGGGAATTCACTAACCCTATAAAGGTATGTATCAATGTAACCTTTTTTATTGATTATTATTATCAGATAAGACACAGAAGGTCCTTATGCTTCCGAAACCGTAATGCAAGTGATGCGTGTTAATGTTCAGACCGAGCGGCTCCCCCGTACAGAAGACGCCTTCGTCCAATGACTCTTATGTGTAATGGAACTGAGTCATGATCAAGGGCTAGTACAGTACATGATGTACTAGCTACAAAGAGGTTTTAGTTGTAAGATAACCTTGCTGATCTCTTACAACAGCGTTCTTGAGTCGTTCCTATTCCCCTAAAGCAGTGGTTGCAAAATGTTTTATAGCCTGTACCCCTTCAAACATTCAACCTCCAGCTGCGTACCCCCTCTAGCACCATGGTCAGTGCACTGTCAAATGTTTTTTTTTTACATCATTGTATGCCTGCCACACACTATTCGATACATTTATTAAACATAAGATTGAGTGTGAGTTTTTGTTACAACCCGGCTCGTGGGATGTGACAAAGAGCTCTTATAGGACCAGGGCACAAATAATAATACAATAATCAATAATTTTGTTCATTAATTAGCCATCTTACATATAAAACCTTATTTGTTTATCGAAAATTGTGAAGAACTCTCCACAGGTTAATAAGAAGGGTGTGCTTGAAAGGATGCACATATCTCTGCAATGTTGTATTGGAGAAAGTCTCAGTCTTAAATAATTTTCCACACACAGTCTGTGCCTGTATTTAGTTTTCATGCTAGTGAGGGCTGAGAATCCACTCTCACAAGTACATGGTTGCAAAGGGCTTCAGTGTCTTAACAGTATGATTTGCCAAGGCAGGATACTATGAGCACAGCCCAATCAAGAAATCTGCCAGTTACTTCTAATTAAATTAAATTTTCACAGAACCGCTTGTTGCAATTTCGATGAGGCTCTCTTGTTCAGATATCGGTAGGTGGATAGCGAATCCAGTTGTTTGTGTCATCCGTTTCAGGAAAGGACCTGCGTAATTGTGCACCCAACTCATTTCGGTGCTTCGCTATATCACAATTTTCATTTAAAAAAATTACACATTTTTCTCCCCAATTTCGTGGTATCCAATTGGTAGTTATAGTCTTGTCTCATCGCTGTAACTCTCGTACGGACTTGGGAGAGGCAAAAGTCGAGAGCCATGCGTCCTCCGAAACACAACCCAACCAAGCCGCACTGCTTCTTGACACAATGCCCACTTAATCCAGAAGCCAGGCACACCAATGTGTCGGAGGTATGGGTCTCCCGGTCGCGGCTGGCTGCGACAGAGCCTGGACTCGAACCCAGAATCTCTAGTGGCACAACTAGCACTGCGATGCACTCGGGAGGCCTGCTATATCACATTTGACATTGTCCGTAAGCTTGAGTTCATTTGCACACAAAAAATCATACATATAAAACCTGTGTGTTGTCCTTGTGAAAGCAGACAGAGAAGAGCTCCAACTTCTTAATTATAGCCTTAATTTTGTCCCGCACACTGAATATAGTATTTCAAACTGCCAAGCATTCCCTTGGCAGCAAGAGCCTCTCAGTGGATGCTGCAGTTTACCCAAGTGGCGTCGGGAGCAACTGCTTGCATGCGAGTTCCCCCTCCACTATGTCTTCCTGTCATTGCTTTTGCGCCATCAGTACAGACACCAACACATCTTGACCACCAAAGTCCATTTGATGACACAAAGCTGTCCAGTACTTTAAAAATATGCTCTCCTGTTTTCCAGTGGTTTGCAGAAGAGGATGTCTTCCTTAATTGATCATCCTATAAACGTTAACGGACATATACCAGGAGCTGTGCCAGGCCCGCCACGTCTGTTGACTCTTCCAGCTATAACGCATATAATTCACTGGCTTATATGTGAATTGTTTCAAAACATCTCCTGCCATGTCACTGATGCATCATGAAACAGTGTTGTTTGATGAAGGCATTGTCTGTATAGCTTTTTTTTCCTTTTCCCCCAGCATTGTCCCAACCATATCCGTGGCAGCAGGAAGAATTAAGTCCTCCACAATAACATGGGGCTTGTCTGTCCTAGCCACTCGGTAGCTCACCATATAAGACGCTTCTAGCCTCTTCTTATTAATGGTATTTGTTGCTTTTATACATGTCTTACCACTCAAAACTCATCTTAATTCTTGATCAAAAAACTCCTGTGGCTTATTTTCCAAATTGGCATGTTTTGATTTTAAATGTCTGCGCAAGAGTGAAGGTTTCATCGAGTTGTGAATTAGTACTTTTGCACATATAACGCACTGTGGCTGAGGAAAGGCACTACTCCCAATATAAGTGAACCCCAAATCAATGTAGTTCTCATCATATTTGTGCCTCTTCGATGGTCCAACGTCCCCGTCTGTTCGGTACTTTCCGGGGAAGGGGGAAGTAGCTCTTCAGCTGCATCAGATTCACAACTGTCAGTGTCCATGCTAGCTGGGCTAACAACAAATGTAGAAATACTGATGCTAGTATTGGATGTGCTCGTGGAAGCAGAACGACGTGTCGTCGACAGGTGCAGTACTGCTGGTAGAAGCAGTACTACCAGTAGAGCTGGTATGTGTCTCTGGACGTGGGCCTTACTTTTTTTTCAAATACATTTTCAAGCAAACGGAATGAGCAGCAACTGCATTTGGCTACATAAGGACTGTTAGTGGAAATCCCACGAGAGAGTAACGGTTAATGTGATTGGATGTTAATTATTTGACCAGGCTACCTGTATTTGACATTGTGTTGTTATTTCGCTGAGCACTAGATGGTTTAATTTTATTTTTGGCAGTGGGACGAGGCTACTCGGGCGAGAAAAAAACCTTACCCAAATGTATAGATGGCATTCCGTACCCCAGTTTGGGAATACCTGCCCTAAAGTAATGGAAAACTTACTGCAAAGCGAAAAAGTTCCAATGTCCATTGACCTTGTTGCCTGTGTAGCTAGCTAGCTAGGTGGCGTGTATGTCTCCCTTACAGAAGGGCCAGTCATTGCTGCTAGCTAGGCTAAATCAAAATGTGCCAGTGGTGATTGGTTTACATACTACTGTGCAACTTATTTTGCCCATGCCTACGAGTTAAAAATTGTCCTCTCCTCTACAGATTTGTGACAATGTTGTGTCTGAAGATGAACATGAACATGAGACCTGGCTCACAGTGGATATTACATCAAATCAGCCACCTGTCACCCAGACCTCCCATTCGAAGCATCTCCCATGCTCCCTTTGCCTGTGACCACCACAAAACATACCGCAGCCACGTCCCTCTTCGGGTGGCCACATTACCACGCCTCCGTCTTAGTCTGCCTCTCAAATCAACTTTCTGCTTTCAGCCATGTAGACCAGCATCTACAACCAGTGGGACGGGCTGGTATGAGAGCCTAGCAGACTCTACTCCTGTCCATCTGACTGAGCAGCTACTGATCTCTGTCCATCAGACCACAGGTCTACCATGGTGGGCCAGTATCGTATGCACCACTGTGGCCTTGAGGACAGTTGTCACACTGCCACTTGGAGCCTACCAGGCGGTCATCATAGCAAAGGTCTGTGTTGCATCAAGAACCAAGCATTATATTGTAGTGTTTTCTTTTTCTTTCAGCCCACACTGGTCCTAACGGGCAGAGTTGAGATTGAGAAGCCCTTGGGTGTGCATCTCTATAGCCTAAAGTCAAGTGGCATTCTTCCTTGTCTTATTTCCTTCGTCTGCACAGATGTGCAAGAAACCGGCAAGTTGAAAGCAAATATCCAGGAAGCGTCGACCATTGGTTTCACCTATTTTGTAAATCCATTTGGGTGCAGGTCAAGGAAAAGAGATGAGGAAGCTACGTTAGACTGTTGAGATGCACCACTGGAGTAATGTATAATTTGCTTAACAATTTGATATGTAAATGTACAGAAACAGGATTTGAAGTTCTCATCCATATTGTTGTGTGAAACAAGTGGGCTGTGGAACATGATATAGTCACAATGGGAAGATGTTCTCTGCTGCTTAGTCACTATTGCACTTGAAGATGTTTACACACATTCTGGGGGACTACGACAGGCAATTTAAAGTCAGCCAATGTTTCTCTGTGACTGTGCAAACATTGCTAAGCCCTTGGCCTTTATTAAGCATTCTTTCCCACTCCTCCTCAGCTGTCGGTTGTTTCTTTTTCCAGTTTTTTTCCCCCCAGTGTCGTCGTCCTACCTTTCTTCCCCTCCCCAGTGCTGCGCTCTCTCCCACTGTGTGACAGCAAGGGTCAGCATATCGCTCCCACAGGCCTCACACACACACAGCAGCATTCTACTCAACCCTATGAATGTCCTCCATGATGAGTCATCATGAGAAAAACAGCTTTTTGACTTTGATATTTGGCTGTAATACATCAAGGTCCCGGACTGTTGGAGGACTTTGAGAACTTGATTTTAAAAAAGGAGCAGTCGGGTTGAATTTTTTGTTGTCATAACTCAGAGAGTGGTCCTTCGGGACCAGGCTCCCTGGCCAGCCTGATTCCCTCTACGACCCATGTCCAGTTTTGGGTTACTAATGTGGGCTGTGTAATTTAGAACTTTTGGCTACATTTCAGGGGGAGTCCATGTTGAATCAAAGTTAACCCCCATGCTCCTCTTTGCCTCCAGCTAGGTTGAAGCCCTGCAAGTGGAGATAGCGGAGCTGGCTAAGAGGCTGCGCTACGAGATCTCGGTGCGAGCCAAAGAGAAGGGCTGGATGGAAAAACACTGCCGGTGAATAATTGACCTTTGACCTGGGCTCCTGGAGGGCTTCCTCTGGGAGCTTGGCACCAACTCTGAAACCACAGTCTATAAATATTAACCAAAACACAACACACTTCTATGCAGTTTGAGATTTTCTTCAAAGAAAAGTGCTCTCTTGGTCTTATCTGTCAATGTAATGGTGTATGACAGTTGACTTTTTAGAACTTCTATGGGAAAGTTCCATGCTGTTCAACTGATATTACACTGTATCAGGTTTCCAAAGTCAGCTATGAGGTTTTAAAAGTAGTGACATTAAAAATGAAACTTCCTTAATGGCCTGGCATTTGGGTTCCTTTTGTGTCCCATTAGATACCAATTCAAGAAGAACCTGAAGAGGATAGTGTCTGAGCTGTACGTGAGGGATAACTGCCACCCCTTCAAGGCCAGTCTGCTGGTATGGGTGCAGCTGCCCATGTGGGTATGCCTCTCCCTGGCCCTGCGTAACCTGAGCCTGGGGGTGTCTGATGCTGCGACTGGTAAACCTCCACACTCACCACGGACTTGAATCACAATCGTCTGTTGTATCTTCTACAAGCTACATAATCACATTTATTTTGCTTTAAGTTTAGAATGGAATATTTCATATGATTTTTGTTTTCAGCGTTGCAGACAGAGCTGGCAGTAGGGGGAACTCTATGGTTCTCCGACCTGACATTGCCTGACTCTACCTGGATCATGCCTGTCTCTCTGGGCCTCATCAACCTGCTCATCACAGAGGTGAGGCCCTGGTCGAACTAACACACCCGGCTTGAGCAACACCTCCATTCCATTACACACAATAGGGAAACCTTTTGGATGAAAGCTTTGATCCACCTAGTATTCAGACCCTGTGGCAGTTTTTACAAGAGGACACTCCTCACCTAACACGCTTTCAGATAGACCTGTGTTCAACTCACAATAGATTTCAGGGGGTGGAGTGGAGTGTCAGGTTTTGGTGTAATGAAATACTCAAATGTAGGCTAGGACAGAACATACTATCGTAGATTATCTACTGGGACGCAAAAAAGATAGTGATGTGAGTTGCTCGCTTGGTTCGGACTAGTTTTGTGATAGTCACATCTGTTTTTGATTTAAAGGGATACTTCAGGATTTTGGCCAAGAAGCCCTTTATCTACTTCCCCAGAGTCAGATGAACTCGTGGATACCATTTGTATGTCTCGGTGTCCAGCAAGAAGGAAGTTGCTGACTAGCATTAGTGCAATGACGAAGTCTATGGTAACTGCTAGCAAGCTAGTAGATCCCATAGACATCTAGTCATTGCGCTAACACTAGTTAGCATTGGCTTGCGAAACTACCTAACTTCCTTCATACTGGATGCAGAAACATAAAAATGGTCCCCATGAGTTAATCTGACTATGAGGAAGTAGCGCTGTGCATTGTCAAAATCCCGAAGTATCCCTTTAAGCGTTTCACTGTTAGTCTACACAGCATGTGACAAATACATTGAGAGATTGGTCATTCTGCATCCCTCGCTGACCCGTGAATATATATTAAAAACCAGAATTAATTTCCCAGTAGCAATGAGAATGTTGAGATTTTCACCGCGAATGTTTCCCTTCAGTCTAGTTTATTTGTGTTGTCAGGTATTTGCTCTGCGGAGGATGGAAGCGTCCAAGTTCCAGAAGTATGTGACCAACTTTATCAGAGGGATCTCTCTGTTGATGATACCCATAGCTGCCACCGTGCCCTCCGTAAGTCTGTGTGTGTGTGTGTCTGCATGCTTGTATGTGTCAGCACACGCAACCACAAACCATTTGTCCTTCAACAACATGTCCTCACAAAAGCTGTTAAACATGCCACATCACTTTCCCCCAGTAAATGAAGACAGCTAGCACATTTCACTAGCCATCCCTATGGCAACACCCTCCCACTAGCGCTGAAACAAAAGACTTCAGACACACCTCTGTCTCCCTCTTGCCCAGACAGGCATAACCTCCATTGCCCCGTGCGCCTATCCACCCATCACATTACATAAGGGATGGATGAGACGAACACTTTGTTTAGGAGGCCACCTAAATGGTGATAGCAGAAAAAACACTGAGGATGTTTTCTCCCCGACTTTGGTGATAGTTCCACCAAGTCCACAGACCCATGCACAGGACGTCTCGCTTATCTGGGACACTGTGCAACAGACACATACACACTCTGTACACTCTACAGTTGGGCAGATGTTGCCACAGACAAACCCTGTTTGTCCCTGAAGACCCCCATCTGGCTTTGAAAGCCCTCTCTTGTTCCTATCTTTCCCAGATACACTGATGCAGCCTCCCAATCTAGCCCCTCCCTCAATCTGATTCGATAATCTGGAGCGTAATTTTTGTTGTGTCTCCCTCGGAGCACCATCGTAGTTGCATAAGAAACTGCCGAAGAGGAACCCAAAACGCACTGGTCCACGTGAGAGTAGGCCTTGTGAAATGCTGCAAAGGGAGACTGAAAAAAATCAGAAGCTCTTCACGATCTTTGGTTTAGTTAGATATATTTTAGCAAGGTGATGTTTGGTAATGCTTTTCCAGATATAATTATGAAGGGCTAACCGTATGCAACTCAAAGCTTTCGGTTGAATTAAATTTTACGGCTATGCATGGAATTCAACTTTGCTTATTTGTCTCTGCTGAACGCTCTCTTTCTCCCTTCCTCTTTCTTCCCCAGTCCATGGCTCTGTACTGGCTAAGCTCCAGTTGTGTGGGACTGGGCCACAACCTGCTCCTGCGCTCTCCTCGCTTCCGGAGGCTGTGCCGCATCCCCCCCACGCGCTCCGACTCGGACACGCCTTACAGGGACATCGCTTCTTCCTTTGTCTCCAAATACATCAAGTGAAAGAGGTTTTCCATCTGATAGTAGAGAAAGAGACTGTAGCCCCAATCATGTCAATGCCATAGCCCCTTCCCCTTATTCAGTCAATCTTCATGATGAGTTGAAGAATTACGTTTGTTAGCGCTGGGTTGGAACAAACACCTGCACTGTACACCATGTATCTTTCCAGGACCATGGTTGGTGACCACTAAACTAAGATCTAGAGTGGACCACGGTCCATCAGAGAGAATCAGACCTTGTGGACATGGAGTATCCAACACGTTCATATCTGACAAACCAAGTCAGTGTCAAGATCTGTTTGTGACTGGTATATACTGTAGCATGTACATGCAGGTTTACTTTGAAAGGTAACCACTCCCTGTTCTACCCAGGATAACTTGGTGTTGTGATTGAAGACTAACTGGCAAATGACATGCAAGAAATGTATGTATTTAAGATAACGACCACAGTCATGGTTGATCAATGGATACTACATTTGTACTATGAACTTCCAGTGTAAATTGCATGAAAGGTGTGTTATTTTGTGAATTTTATGATCCAGAAATTGATGACATCAGATGTGCTCAAAGTTGAAGTAATTGAGTTAAGTTACATCAGTAAAATAAAACATTTTGTATTAACTGGCATTTGGTTAATTGCAAAGTAAGTAAATGTATAATGGGGACTTAGACCTTAACTTCGATGGAGACATGGAAATCAAAGATGGAGTTTAGGGGCGTGGTTGATCTTCAACAAAATCGCTGATAACTGTACAGTGCTTCACATTGTAAGAGTCTGATACACATACAGAACCGCAACTGTAATCTCAGCAAGCAACATGTTAGTGTTTTTCGCTGTGGTCTTATCGTTGTCACTTACGTCCGCATTTGCGGACCGAGTGCCGCGCAGTTGTGGCGCTTGTGAACCCAGTCTGTGCGACGCTCTCCCAGAGGTGGGCTGCAAGTCTGGCACGATTTTCGACTCCTGCGGTTGTTGTTCACTTTGCGCGGCTGGAGAGGGGGAGCCATGCAGGGGGCGCGGAACCACAGCCAAGCGTTGCGCCTCTGGACTGGAGTGCGTTAAGAGCGACAAGAACAAGAAGACAAAGCTCGGAGTTTGCGCCTGCAAGACCAAATACGAAGTGTGTGGCTCCGATGGAGTGACCTATAAAACTGGCTGCGACTTGAAAGTTGCCAGCCTGAAAGCGGTGAGCGAGGAGAAGCCTGAAATAAAAGTCCTGAATAAAGGAAAATGCGCAACAGGTGAGAATGGGGGACACTTCTATTATAGTGGAAATTGAATTCTGTCTATTTGGAAACATTAATATTTTGTGTATTGCACTAAAATAATTCGGATCTCGCTCAAATACATTTTAGCCTGATAGCCAATAGTTCACCAAGGTGCCTAAAATATTACATTTTGGTGTGATGGTTCACTTTCATATTGACTCATGTTTCTCCTTTCTCAGTAATTTAGTTATAATAAACAACGTTAAGATTTCTTGCGGAGGCTAATTAACCATGAACTTACTGTAAATTATGGTAATGTATTAATCACTGCTGGTATCTCGTCTATTGTCAATGTTTGCCTTGCATGAACTGATTCTAAATTATATTGATTTGACTATTGTCCAATGCACCATCAACTTACATTGTTATTGTACATCACTGCCACAATGCACTGATTTGTCTTGGGACCCATGCAGAGACATGAGTGCTCTCTAGTTACTGGATAGAAGAACTGGCTGAGAAATATGGAAAATCTGTGGCACTGTCCACGGGGTGTGGACAAGGTATACCTCTATAACCCTTGCAAAATAACCAGAGTTAACTAAAGACAGCCACTGAATAAGCTGAAAGCCATTGTCTCCACTCTGGGGTGGCACCCTCCACGGCCCTGAACAGACATGTCTGAAATTCCACCCTCCAAGGGAGGGATTTTACATTTTGTAAAGGAGAATGGCCGTCAATCAAACAGCTGCGCCTCGCCTACATACACACAGACAGGCGCTGTTGGTTTACAGCAAAGCCCGTTGGCTTCAGTGTTTAGTTCAGTGAACCTTTACATGATTAATTATAACTGCGTGCTGGTTTTGGATTAGGCAGGCGAAAGGGTTCGGGACGTGAAGAGAAAAAAAAACGCCGCCTGACAGAAAAAAAAGTCATACCACACGCGAAAAGCCCCAGACTAATTTGCCCATATCCAACAGGGCAAGGTCAGAGAGCAACTTTCGCTGCGCCCTTAAGGCTCGCAGAGAGGTCAAAGATAGCACTACGTTAGGTTCAAGTTCAAGTCCACCATTCCTCTCTCCACTCCATGTTGTTCTTGTTTTCTCGGGGTCTATTAGCTAGGCCTATTTCAGGGGAGGATTTTGTTGACCATACTTAACTGGTAACAGTAAATTTCCCCCGGAACTCAAAATAACAGGGGCCTCTACCTCCAATATATGAGACAGTGCTTATTTATTATAGTCGTGATAATATCCGTTCCTTGGGTTGGAGTATTGAGAAGACAGCCCTATTCAATCTTCCATAGGCATGTGGCATTAATATTATCCTAAGGAGGCTTTCACTTTGCAACCTCTGTCATTCAAAGCCTAGTCTTCACAACTAAAATAAGATTTCAGTAAAGCTACACTTCTGTCCCCACTTGTGCCCCACATGCAAAGTATTATGTGTGAAGTTATGTACAGTTGAAGTCGGAAGTTTATATACACTTTTATGTTGGAGTCATTAAAACTCGTTTTTCAACCACTCCACAAATGTCTTGTTTACAAACTATAGTTTTGGCAAGTCGGTTAGGACATCTACTTTGTGCGTGACACGTAATTTTTCCAACAATTGTTTACAGACAGATTATTTCACTGTATCACAATTCCAGTGGGTCAGAAGTTTAAATACACTAAGTTGACTGTGCTTTTAAACAGCTTGGAAAATTCCTGAAAATGTCATGGCTTTTTAGAAGCTTCCTATAGGCTAATTGACGTCAATTGGAGGTGTACCTGTGGATGTATTTCAAGGCCTACCTTCAAACTCAGTGCCTCTTTGCTTGACATCATGGGAAAATCAAAAGAAATCACTCTGAAAAAAATTGTAAACCTCCACAAGTCTGGTTCATCTTTGGGAGCAATTTGCTAAACCCTGAAGGTACCACGTTCACCTGTACAAACAATAGTACGCAAGTATAAACACCATGGGACCACGTAACCGTCATACCGCTCAGGAAGGAGACAAGTTATGTCTCCTAGAGATGAACATACTTTGGTGCGAAAAGTGCAAATCAATCCCAAAACAACAGCAAAGGACCTTGTGAAGATGCTGGAGGAAACAGGTACAAAAGTATCTATATCCATAGTAAAACAAGTCCTATATTGACATAACCTGAAAGGCCGCTCGGCAAGGAAAAAGCCACTGCTCCAAAGCCACCATAAAAAAATCTAGACTACGGTTTGCAACTGCACATAGGGACAAAGATCGTACTTTCTGGAGAAGGTATTGGAGTGGCCGTCACAAAGCCCTGACCTCAATCCCATGGAACATTTGTGGGCAGAACTGAAAAAGTGTGTGCGAGCAAGGAGTCCTACAAACCTGACTCAGTTACTCCAGTTCTGTCAGGAGGAATGGGCCAAAATTCACCAAACTTATTGTGGGAAGCTTGTGGAAGGCTACCTGAAACATTTGACCCAAGTTAAACCATTTCAAAGGCAATGCTACCAAATTCTAATTGAGTGTATGTAAACTTCTGACCCACTGGGAATGTGATGAAAGAAATAACAGCTGAAATAAATAATTCTCTCTACTATTATTCTGACATTTCACATTCTTAAAATAAAGTGATGATCCTAACTGACCTAAGACAGGGAATTTTTACTAGGATTATATGTCAGGAATTGTGAAAAACTGAGTTTAAATGTTTTTGGCTAAGGTGAATGTAAACTTCCGACTTCAACTGTAAATGCACACATTTTCTTGATCCATAAAAACAGAACATTTTGTTTGAGCCAAGCACATTAATAGAAGTTTTGTTTATCAGATGAAATAATATTTGTAAATTTGTGCAAATCCGCGTAAAACCTGTCCCAATGTTTGAAAGGCAATGACAGTAATGTTCAGTGTTCGTATTGAGAAACCAAACAGAGTTACTTTTTAACTTATTCTGACTGGCATGAGAAAACTAAAGGGAGAAAGTATGCTTAATATTTCACTAAATTCCTCACTAACAGAATTAATTCTAAACTCATTATGGTCCATATTACATCATCTCCTTCACTAACCTAAAAAATAAATGGCACATTCATTCCTTTCTGGATGGCTAAATGGACTGGAGATGCTATCTGTTCATTTATATAATACATTTATCACATATCAATCAGAACATCTCTCAGTTAGGATATTGTTGCTTTGACAATTTCCGACCTGTACCAGCTAGTCCCAGTGGATTTACAGCAGAGCTATCTCTGATTCCGCCCAAGTTAAAAGATAAGCATTACAGGTTGATTTGAAGGAGATGATAAATCCACTCAATCGTCTCACTTTTTTCTTCTCCTCCACAGCACCTGTCATTGTGACGTCCCCTGGTGAGGTCTACAATGTCACAGGCTCCCAGGTGTACCTGAGCTGCGAGGCCATTGGAATCCCCACCCCCGTGATCACCTGGAAGAAGGTACCAGAAGATTCAATTGTGAGGTCTCTAGGACTTTTGAATCCACACTTTTCTCACGTGTGGTACAATTATTATTATTTTTGAATCGCTCCATGCTTTGGGAAAAGTATTTCTATATGGGTGTCTTTTGTTTTAGAAACACTCCCATATGTAGTTTCGTATGATGGTCAAAAGAACTGTACATACGGTAGGTCGTTAATGTCTTTTCCTATGTCAAGTTATTCATATGTCCCCTTCCACTGATTGTTGATTTGGGCTCTGCATTTGAGGACACAATGGACGAAAGAATTGTAAAAATAGAGGATATGAAGCATGCTATTGTTAACCACACACTGACACAATAGCACAGGACATGAGAGGTTTGAGGGGAAATCCTTAAATATTATCTGATCTTTACAGCCAAGGCTTTACTCATACCCACGGTCAGCGGCTAACATTCTTAACATTCTTCATGAAAAAAGTAACGAAGCATGAAATTCCAATTGGTTTCACAGAGACTAAAAATACTAAAGTTAATGAGGATAATTCAGAATGAGGTTGAGAAAATATGTAAGAAAAGGGTAAGGGAGGGGAGAGAAACAGGGCCATGGAAAGCCAGGATGCAAGAAGTCAATGTGG
This sequence comes from Oncorhynchus tshawytscha, assembly GCF_018296145.1. Classification (NCBI taxonomy): domain Eukaryota; kingdom Metazoa; phylum Chordata; class Actinopteri; order Salmoniformes; family Salmonidae; genus Oncorhynchus; species Oncorhynchus tshawytscha. Next base: position 57,097,372 of record NC_056436.1, on the reverse strand, counting down.
AGAACACAACTCATCATTCCTGGACAGACAAGGAAGTTAACCCACTGTTTGCTTACTCTCAAAATAGAGCAAGAGAACACTCTATATAGGATTTAATATGAAAACAGATATTTAATCAAGATGGGACAAAACAAGTATCCCTGCACTGAGAGAGATTATATTTATATAAATTTTGATGTTGTAAGCATTGTTTTATTGAGTCGATTAGCCCAAACTACCACTCTCTCAGCTTAACAGAATGTTGCTTTGTTCGAACTGTACCCTTAGATCTGAGATTTGCCTTGACCTGTTAAATCTGACCCATTTACACTGAACAAAAAATAAAAAATGCAACATGTAAAGTATTAGTCTCATGTTTCATAAACTGAAATAAAATGTCCCGTACATGTCCCATATGCACAAAAAGCTTATTTCTCTCAAATGTTGTGCACAAATTTGTATACAGCCCTGTTAGCAAGCATTTCTCCTTTGCCAAGATACTCCATCCACCTGACAGGTGTGGCATATCAAGAAGCTGATTTAACAGCATGCTCATTACACAGGTGCACCTTGTGCTGCGGACAATAAAAGGCCTCTCTAAAATGTGCAGTTTTGTCACACAACACAATGCCACAGATGTCTCAAGTTTGGAGGGAGCGTGCAATTGACATGCTGACTGCAGGAATGTCCACCAGAGCTGTTGCCAGAAAATGTCATGTTAATTTCTCTACCATAAGCCACCTCCAACATCATTTTAGAGAATTTTGCAGTACGTCCAACTGGCCTCACAACTGCAGACCAAGGGTAACCACACCAGCCCAGGACCTCCATAATCCGGCTTCTTCACCTGCGGGATCTTCTGAGACCAGTCACCCGGACAGCTGATGAAACTGTGGGTTTGCACAAAATGTCAGAAACCATCTCAGGGAAGCTCATCTGTGTGCTTGTGGTCCTCACCAAGGTCTTGCTGCTCGGCATCGTAACCAACTTCAGTGGGCAAATGCTCACCTTTGATGGCCACTGGGATGCTGGAGAAGTGTGCTCTTCACGAACAATTCCCGGTTTCAAATGTACCGGGCAGATGGCATGTATGGCGTTGTGTGGGCGAGTGATTTGCTGATGTCAACATTGTGAACAGAGTGCCCTGTGGTGGCAGTGGGGTTATGGTATGGGCAGGCATAAGCTATGGACAATGAACACAATTGCATTTTATCGATGGCAATTTGAATGCACAGATATGACGTGACAAGATCCTGAGACCCATTGTCGTGCCATTCATCCTCCAACATTACCTATAAATATAAAGGATATTTCATGCTGAAACCCTCATTAAAACACCAATGGTATTCACTAACTTGATGGTTTGTATTTAGGATCATGTTTTACAGCTGTCACTGTATTTTTTTACATTTTAAAATCTTATTTAATTATTTCAGATATTTTACATGTGATTAGGCCACACAGAGGGCCAGAGATAATTACAGACACCTGTGATAATCTGAAGTATCCAAAAGGGCCACTAGATGTCTTGTGATAGATTACATAAAATCCTTGAAAGGTACCAAAATTCTGGTAGTTTACTGGTAAACTTCGAAATGTTCAATTAATATACCCTCCCTTTCTAACTCTATATGTGTTACATCCATCTTTCCGTTTCAATACTTTCTTATGTCTCTCTGCTGTGTCTTTCTAATGTCCCACTGATTTCCCAGATGAGCCTTTATTTTCTTTGCTTATATCATGTGTTTTTATAGCTGTAGATGTCAGTGTCTGAGTTTAGGTCATATAAAGAGAATGTGATCGTCGATTACATGAAATAACATTTGATTTAGCCAGTTGTCTCTTGTGCTGAAGCGTTGAATGTTTTCAGTCTCACAGCTGCACACACACACAGCATGCTTTTTTAATGGGTTGATTCGATTAGTTAGTTATTAAGTTAATGGTCGTTTTCCCAGGTCACCAGCGGAAAACAGAGAATGGAGCTGCTTCCAGGAGACAGAGACAACCTGGCCATTCAGACCCGTGGAGGACCTGAGAAACATGAGGTCACCGGCTGGGTCTTGGTGAGTCCAACCAGCCCCCCCCACACACACACATTAACACACAGATACACACAACTTTTGTCATGTTTGTATTTTATTTTTTAGGGGGTAGATAGATTTCTATCAAAGTAATTGTCTGCATCATTTCCAATCCCCCATATATACTGTGTGTGTATATATATATTTTTTTTAAATATTTTTTTTATGTAACCCTGACACCCCTCTCCTAATTGGAGTAAACTAATGGAAAACAATACTTAGGCCTCCACTGCCAGCCAGCTTATCCATACTAAATACCTTTCACAGACAGTATATTTTACATTAGTCCCAGCCTTCAGCTACCCTCAACTCCTCTCATAGTTTCTACAGATTGTAAATTAAAGATAAACACCTTTGCTAAGAGTATTATTATATTGATTAATTGACTTTTCAAATCACCCAGCAGTGCTATTTCCAAGTAAATGTTGCAATCTTTCAGCCATTTCTGAACCTGCGACCAAAAACAAGCTACATATGGGCAGTCCCAAAACAAGTGATCTAATGATTCTCTTCGCAGCAAAATCTACAGAGCTGGGATGGTTGTATCCCCCATATATAACATTCTATTGGTTGCAAGAATTTTGTATAATAATTTAAATTGAAAAACTCTAGTTTATTCTGAATCCGGTGTCGTTTTGTATATCAGTTCAAAAACCATGTGCCATACATTGAAAATATCCTTCCAACTATTTTGCAACCTGTATGACGCAGCTGTAAATGTTTTGGTCCTTAAATTACAATGGTAACCTTAATTTATCACAATTTTCTTCAGCCAATTTTGGTCTTTAATAAAGGGCCAACAGACAAGTTCCTTACCTTCTCCCCTTTACCCTTGCCTCCTCCATTTTTACGGTAATGCTGCAATCAGTTGGTTGTAATTTTAGATAAAAAGGAAATGTCTGCTCTTTTTGTTAACTGCATGTGTGACATAACTCAACCAGTCATATTTATGATATAATTTACAAAGATTGTTGTGTTAAAAAAAAATATTATAATAATCGCTATATTTTAGTTTAACCATAATATTTGTTCTGACTTTCCTGGTGGATTAAACTGAAATTGCAACCAGCTGTCTATTGTTTGTTTTAAAAATAGTGATATTTTGGAGATTATTTCATTTTCCTATTGAATTTTGTCTGGCTTGCGGTTCCAAATAAAGGGAAATATTTATTGCTCATATAATTTAAAAAAAACAAGTCTTTGGGTGTAGGCAGGGCCGTAAGTATATAGGTAAACTGGGATATCACTAAATAATTAACGTCTTCTGGCTGCAGGGGCAGTATTGAGTAGCTTGGATGAAAAGGTGCCCAGAGTAAACTGCCTGCTCCTCAGTCCCAGTTGTTAATATATGCATATTATTATTAGTTTTGGATAGAAAACACTCTGAAGTTTCTAAAACTGTTTGAACGATGTCTGTGAGTATGACAGAACTCATATGGCAGGCAAACACCTGAGAAGAAATCCAAACAGGAAGTGGGAAATCTGAGGTTGGTCGATTTTCAACTCAGCCCCTATTGAATACACAGTGGAATATTGGTTATGTTGCACTTCCGTCTTTAGAAACTTGTTTGAGGATTCTACTGTGAAGTGGGGCCGATTGAGTCAGAGGTCTGCCAGCAGTCACGCGCTGGTCACGCGCATTTCACATGAGAGGTAGCTCGCGCTCCTTTGCTTTTCTGAAGACAAAGGAATTCTCCGGATGGAATATTATTGAAGTTTTATGTTAACATCCTAAAGATTGATTCCAGACATCGTTTGACATGTTTCTACGGACAGTAACGGAACTTTTTTGACATTTCGTCTGCAACTGGTGAACGCGCTTCGTGACTTTGGATTTGTTTACCAAACGCGCTAACAAAAGTAGCTATTTGGACATAAATGATGGACATTATCGAACAAATCAAAATTTAATGTGGAACTGGGATTCCTGGGAGTGCATTGTGGAAGATCATCAAAGGTAAGTGAATATTTATAATGTTATTTCTGATTTCTTTTGACTCCAACATGGTGAATATATCTATTTGTTTTCTGAGCACCGTTCTCGGATTATTGCATGGTTTGCTTTTTCCGTAAAGCTTTTTTGAAATCTGACACAGCGGTTGCATTAAGGAGAAGTTTATCTATATTTCCTTGTATTTTCATCAACATTTATAATGAGTATTTCTGTAAACTGATGTGGCTCTCTTCAATTTCACTGGATGATTTTGGAACTAGTGAACATAACGCACCAATGTATACTGAGATTTTTATATAAATATTAGAGGTCGACCGATTTAAATGGACTGGCCGATTAATTAGGGCCGATTTCAAGTTTTCGTAACAATCGGAAATCGGTAATTTTGGACGCCGATTTTGCCGATTTTTTATTTTTTTTTACACCTTTATTTAATCTTTATTTAACTAGGCAAGTCAGTTAAGAACACATTCTTATTTTCAATGACGGCCTAGGAACAGTGGGTTAACTGCCTTGTTCGGGGGCAGGATGACAGATTTTTACCTTGTCAGCTCAGGGATTCAATCTTGCAACCTTACAGTTAACTAGTCCAAGGCTCTAACCACCCGCGTAACGAGCAGCCCGCCTGTTAAGCGAATGCAGTAAGAAGCCAAGGTAAGTTGCTAGCTAGCATTAAACTTAATCAATCATAATCACTAGTTATAACTACACATGGTTGATGATATTACTAGTTTATCTAGTGTGTCCTGCATTGCATATAATTGACGCAGTGCGCATTCGCGAAAAAGGACTGCCGTTGCTCCAACGTGTACCTAACCATAAACATCAATGCCTTTCTTAAAATCAATACACAGAAGTATATATTTTTAAACCTGCATATTTAGCTAAAATAAATCCAGGTTAGCAGGCAATATGAACCAGGTGAAATTGTGTCACTTCTCTTGCGTTCATTGAACGCAGAGTCAGGGTAAATGCAACAGTTTGGGCCGCCTGGCTCATTGCGAACTAATTTGCCAGAATTGTACGTAATTATGACATAACATTGAAGGTTGTGCAATGTAACAGGAATATTTCAACTGATGGAAGCCACCCGTTAGATAAAATACGAAACGGTTCCGTATTTCACTGAAAGAATAAACGTCTTGTTTTCGAGATGACAGTTTCCGGATTTGACCATATTAATGACCTAAGGCTTGTATTTCTGTGTGTTATTATATTATAATTAAGTCTACGATTTGATAGAGCAGTCTGACTGAGCAATGGTAGGCACCAGCAGGCTCATAAGCATTCATTCAAACAGCACTTTCGTGCATTTTGCCAGCAGCTCTGCTGTTTATGACTTCAAGCCTATCAACTCCCGAGATTAGGCTGGTGTAACAATGTGATGTGAAATGGCTAGCTAGTTAGCGGGGTGCGCGCTAATAGCGTTTCAAACGTCACTCGCTCTGAGACTTGGAGTAGTTGTTCCCCTTGCTCTGCATGGGTAACGCTGCTTCGAGTGTGGCTGTTGTCATTGTGTTCCTGGTTCGAGCCCAGGTAGGAGCGAGGAGAGGTAAGGAAGCTATACTGTTACACTGGCAATACTAAAGTGCCTATAATAACATCCAATACAAATGGTATAGAGAGAAATAGTCCTATAATTCCTATAATAACTACAACCTAAAACTTCTTACCTGGGAATATTGAAGACTCGTGTTAAAAGGAACCACCAGCTTTCATATGTTCTCATGTTCTGAGCAAGGAACTTAAACGTTAGCTTTCTTACATACATTATATTGCACTTTTCCTTTCTTCTCCAACACTTTGTTTTTGCATTATTTAAACCAAATTGAACATGTTTCATTATTTATTTGAGGCTAAATTGATTTTATTGATGTATTATATTAAGTTAAAATAAGTGTTCATTCAGTATTGTTGTAATTGTCATTATTACAAATACATTTGAAAAATTGTCCGGTTAATCGGTATCGGCTTTTTTTGGTTCTCCAATAATCGCTATCGGCATTGAAAATCATAATCGGTCGACCTCTAATAAATATGCACTTTATCGAACAAAACATACATGTATTTTGTAACATGAAGTCCTATGAGTGTCATCTGATGAAGATCATCAAAGGTTAGTGATTAATTTTATCTCTATTTGTGCTTTTTGTGACTCCTGTCTTTGGCTGAAAAAATGGCTGAATTTTTCTGTGACTTGGCGGTGACCTAACATAATCGTTTGTGATGCTTTCGCTTTAAAACCTATTTGAAATCGGACACTTTGGTGGGGTTAACAACAAGATTACCTTTAAAATGGTATAAGATACGTCTATGTTTGAGGAATTGTAATTATGAGATTTCTGTTGTTTGAATTTGGCGCTCTGCACTTTCACTGGCCGTTGTCATATCAATCCCATTAACAGGATTGCAGCCCTAAGAAGTTTTAATCAAGGTGATCTTTCCAGAAATAGACTGTTCTAACTGTTCCTGGATGGTTGGGAGAAGTTGCTCTCGGAGGATGTGTTGGTACCACTCTTTATTCATGGCTGTGTTCTTAGGCAAAATTGTGAGTGAGCCCACACATGAATGGTCTCAAGATGCTTTACTGTTGGCATGACACAGGACTGATGGTAGCACTCACCTTGTCTTCTGCAGACAAGCTTTTTTCCGGATGCCCCAAACAATCGGAAAGGGGAGTCATCAGAGAAAAGGACTTTACCCCAGTTCTCAGCAGTCCAATCCCTGCACCTGATGTTTTTCCTGGAGAGAAGTGGCTTCTTTGCTGCCCTTTTTGACACCAGGCCATCGTCCAAAAGTCTTTGCCTCACTGTGAGTGCAGATGCACTCACACCTGCCTGCTGCCATTCCAGAGCAAGCTCTGTACTGGTGGTGCGCCGATCCCGCAGCTGAATCAACTTTAGGAGACGGTCCTGGCGCTTGCTGGACTTTCTTGGGCGCCCTGAAGCCTTCTTCATAACAATTGAACCGCTCTCCTTGAAGTTCTTGATGATCCGATAAATGGCAGCAATATCCTTGCCTGTGAAGCCCTTTTTTTGTGCAAAGCAAAGATGACAGCACGTGTTTCCTTGCAGGTAACCATGGTTGACAGAGGAAGAACAATGAGCACCACCCTCCTTTTGAAGCTTCCAGTCTGTTATTCAAACTTAATCAGCATGACAGAGTGATCTCCAGCCTTGTCCTCGTCAACACTAACACCGGTGTTAACGAGAGAATCACTGACATGTCAGCTGGTCCTTTTGTGCCAGGGCTGAAATGCAGTGGAAATGTTTTTGAGGATTCAGTTAATTTGCATGGCAAAGAGGGACTTTGCAATTCATCTGATTGATAACTCTTCATAATATTCTGGAGTATATGCAAATTGCCATCATACAAACTGAGGCAGCAGACTTTGTGAAAATTAATATTTGTGTCATTCTCAAAACTTTTGGCCACAACTGTAGTTCATTTAATCTGATTGTCATAAGGCCCTGTCCACAGAAAATACATTTGGATGATTTTCATAAAATTCTGGGTGTTTTATTTAACTCTTGTACACTTGTGGTGTTCCCGGTCAAAAATAACCAGTCATTAGAAATTAATGGGTGAGACTACAACTAGTGTATAAAATTGAGTTAAGCCACATGCCTATTCATCAGATGGACACACTTCCTCTCCCACAAACGCATGTGTGTTTGAGCACACACACACCTCACTCTCCTACTTGGCTTCCATGACAACACCCACGGGAACATTTCCCCAATATAATTGGGGAATATAACCACACCTGTTGGCATTCTCACAAACAATTGCAACATTGTTTCAATAATATATAGAACTTTCCTCGCAGCTCTAGTATATAAAGCTTTTTTGAGGCCTTGCTCACAATTCATTCTATGGCAGCACAATGACCATAATGATATACTGTATGTGAGGCTCTTAATCATGAGGAGGAGAGAGGCCAGGAAACTGACAGGGATGATGCATTAGAGGAGGAAGTGTCAGAAGTTGAAGACAACACAGAATATGATCCAGACCAAGAGACAACCGATGTGGAACCATCCAGTGATGAGGAAGAGGGCCCTCCTGAGGTTGTTGTTACATTCCTGTCAAAAAATGGGAATTTGTCCTTATCTTCATCCCCAACTGAGAGGAGAGGTCGGCTGTCGACTGAAAATGTTATCGGATACGAGATACACCAGGTTGATGACATAAAATCCTGCCACTATTTAAAAATGTGCAATGTTTTCAAAACAAATGTCCTTTTAAACTTTGACACAAAGCAGTCTGTGATAAATAGCACAATATGTTTAATCTGAGTATTTGTTATAGTAAAAGTAATCCATACATTATGCTTTTTTTACTCAAAAATTAGTTGTATGAGCTCAGGGCAATGAGGCCTACAGGCCATAAATAGCAAATAGAAGTTCAAAACTTGTAATGTCCACAAGAACTGAAGTTGATAAAAATATAATATATGGATTATTATGGATTTATAATCAGCTAATTTTGGACCGGGAAAACAGAATTAATTAACATGAAACGAACAAAACTGGAGGGTTAAAAGACAACAGGAAATGTCAGCGTACAGTGACACGTTTATTTTTAAGCCCTGGATTTCTAGCCCATTGATATTAGTGTTGGATCTGATTTTAATAGCTAACATTTCGATGGCCATAATAAATAGATATGCCGATAGTGGACAACCTTGTTTTACTCCTCTTGACAATTTTATACTTTTTGAGAAGTAGCATTATTTACCATTTTACACCTGGGTTTAGTAAACATAACTTTAAGCCATTGTATAAGAGATTCTCCAAAATTAAAATAGTCCAGACATTTATATATACATTTCAGTCGTACTTTATCAAAGGCCTTTTCAAGTTCAGCTATGAATACCAGGCCTGGTTTCCCAGATTTTTCATAGTGTTCTATACTCTTTCCAGTATATGTCTTATATTATCGCCAATGTATCATCCATGTAAAAAAAACTGTCTGATTAGGATGAATAATATCTGACAGAATACAGTTTAAATTCTATGCATTTTGCTAAGATTTTGGCATCACAACACTGCAGTGTAAGGGGTCTCCAGTTTTTTAGATGGACTGGATCTTTGTATTTACCACCTAGGTCCTGTTTCAGTAATAGTGAAATCAGACCTCGACTTGAAACACTGTTAGTACAAAGGATTTAAGCTATCATACAGACTTGTGGGTCGTCCCACAGAAACAAATCAGTCAAATACCTCAAGGCCCACACAGAGGTAGTAAAGGTAGAAATTAAGCATAGGATGGAAGAGTTATGTATTAGATACCTGACTTTCTATTACTTTATTTATGAATAATATTACTTGAGGCACATTCCAAAGTTATCCATGAACTTGTTACCCAATGACTTGTTCTGTTCAGATCCTCTACATAACAGAGAGTTTAATACACATGCAACTCCTTCCTCCATGTCTGAGTAAATGAACAGAAAACATTGGTGGGCCCTGTTCAGTGGTTAGATCTATCTACCCATCCCTCCCTGTTTCTCTCGCAGTATTCTGCTCCCCTGCTGTCAAACATCACATTCATTCAATTTCTTCATAGAATTTCTACTCATTGGCCATCTTCCATGATATGTTTGTACCTGTGAGAAGTATCTAAAGACCTACACAGGTGGAAGCCGGCACTGGGCAGCAGTCAGACAGCCGTAAAAACAATCCAGAACGCTTCTTTCCAATTGAAATGGCACCCTTGCTCTGTCGAAATGAGCCGAGCTTGGCTGGGAGGAAGAGTTGAGGCTGTGTTTGTGTTGCCTTGCGTGTTCTGATAAAATCAGATAAGGCGATAACCGCCGCCACCATGCTTTTCAGATCTCGCCGCTCACCAAGGAAGAGGCAGGCTCGTATGAGTGCCACGCTGTCAACGCCAAGGGAGAGGCCTCAGCGGTGGGCACCATTCATGTGGTGGAGTCCATCGACGACATCCCTGTCAAGAAAGGTACCCAGCACATCCTTTTCTATTTCACTGCTATTTCTACTCTGTTTCATGTTAAATCTATAGACCCACACAATATGGCAAAGGGGGATATTTACCACATACAAAGGGCAAATGTAGGTATTCAAAGGGCAAATCAAAGGGTGTGTATGTACAGTATGTGTGAGTTGTTTGGAATTCAAGCCCGCTAGCCCGTGGTTCCCATTCTGTCCTGACATGTTTAGGAGTGCATACTTAGCTTGATCCACATCACCTGGCTGCTCTCTTGACAGGGCTTGATGGTTGCCTTCGACAAGGCAGCGCGTGTTACTGGGTGTGTAACTTTGTGCGAGCGTTGACAGATGCACTCACTGCACTGCCTATACATCTGCGCTCCAGGGGAAAGAACTTGGATGTTTGGTGATCTGTGATAATGGACACGATTCAAAACAAGGGACGCTCTCCGTCCTGCAAGATCTAAGCACTTCTTCATTACCAGTGATCTAAAAAAGGAATCAGGGCTAGATATGGGATACAAATCTGATGGAAACAGATCAAAGTATTCAGGTCTCCCCCAGATTCACATATAACACATAGGTCTCCCCTATCATTGGTCATAAATAGGACCAGTTAAGGACGATTACCCTAGAAATCCACTTACCCAATGTGTCACTGTGCTCTTGCCTGTGTGTCTCTCTTCCAGTGGCCAAGGATGATGAGCTGTAAGGCATCTCAGCACAGTAGAGCCTCAGTGGCGACTCCTGGCAGGATCAGGAGAGGGAGAAGCCCCTACCATCCCACCAGTAGACCTGTACAGTGACTAAGAAAGAGGACCAACAGCCACTATTAGCATCCCAGAGATCCATCAGATTTATATTTGAGAACGTTGCCATTTGTTAAATATGTGTTAAATATTTTAGTTATTTAGCAGACACTCTTATCCACAGCAACTTTCAGTGGTGAGCGCATACGTAAAAATAAAAAAATGAATAATCATACCGGTCCCCCATCCGAATCAAACCCACAACCCTAGAATTACAAGCACCATGCTCTTATCAACTGAGCCACACAGGACTTGTAACAAGTCAGTTTTCAGTGATATTCAGTACACTGTATTGTAGACAGTCATCCACATTTCTTGTCACTGACATCACACACAAGTAATTCATCAATAAGTACACAGTGTACAAAACATTAGGAACCCCTTCCTAATGTTCAGTTGTATCCCTTTTTGCCCTCAGAACAGATTCAATTTGTTGGGTCATGACCTCTACGAGGTATCAAAAGCCTTCCACAAGGATGCTGGCCCACATTGACTCCAATGCTTCTCACAGTTGTGTCAAACTTGCTGGGTGTCCTTTGGGTGATGGACCATTCTTGATACACACGGGAAACTGTTGAGCGTGACAAACCCAGCGGCATTGCTGTTCTTGACGCACACAAACTGGTGCGCCTGGCCCCTACGACCCCACCCTGTTCAAAGGCACTTAAATCTTTTGTCTTGCCCATTCACCTTCTGAATGGCACACATACACAATCCATGTCTCAAGGCTTAAAAATCTTTCTTTAACCAGTCTCCTCCCCTTCATTAACACTGATTGACATGGATTTAATAAGTGATCATAGCTCTCACCTGGTCAGTCTGTCATGGAACGAGCAGGTGTTCCTAATGTTTTGTACACTGTGTATGTGCACACACACTATTTGCATGTGCATGCTTCACTCTTACTATTCCATCTTTTTTTGACATAGTTTTTGTGAATTATTCCATTTAATTCTAGCAAAAATAATACATTGCAAGACCATCACTAGTTGGCCAAGCAGGAACAGATTACCGAACGGGTGCGTGCCCCCTGACCTATTGTTTTTCTATTAGCATATGATAGCAAAATGTGTAGAATTGCATGAAATTAGCTTTAAAAATGCAACATTTTCTCTCAGCCTCATGGCAAAATGTGAATAAAAGCATGAGACAAGCTATAAAAGAGCAAAATAATCCCTTCCCCATGGCAAAAAGTATATAATTGCAGGAACTTAGTTTTAAAACTGCAACATGTTCTGTTAGCTTCATGACAAAATGTGCAGGAAGGTGTTGAAATGCAGGAAGTTAACGTACTACCCCAAAAAAATGGAGACCGGTTCCCGGGGGCCACAAATGCGGTAGTTTGGCCCTGTGGGCAAGGCAGAAACAGACACCCAGGCATAAAACAATTACCCTTTACTAAAATTGTCATGTGAAAAAAACACACGAATTTGAATAAATCTTACATTTGAAATTATATTTTTTTATTTCTAATGTACCAAGGTTATTTTTTGGACCCCCTGAAAAGTACACAAATCATTCTTTCCCTTGACATGATGCTTGACAAGCCATAAAGACATGCCTTTGCAAAAGCCATTGTGTGGAGTGAGTGATCAGGAATTAGAGGAAGGAAAACCAACCTCAGAACACTCTTGCATTCATATAATCCCAGTACTCGCATACTACGGGTTTAGCTACCAATCCAAACAGTGGCAGATGTCTGGGGATGAACTGTAGGGCATATTGAGTAACCGACAAGTATGAAATGGTGTAGAAAAAGGAGGATTTATGATGGAATGTAGAGATCCACTTTCGGTGCTAAAAGTCTGCAACTCCAATGAAGAGGCCAGCGGACATTGCTTTTACCAAATGTTTCTAGTTTCCCCCAGACTTAAGCTGTATGTATGAATTTGCTGTATTCACGTTGGTGTATGGTTTACTAACACTAGATGTTATTACTGTGTGACAGGTGCTGTACATCACTAATAAATACAAAAATTGACTTGTGGTTATTTTTTGTGGTTATTTCGATATTACATGATCAAGAGTTATGCACAAAGCTTTTTAAAGTGTGACAGAAATATAACATCTCAGTTTTTCAAATCCAGATCAAGCTAGCTACAAAACACTGAATTAAAAAATACAGTGTGACAGCACATTAATAAACATTTATTCTAGTTTTACAAAAATAACAGACGATCTTCCTTCTTTTCCAAAACTGTGATATCACAACAAAAATACTTTTGCAGACAAAAACACAAGCCTGACCATTAGCATCAAAACAAGTTGACTGTTGCTTTTAGTTTTAAATCAGTCTCCTGTTTCTCCAGCTCTCCCACTGTAGAGATAAGTGATGTCCTCTACATTCCTTCCACACATAATTGAATTCCCGTCGACTCGAAAAGGGGCTCGGTAGTGCTCCTAACTGGTCATCATACGAGGGGCGATACTCATGGACATGAGCTCCTGGAAGAGCAGCTTGCAGGCGTACGGCATTCTGACCAGGGAGATCTGAAAAGGTTACATTGTACATTATCTTAATCAATAAATCTTCAGAAACAAAACTAAGGCTAGAGGCCCAGAGTCAAGATTTTTTATAGGCTAGTCATTTTTGAACACTAATCTATAGGACACATTTCACTATAATGTATTGTAGTTAGAATCAGAATTGGCATAGTTAATGTAATAAAAAGGTAGTAACAACAAATTAATAGGCCGACCTAAGCATAAACTATGTTAAATAAATGTGAAATGAAATAAACAAATAAAATAAAAAAACAGGGATAACAGGGACACTGGTGGTGGTGTTGACACGTACCTGTGTTTTGTTGCGACAGCCCCTGCACTCGTAGGTGTGCGTGCGGGTGTTGGCGATGGCCATGAGGCCACATAGGTTGCAGACGTGGACCTGGTAGGGGTCGGACGCCTCGAACAGCCTCTCACGCAGGAACTGAGCCGCGCCGTGGGCAATCTGACAATCGCGCTCCATCTCCCCAAAACGAAGACCTCCGTCACTGGGTGGACAGATGACAGCATGGTTAGTAAAGTGGGCCAAAATCAGGGCCTGTATTAACAAAGCATCTGATCGAGGATCTAGTGCTTTTATTATAATCTAAAAAGACAGAACTGATCATAGATCAGCTCCTACTTAAAAAGTCACTTTATGTATACGAGCTCAGAAATGCATACCCAGTGCACTCACAGAGTGCCATAAAAGGGGAAAAAGTCAGATGTTAAATAATTATTCGTGTTCTTACCGTGATCTGCCCTCCATGGGCTGTCTGTTGAGGATCTGGACTGGGCCTCGGGCCCGAGAGTGGATCTTATCGTCCACCATGTGCTTCAGGCGCTGGTAGTATGTGGGCCCGAGGAAGATCTGAGAGGTAATCTTACGGCCGGTGAAGCCGTTGTACAACACCTAGAGGGGAAAGATGAAGCCAGTCAATTGGAATCTCTCGACAGACTAGTGTCAAGTAGCTACTATAGAAAAGTAGGATGTGAATGGTAAAGGAGGCTGACATCCTGACCTCGTTGCCCCTCAGGTGATATCCGTATTCAGACAGCAGGTTGGAGACTTTCTGCACATTGACCGCATCGTTGAAAGGCGTGGCGTCACCAATCTCCCCTTTGTTGGCTGAAACCTACAAGGTGAAAGGAGGACGGGAAGGTGGAAACGTTGCTACAAGATGACTGCCATCCGCAACACTTGATTTACATAACGTCAAAAAAAAATTAAAATGCTCTGCTTGATTTTTTTTATTTAACAAATTCTCGCTGACCTTTGTCATTTGTAAAAGATCTAATCTAGACGACAGACAATCCTACTGGTTTTACTTATGATCACATTAAGAGGTCTAGTAAAAAGGGAGTAAAAGTTGAAGTGGGTGGAGGAGTCAGACAGGCGACAGTACCTTGCCCTGCAGGCACTCAATCAAATGGCCGACTGTCATACGAGAGGGGATGGCGTGGGGGTTGATGATGATGTCTGGGGTAATTCCCTCGCAAGTGAAGGGCATGTCCTGCGGAAAGCATCGGAAACAATGGACTTTACAAAGACTTCTGCACGTGGGTTCCAATTTTCGGAACCAGTTCATCTAAGGGATATCCTCTGACAGGAACGTGGCACATTCTTCCATGTTATATTTCAAATCAGTTTTATAGTACATACTCCTTCTGGGATGTTGCTTAGCATTTCCTGTGAAGAGACCTTTGTTTTGTATTTATGTTCAGTCTAAACACAATACGTCTCTAGACAATTGACCAGACAGCCTGGCTCAATGACACACTGTGTAGTCTAGTGAGGAGTCGGTAGACGAGGCATGAGGAACATGTCTAATACTTCACCTCCTGTCTGTACTGAATACCACAGGTACCCTTCTGCCCGTGTCGACTGGCAAACTTGTCACCGATCTGGGGGATACGAACAGAGCGAACCTGGCAAGAAAAAAATAAATGGAGTCAAGTTAAATCCTGCCACAAGTAGACAGATGAGTGGCATGTGTAAGGAGGCCTCATAACCTTCAAATCTAACTTTATTTGTCACATACAGCAGATGTTATTTGCAGGTGTAGCAAAACGCTGGGTGTTTCTAGCTGTGAAGTAAGGATAGAGGGTGCAATATTCCGTCAGTGGAGTTCATGTTTTATTTAGTCAATCTGTCAACAACTCTGATTTGGCTTCTTTGTCTCGTTGCTTCTATGGAAGCAATTTGGGGGGGGGGCAGGTAGCCTAGTGGTTAGAAACATTGGACCAATAATAATTGCTGGATCGAATCCCCAAGCTGACAAGGTAAATATCTGTCGTTCTGCCCTTGAACAAGGCATTTAACCCACTGTTCCCTGGTAGGTCGTCATTGGAAATCATTTGTTCTTAACTGATTTGTCAAGTTAAATAAAGGTTACACACACACACAATCCTGCTTGTGAAACTCAAGTCATGGTTAATTCAAACCTGCCCCTACTGTGGATGTAATTCCTGCCTACCCTAAACTTGACAAATGAGAAGTAAGAGCTGTCAACAGGAGTAATTTGTTACCATGTTTGTTTTTAAATTTTTACAGCCTACTACCTGCGTTGTCAAAATGTCACTACTGGGAAAATCTAGAGGACTCAGGCCTCACCCTAATCTTGCAAAACTTGTAGCCCTCCTGGTTGAGGGTGACCATGACTTGGTCCACGATGCCCGTCTCGCTGGTGCGGAGGAAGGTGCTGCAGTCCCTCTTGGTGTAGCGCCGGTTGGTGCTGTCCAGCTCATCGTCGTTCTCCGGCAGGGTCACCGTCTTGCCGATGATGACGTCCTCGCCGGAAACACGCACTCCGGGAGCTATTAAGCCGTCGTCGTCCAGCTTGTCGTAAATGGCGTGCCTCATGCCTGGGGGAAGGGGAAGATCATTGGGTTGTTCAATGAGAAATTCTCTTCGTATGAATGCCAATTTAATAGAAGTTGCAGATGGAAAATGTATGAGATGATGGAAATAGGCTCTGGTTTAATGGCTGACTCCTTTACATTTTTAAGATGCCAAGATGCCTAGGACGTACCCGAACAGGTTTCGCGTGAGGGTTTTTCAAAGATTTCCTCCTGATCGAAGCCTTTCTTTGACTCCTGCTCTTTGTAGGAGCGGTAGAACACAGACCTGAAATAAAAACACTTATTTACACATTTTGTCTTAAGTCATTTTCACAGCAAAGTGCAGGTCTTCAAATCACAGCACAAACCTGAAGAATCCACGGTCCACCGCAGAGCGGTTCATGATGACAGAGTCCTCCTGGTTGTAGCCAGTGTACGCCGCAATAGCCACAATCGAGTTGATGCCTAAACCAAGCACAAATGGAGGATTTCAACGAGCCAGAACTAGAAAAACGGCAGACATTTTTAGGTCAGAGTTAAAAAAAGTGTAATTGGCTGCCAATTCTGCAGCGCTCCAGCTCTCACCTGCAGGGAGCTCTCTGAAACGTAGGTACTCCATAGAGCGGGTGGTGACTAAGGGTTTTTGGGGGTAGTAGAGCACGTGGGCCAGGGTGTCCATCCGCACGTGGAAGTTGGTGATGTACACACCCATGGCTTGTTTACCCATAGCAGACTGGTATGTGTTTCTGGGAGACTACATGGGAAAAGGTGGGGGGATGTATTCATTGATTTACAGTTCAAATGGATGGATAAAAATCTTAATTTAGGATGTTTCATAGCATAGATATTAACAGTCTCTTGCCATTGCATCTATTCAAATCAGCCCCAATAAGAAAATCTATTTTAGGAGCATATTTTTGTTGTTGTTGCTGTACCTGGTTGTGATCGGGGAAGGGGATGATGGAAGCACAGACTCCCAGGATCATGGAGGGGTGGATCTCACAGTGGCTGTATGTAGAACAGTAGGCCACGCCCTTCTCCTGGAGGTCATCAGGGGTCATGGCCAGCATTACAGTCTCCTCCTCCAGGGTGTCGATGTACTCCACCACACCGCTGGCCACCAGGTCCTGCCAACTGTAGTTGTTGTACTCCCTCTCCTTCAGCTGGTCGATGTGTCTCCTTTTCAGCAGCAGCTTTTGCTTCTCTACGATCAGCAGAGGACGACAGATCCTCCCGGCGTCCGTGTAGATGCGGATCTCCCTCTCTCGGATGTCTCTGATCATGGACACCTAGAAAACGGGTAATAGTGTATGAGAAAATAGAACACCTGAAAAAGGGGATATTGTGTTTTTATGTGTAGGTTAATTTAATAATAAAATAATGAAAATGTCAGAAAAGTCCTGAAAATCTGGAAAAATTCTCTCTCTTACCTCAGACACAATGATGTCCATCTGCCTCCTCAGTTTCCTCAGTGTGTTCATCAGCTGCTCTGGGTCCTTGTGTATGCCCACCCAACAGCCATTGACAAATATCTTTGTGGCACTGTTAGGGTAGAATTAATGGAAAACATAAAATGCAGATAAAATGGGTTGACAAACTTTTCAGACACATGACAATGTTTTTCTGTATTAATAAAGAGCAGTGTGCTGCCATCTGCTGGACTCACTCCGCAATGGCTGCCGGTGAGATCTCCTCCAGGTTCTCCATGCTCCACTCCTCCAAGAACTCCAGGATGGGAGAGGGCTGGGAGCCCACAGAGATGTAGGCCATGAGGGCCAGGTTCTTCACTAGGCCTACAGCATGACCCTGGGAAATAAGACAGGGAGGGGACATAAAAATGGGGGACAAAATAAGCAGGGACAACACTTTCAATGTCAATTGTAAGTGAGAGCTTAGCTCCTTGTGGGTAACATTACAATTTGTCATCATACAACAACTGACCCCCTTGATAAGGAACATAAATGTGATTTGGAGTGGTATTGGGCATACCTCCGGGGTCTCAGCAGGGCACACCATGCCCCACAGCGTGTTGTGAAGCTGCCGGGGCTTGGCTAGCTTGCCGTCCCTACCGATGGGGGAGTTCACACGACGAAGGTGAGAGAGGGTGGAGGCGAAGGTCAAGCGGTTCAGCACCTAAAAACAGACGAGGAATGTTGTAATTTTTAATGACGATAAACAAAATCATCTTTTCGCAGCATAACGGAAAACTAAGCTGTAACTATATAGGGATGTGTACCAGATGTTTTCTGCCCTGTGTGTTACCTGGGACACTCCAGCTCTGGCCTGATGGGCCTTCTTGACGTCACCCCAGTTCCCTGTGGCCAGAGAGTACTTCAGGCCGTCGGAGATGATTCGTGTCTTGATGGCCAACTCCAGGTTGAAGTCCTTCCCTCGGTCAATAAACTTTTGGGCGTAGATGCGGATCTCTTTCAGCAGGTTCTTGAACATTCTAAATGGGTCCAAACAAATAAAACATTTAAAAAAAAGCTTCCATACATAATCACCAAATTCTCAGTTTGGATAGGAGTGCGGCTTACAAAAAGTTGCACTACATCTGAAATGAAATCTTTCTAGACATTTTATAGATGTGTTTCTTTAGGACTTACCCACGGAACAGGAAAGCCAACAGCGGCCCAGCCAAGTCTAGTCTCTTGTTGCCATAGTGATCCCTGTCGTCCAGCTCTCTTCTGCCCAGGGCCGCTAATAGGAGTCTGTGGACCATGTACCTGCAAACAGACACAGATACACCACCGAGTTACATCGATACGTCCAGCAACAACATAAAGACCATTGCATGAGGTAATAGAACACCGTCATAACCGTAGAATTACATAAAGAATGTCCAACAGAGACCTGGTGAGTTACACGATCTCTATGGCAGTGGTTTCAACCTGTGATCAACAAAGTTTGTAATAAAGTAAAAAAGTTTCATATTGCAGTGTTATATACAATTTGATATTACTTTTCACAACACAAACCATTTAACAGATATCCATCTGTAATAATGGGGGGGTCCAACTTTTAAAATATTTTCAGGTGACTCTCCCTTGTACTGTCAAATAAATTGAACACCCCCCCCATCATAGAATTAACTCAAAATAATGTTTTAGACCACAAATAACAATAACTGCGTTTATAAACGTGGATATCGACTTCGCCACTTCAGCATGCTTTTGTGGCATAGTTTGATGCCATGCAGGGCTGCACAGATGATCGCACTCTCCCTGCTGGTTTCATTACTTCACGATCAGAGCCGCTTGCAGACAGTGATCAGCTAGGGTGGAATCAGATTTTCAACATTTTTACGCCATATTTATAATTATATAAAAATATATACAACATTTTTTTCCCACCAACAGGTTTCTGTGCCAATGCACCACACAACCAATAAACAAAACATACGAATACGAGCACTTCAATATCATGGTTTGCGTTTTCAACACCACAATAAATAGACTACGTCAATCTCAACAGAAAACACATCCATGTCCCATTCTTCTCTGCAGATCCTCTCAAGCTCTGTCAGGTTGGATGGGGAGCATGGCTGGAGAGCTATTTTCAAGTCTCTCCAGAGATGTTAGATCGGTTTTAAGTCCAGGCTCTAGCTGGGCCACTCAATGACATTCATAGACTTGTCCCGAAGCCACTCCTGCATTGTCTTGTTGGCTATGTGCTTAGGGTCGTTGTCCTGATGGAAGGTGAACCTTCACCCCAGTCGGAGGTCTTGAGCACTCTGGAGGGAAAACCCTTGTACATTATCCCATCCCAGAGTTGCGGTTTCATCAAATTTACTTGTTGCAGATAAAAGTATGTGCCTAAACACATAGTGCACATAAAAAATACTTTGAGACGAAATTCCCCATGTACTGATTAAAAAAACACAAGTTAAATGGGTTTCCGTGGCATTTTCAACTCTACTGATGGTTTCGTCACAAAAAAAGTTGAGTAGGTGTGCGCGCCCACTCTGGTATTGGTACATGCACGCTAGCCAACAGGTTGCAGATACAGTGCAGGTATATCCTACTACAGGAGATTATTATAGACATAAATGCAAGATTATTTCTATTTGTCAAATGGCAGCCAAGCATCACTTACCAAGCCACCAGAATAAGACCCTCCATATTTATTGAAAGGAGCATCAACCTCATCACTGAAATTCTACCCTGTGAAGTTCATCATAATTGATTTAATCTGTCATGCATTTTTTTATCCAACATGTAGGCTACTTTACTGCATAAAAAAGGTTGGTTGGAAACCTGGTTAATGTCAAGCCATTTTGCAGATGCTGGGATTATATTTTGGATGAATCTGTGCATTCCTACAGGAGACTTTTGAAGTAGCCTAATCAGATTAAAACATTGTGACTGGTTGTGTTAATGCCACATACAAAAAAGGTAACCCATTTTAAAAAGTGAAATGATAAATATTTCCGCCATAGTGAAGCTTTCGGTTCTAGGTGCGCGAGGAATAGCCACTGGGCTTGGAGAGGAGGCTGAACATGTGTTAAGATTCCTGAATAACTAGGCCTGCCGGGAGCATACAGTTGAAATCTAAAGTTCACATACACCTTAGCCAAATACATTTAAACTCAATTTTACACAATTCCTGACATTTAATCCTAGTAAACATTCCCTGTCTTTGGTCAGTTAGGATCATCAATTTATTTTAATAATGTGAAATGTCAGAATAATAGTAGACAGAATGATTTATTTCAGCTTTTATTTCACATTCCCAGTGGGTCAGAAGTTTACATACACTCAATTAGTATTTGGTAGCATTGCCTTTAAAATTGTTTAACTTGGGTCAAACGTTTCAGGTAGCCTTCCACAAGCTTCCCACAATAAGTTTGGTGAATTTTGGCCCAGAGCTGGTTTAACTGAGTCAGATTTGTAGGCCTTCTTGCTCACACACGCTTTTTCAGTTCTGCCCACAGATTTTCTATGGGATTGAGGTCAGGGCTTTGTGATGGCCACTCCAATACCATGACTTTGTTGTTCTTAAGCCATTTTGCCACAACTATGAAAGTATGCTTGGGGTCATTGTCTATTTGGAAGACCCATTTGCGACCAAGCTTTAACCTCCTGACTGATGTCTTGAGATGTTGCTTCAATATATCCACATCATTTTCCTGCCTCATGATGCCATCTATTTTGTGAAGTACACCAGTCCCTCCTGCAGCAAAGCATCCCCACAACATGATGCTGCCACCCCCGTGCTTCACGGTTGGGATGGTGTTCTTCGGCTAGCAAGCCTCCCCCTTTTTCCTCCAAACATAACGATGGTCATTATGGCCAAATGGTTCTATTTTTGTTTCATCAGACCAGAGTACATTTCTTCAAAAAGTACGATCTTCGTCCTTATATGCAGTTGCAAACCGTAGTCTGGCTTTTTATGGCGGTTTTGGAGCAGTGGCTTCTTCCTTGCTGAGCGGCCTTTCAGGTTATGTCGATATAGGACTCGTTTTACTGTGGATATAGATACTTTGTACCCATTTCCTCCAGCATCTTCACAAGGTCCTTTGCTGTTGTTCTGGGATTGATTTGAACTTGTTGCACCAAAGTACGTTCATCTCCAGGAGACAGAACGCACCTCCTTACCTGAGCAGTATGACGGCTGTGTGGTCCCATGGTGTTTATACTCGCGTACTATTGTACGGAAATTGCTCCCAAGGATGAACCAGACTTGTTGAGGTCTACAATTCTTGGCTGATTTCTTTTGATTTTCCCATGATGTCAGGCAAAGAGGCACTGAGTTTGAAGGTAGGCCTTGAAATACATCCAGAAGTACACCTCCAATTGACTCAAATTATGTCAATTATCCTATCAGAAGCTTCTAAAGCCATGACATCATTTTCTGGATTTTCCCAAGCTGTTTAAAGTCACAGTCTACTTAGTGTATGTACATTTCTGACCCACTGGAATTGTGATACAGTGAATTATAAGTGAAATAATTTGTCTTTAAACAATTGTTGGAAAAATTACTTGTGTCATGCACAAAGTAGATGTCCTAACCGACTTGCCAAAACTATAGTTTGTTAATAAGACATTTGTGGAGTGGTTGAAAAACAAGTTTTAATGACTCCAACCTAAGTGTATGTAAACTCCCGACGTATGTGGCCACATTATTGTAGGACGACTTGGGAGAAGGATGATCTACAGAGAGCACATTCAGCAACAGAAGTAAAAATACAGCCAGTCCGGCCTGCTACCGGGCCTTTCTAGACCTTATAAACTGTTGAGAGTAGACCAACAACTGATCCAAATGTGATTAAACATTTGAATCACACAGCTTTTGCACTGTTATTCAAATGACATTTTCACTGCAGCCTAGAGTAGATTTTTTACTCACTTGAGAACAATAATGCAATTATTCATTGCATCGTGGTGTTGTAGGCTAGTCTAGGTAAGATAATTGTATTGTCCCTAAACAAGATCAACAGGGGAGCTTTCTTAGTTGGGTTTCATGTCATCACTTTTCTTTCATGCAATGATGCCAGTGGTGTAAAGTACTTATTAAGTAAAAAAATACTGTAATGTACTACTTAGTCGTTTTTTGGGGTATCTTTACTTTACCATTTATATTTGACAACTTCTACTTTCCTAAAGAAAATAATGTTTGAATCCATACATTTTCCCTGTCACCCAAAAGAACTCATTACATTTTGAACGCTTTGTGAGCAGGACAGAAAAATGGTCCAATTCACACACGGAAAACATCCTTGGTCATCCCTACTGTCTCTGGTCTGGAGGACTCACTAAAACACAAATGCTTGGTTTGTATATATCGGATTGTTTGAGTGCGCCCCTGGCATTGTGCCATCTGGTTTGCTTAATATAAGGATTCTGAAATGATTTAGACTTTTGATACTTAAAGTACATTTAAAACTAAATACTTTTAGACTTTTACTCAAGTAGTATTTTACTGGGTAAATTTCACTCGAGTCATTTTCTATTAAGGTATTTTTACTACCGCATGAAAATTGGGTACTTTTTCCCACCACTGAATGATGCACCTGGCCTGTCCGCTGCCTATCTGCTATTACTATTTATTCTTGTGGATTCATATTTAAAACATTGACAAAGCTTTGAATGCTTTTATATGTGGTATAATTGCTCGTTAGCCTGTTGCAGAGCTGGACAAACGATCCACCTACCACTAATGTCACTTTAAATGGTGGATAGAGGGCAGGAGAGACCGTTAGACTGTATTGACCTTTGGAACAGTAAAAGTTAGCACATGGAAAAGCGTAGTTCATAAAGGAAGTGACACACCACCTTGATATAGGGGTGCATGCAAGCGGATGAAGAAATTTGGATAGAATGGAAGACATTATATAGTAAAACCTGTAAAAGAGCAAAAATTAACTAGGAGAAAAAAGTTTGACCAACCTTCCCTATTTTGGACTACCCCTCCCCCCAATAAATTGCAATCTGTCCCGAAAATATTTTGTCCTCAAGAGTTTATTGACATGATTTGGTGGTCCCCGGAATGGAACAGATTGGGAATGCCTGCTCCATGGTCATTACATTAATATAACATAATAAATACTCACCCTAAGAAATAGGCCTTCTTGGTCTCACAGAAGTCACTGACTCCGACGTGGGGGAGCACCTCCTTCTGCAGCACCTCTTTGGCGTACTTGATCCTCCTCTCCTTGGTGACACCGGGCTTGGCACCACGAGAGCCGATGAAGTTCAGCGCCACGTTCTGCTCCTGGATCACAAAGGCCTCGTCCAGGGATGGTTTGACCTGGTGGAGCACAGCACGTCAGATAAGTAGTGTGTGTGTGTGGTGTGTTTCCTGTATCTAGAACATCCTAGACAAGAGATTTACCATCTCCATCATCTCAGGGTCGTCAAAGTCGTAGATGATGTGCTCCAGGATGTCTCTGTCGGACACAAAGCCCAGGGCTCGGAACACTATGATGATGGGCACTTCCTGTCTGATGTAGGGCAGAGTGGACACGATCCTCTGACCAATGGCACTTTTCTTCACCCCCTGGGAGAAAAAGAAACAAAACAAAATGTTGACATGTAAATATCTGGGACGGTAGCAAATTTGCCAGTAAATTTAGGACCAGGTATATCTGTTTCTCACCTGTCCTCCCCTGGCCATCATGCTGACCCAGATGGAGCTGGTGGGGCGCGATGAGTTTTCCAGGCAGGAGCGGCACTCCCCTGTGTACGCATACTTTGAGTCCTTCTTGGCGAAGACGTACACTGTGTTCGTGGCCATCTTCTCCTGGGCGATCAGAACCTGCAAACCAAACAAGGCAATTCCTATCAATAGCCCAATTGCAAAAGCTTGTGTTAGTGCTCACTCATTAAAACCAGGGTTGGCTAGGTTCCTTTCTTAATGTAATCTGTTACAGTTTACTAGTTACCTGTCCAAAACTGTAATCAGTAACATAACTTTTGGATTACCTAAACTCAGTAACAATCTGATTACTTTCAGATGACTTTCCCCTTAAGATGCATTAGAAGACAAAAATGAATATTACCAATTGAACAACATCTACTGCAGGATAAATAAGTGTTAGAGTTTACATAGCTGGCCATAAATGGAGGTGGTATTTTACTTTATGGGTTGGTTATGTAGGCTTCTTCTAACCCATTGCTTGCTAGCACAGATAATAATACGATTAGGCTATATCTTTACATTAAAAACCAAAGTCTGTCAGATTTCTAGTCATTCCAATTCATTTAATACACCTTGATCTTCAAGAATAGGACTTGTAAATATAGAAATACAGATTAGCCAAACTGTTTTACCTGAGCATAACCAAAAACGAAGGACTTATTAACCTACTCTGTTTATGATTTTGTAGGCTACACCACTGCTGTCGTCCTTACCGCCAAGCATTTATTCAAATTGGATCATCTTTAAATTTCCGACAGCAGTAGGACCATTTAAAGAGATACAGTGCCTTCAGAAAGTATTAAGCCCTCAACTTATTCCACATTTTGTTGTGTTACAGCCTGAAATACAAAACTAAAATTGTTTTTAGAAATCTTATGAAATGTATTGAAAATGAAACAGAAATCTAATTTACACAAGTATTCATACCCCTGATCATTACATGTTAGAATCACCTTTGGCAGCTATTACAGCTGTGAGTCTTTATGGGTAAGTCTCTAAGAGCTTTTCACATCTGGATTGTGCAAGATTTGCAGATTTAAAAAAAAAAATTTAATTCTCCAAGCTCTGTCAAGTTGGTTGTCGATCATTGTTTCAAATCGTCATAGATTTGCATGCCTATTTGAGTCCAAACTGTAACTAGGCCACTCAGGAACATTCAATGTTATCTTGTTAAGAAATTCCAGAGTATATTTGGCCTTGCATTTTAGGTTATTGTCCTGCTGAAGGGTGAATTTTTCTCTCAGTGTCTGTTGGCAAGCAGACAACCAGAATTTGCCTGTGCTTAGCTCTATTCAGTTTATTTTTAGCCCCCCCCCCCAAAACAAATCGTAGTCCTTGCCGATGACAAGCATACCCCAGTCCTTGCCGATGACAAGCATACCCCATGACAAGCATACCTTGCCGATGACAAGCATACCTTGCCGATGACATGATGCATCCACCACCATACTTGGAACATTTTAAGAATGGTACTCCATGATGTGTTGGATTTGCCCCAAACAGGACATAAGGTTAATTTCTTAGCCACATTTTTTGCAGATTTGCTTTAGTGCCTGGTTGCAAACAGGATGCATGTTTTGGAATATTTGTATTCTGTACAGGCTTCCTTCTTTTCACTCTGTCAATTAAGTTAGTATTGTAGAGTAACTATAATGTTGTTGATCCATCCTCACAGTTCTATTACAGCCATTACATTCTGTAACTGTTTTAAAGTCACCATTGGCCTCATGGTGAAATCCCTGAGCGGTTTCCTTCCTCTCGGGCAACGGAGTTAGGAAGGACGCCTGTATCTTTGTAGTGACTGAGTGTATTGATCCAAAGCATAATAAATAACGTCACCGTGCTCAAAGGGAAATTGAATGTCTGCTTTTTATTTTAATCTACCAATAAGTGCCTGTCTTAGTAAGACACTGGAAAACCTCCCTGGTCTCTGTGGTTGAATCCGTGTTTGAAATTCCCTGCTTGACTTACAGATAATTAATTGTATGTGTGTGGTACAGAGATGAAGTAAATCATGATAAACACTACAATTGCAAACAGAGTCCATGCAACTTAAGCACACGTTTTGTCCTGAACTTATTTAGGCTTGCCATAACAAAAGGAGTTGAATACTTAGACTAATTTCAGCTTTTGTTTTTTAATTAATTTGTAAACATTTCTAAAAACATAATTCCACATTGACATTATGGGGTATTGTGTGTAGGCCAGTGACACCAAATCTCAATTTAATCCATTTTAAATTCAGGCTATAACACAAGAAAATGTGGAAAAATGTCAAGGGGCGTGAATACTTTCTGAAGCCACTGTAGCTTACAGAAGCCTATTCTTGCTTTTTTCTTGTGATCCTTCAAATGCATTTAGTGTGTCATCATAGTGGTCTTTGACTTGTGGTCAGACTCACTCAGGCGGAACAAACCTAAACTTGCACCTTTTTTCAATACTGATTTGAATGTCATATCATTGATAAAACAGGAAGGTGTCAAAGATTTTTTACACAAACATATTTTCTGAATTACTTTTTTTTTTTTTTTTTAAGTATCTGTCATCTGATTACAATATTTTTTCTGGTAACATATTACATTTCTTTCATAATATGTTACTCCCCAACCCTGATTGAAACATAGACTAAAGACAGGAATCTGCCCTGAAGTCCACCCTCTACTTTCTTTCTCCTTTTACCTTCTCTGACCCATTGATGATGAAGTAGCCCCCGGGGTCCAGTGGGCACTCGTTGAGCTCACACAGATCACGGTCTGTCAGGCCGCTGAGCAGGCAGTAGGTGGAGCGCAGCATGATCGGGATCTTGCCGATGAAGGTCTTCTGGTGCTGGGTCTGCAGCTGGTCCTCACCCTCCTTGATGATGGTCTTGGTGATGTCCACGTACAGTGGTGCAGAGTACCTGTATAATACAGATGTGGCCCTAGTTGGCACTGGCAGCACTGAAGGTTGCAAATGATGTGCAAGGGAGATTTATTGTGATAAAAGTATGGCCCCAAATGAGCAAACTTACGTAAGGTTCCTGAGTCTGGCCTCGTTGGGCATCATAGGCGACGGGGCTCCATCTCTTTCCCAATGAGTGGGTTTTGAAAGGTAGATCTGCTCAAACTTCAGCAAGTAGCGTGGCTGTAGAGCAACAAAAGGGGAGCGTTAACAGGGCATTAGTAAGTGCCCTCATAGAGAGAGGCAATACATGAAGCAGAATATCTGAAAGCGCCTGTCTGTCACTCACCGGATCCTCCACCTCACCAGAGGTGTGCTGGGCCTCAGCCTGCAGGTCAATGGGCGGGGCATCCTCCACGATCCTCTGCACAGACATCTGGATGAACTCGTCAAAGGAGTCCAGCTGCTGTCGCACCAGGCCCTTCTCATCAAAATAGGAACTGTAAGGCGCATCAGAGAGGATAGTGTTATTTGAACAAAAGCAAACTGCATAGTGTATGCCACATGAGAATACAACAAAAATAGGAGATAGGTAAGAGCATAATTTTACCTGATAACAATCCAGCAAGCTTCCTGCCATAAATCGGGGGTGATTTCATCCTCATCCTCATCGTATTGGATATCTGAGATCCCAGAATTTGGATAACAGATCACAGAAAAGACATCAAAGAAGAGCATATAGACGCAGTGACATAACATTAGCCAAGGTCCTAACTAGTTCATGGAGTTTCCTACAGCACAACTGATAAGACACAAAGAAAGGTATTTTAAATCTGCAGACCTCAAAGACTTTATTCAATATGACATGATGTGATTTGATTTTCATATAAGTAGGCCTAGTTGAAAGTGTGATTATAGCTAGGTGTTTAGTCTGGTGAAACCAACCAACTAATTATAACTAGGCAATTAGTTAACCTCGCAAGCTACATAGCACTAGTATGCTTGCTAGCTACTGTAGCTATCTATTCTTGGTGATGCGCATATTAGCCTGTATGCTAACTAGATAGCTAGCAGCAAGCTAGCTAACTACATTATGTAAAAAATAACACATTCGACTCAAATGGCTGAAATACCAACAAACCTTCATCTTGGTCATACATGGTTACTGCTGATTCCCTCTCGTGTTCGCATAAATAAGCAGAAACCGACTTTTAAATCATCAACAGTGTCTGATTCAACGCTGTCTAACGTTACACACTTTGCTAAATGAACACACAAAATAAAATATCGATGGTCAAGCCTGAACGTCACTTCCTATATCAAAGTTATTATTTTAATGTGCAAGAAATTAGTGTTAACTAAATATATTTATTACTCTGATCTAATATTAACTATAATGATCCATGGTTTTCTAACAAACAATATGTTTTATTATATTATATGTCGAATCTTAATAGTTGTAAACGTAAATAAACGGCCTTTCCGGATACGTAAGTTCCTGTCAGGATATTAATGGTTTCTTGCAACAGCTACTCACATGCGTTTTTATTCAAGGTTATGTTATCTCACTGTGGTTTCTAATGTATGATTCAATTGTATTCGTTTGTAAAGATGTATAAATTGTTGCAAGTCCCGTTACGTGAACTTGTTACTTGTAAATGTTCTCGACATCTTTCAGTTCCATGTCTATCTGTAAAGCATAGGACCAAATGGATATCATCACCTGCTCTACCAAGGCAGTATACTTCTGTGTTTGGAGGAAGCGGTTTCCATCAGGCACATCCTTTTGTATTGAATGGCACATGGATGACCAGGTTTTACAGCACTGCAAGAGGAGCAAGCGGTGAAACTCAAGAGCTGGGTAAAAAATTTAAAAATCAGGGGACACACGCCTCCATAGAGCCAGAAAAAGAGGAGGAATTTGTTTTCATGGACTACATTGAGCCAGAAAATAGTCACGTTGACCAACTTCGTGGTCAGCTCCATGTGAATGCTGTCCCCATGATTTCCAAAGAAGACGAGAGGTTGCCGCCGAGGTCAGGCTCCGAGAAGCAGCAGAGGACTCTGGAGCAACAGCTGCGGTCATTGAAAGATGGGACCGTCACCAAACTGGAGACGGTGAGCCCTGATTCTCTCATCGAGTTTCATGATGTAGGGTTCCCTCTCAAGGAAACAAGTAAGAAAAAGAAACTTAAAGGACAGCAGAGAATCTATGGTACACCAGATATGGAGGAACCTGTCAGTGACACCTGCTGCAACGGCTGTGGCGCAGTCATGCACTGCATTGCACCTGATGTGGCAGGCTATCTTCCAAGTGAGAAGTATAAACTTTTGCTAGAGGAAGATGAATTGAAAAAGGCAATTTGTCAACGTTGCTACTTGCTCACACACCACCAAAAGGCATTGACTGTCACGATGTCCAAGGAGGAATATCGGGATATAGTCCGCGGGGTCAAATCAGAGAAAGCATTGGTACTGTTGATTGTGGATCTTCTGGACATCCCAGACTCCATAGTACCAGACTTGCTAGAGCTTGTTGGAGAAAACAAACACATAGTGGTTCTGGGTAATAAAGTGGACTTGCTTCCTGGAGACTCTGAAAACTACTTGCAAAGGATTAAACGTCAGCTTTCCATGTACTGTGCTGATGTAGGCATTTCCAGTGATAATATCAAAGATACCCACCTAATCAGTGCCAAAACGGGATACGGAATAGAAAATCTCATCTCAAGTCTTCAGAGATCGTGGAAGTACAAGGGAGACGTGTATCTGGTAGGAACAGCCAATGCCGGGAAATCCACACTGTTCAACAGTCTACTGGAGTCCGACTACTGCAAATCCAGGGCCTCAGATGTGATCCACAAAGCTACCATATCTCCATGGCCTGGTAAGATAGAGCTCTGCCCAGCCTGTAACCCAAAGTTCCACTATAAGATGCATTACAAACACTCAAACAAGACCGTGAACAAAAAGCTTCTTGTTGAATAGGTTATTTTGTTGAGTTCATGACCTTGTGATAGCACACAGACCGTCTGAGTGTTGTAGAGCTTATTTATGGAACTCTCTCCTTTCTATGCTGCTGTAATCAGAAGTCTTGAAAAAGCTTTACATTCCAACAACTTTTACAGTCACATTGATGGAAAGCTTGAACCAATAACACCTATAGTGAGTATACCAAACATTAGGATCACCTTCCTAATATTGAGTTGCAGAACAGCCTCAATTTGTCGCGGCATGGACTACAAGGTGTCAAGCATTCCACAAGGATTGCTGGCCCATGTTGACTCCAATGCTTCCCACAGTTGTGTCAAGTTGTCTGGATGTCCTTTGGGTGGTAGACCAGGATGTCCTTTGGGTGGGGAACCATTCTTGATACACACGGCAAACTGTTGAGCGTGGAAAAACCCAGCAGCGATGCAGTTCATTTAACAAATATTTTGTTGTATTTTACCACCTTTTTCACCCCAATTTCAATCTTGTCTCAACGCTGAAACTCCCCAACGGGCTCGAGTCACGCATCCTCCGAAACATGACCAAACCGCACTTCTTAACTCCCGCCCGCTTAACCCGAAAGCTAGCCGTACCAATGTGTAGGAGGAAACACTGTTCAACTGATGACCGAGGTCAGGCACAAGGAGTCGCTAGAGTGCGATGAGCCCCGCCGGCTAAACCCTCCCCTAACCCAGACGATGCTGGGACAATTGTGTGCCGCCCTATGGGACTCGCGATCACGGCCGGGTGTGATACAGCCCGGGTGTGATACAGCCTGGGATCGAACCCGGGTCTGTAGTGATGCCTCTAGAACTGCGATCCAGTGCCTTAGACCACTGCACCACTCGGGAGTCCCCTCAGCGTTGCCGTTCTTGACACAAACGGGTGCGCCTGGCACCTACTACTATACCCCATTCAAAGGCACATACATATTTTGTCTTGCCTGTTCACCCTCTGCATGACACACACACACAATCCATGTCTCATTTTTCTGAGGCTTCAAAATCTCCTTCATCTACACTCACTGAAGTGGATTTAACATCTGACCTCAATAATGGATCATAGCTTTCACCTGGATTCACATGGTCAGTCTATGTAATGAAAGGTTCCTAATGTTTTGTACACTCAGCGTATGTACGTTTGTGTATAGGCTCTAGTCTCTCTAAAATGTTGAAAACAAATTCTGAAATTGTATTTGAAATTGAATATGATCCACAGGTACAACCCTGAACCTCCTGAAGTTCCCCATCATCAACCCCACCCCGTATCGCATGTTCAGGAGGTCCGAGAGGCTCCAGAGCTCCTCCAAGCAGACCGAGAGTGATCTCTCTCCACAGGAGCTCAAGAGACTAGAGCAGTTCAGCAAGCAGGGCTACCTAGTGGGTAAGAGATTGGTGTTGGCTGTTGGGGACACGACTGATGGTAACCCCAACAGGGTAGCCTATGTACCAAGGGGTGGAATTGGACAACCCATGCAGCTTAGCCCTTGGCCTTCTGTGTTTTCAATGGCTTGCATTGTTGCTTATAGATTTGTACTCTTAATGCAGGGTAATTATTAAAAATCCTATGTTGGTTTAGGTCGCATTGGGAGGACGTTCCGTACCAACGTAGAATCCAACAGAGGCCTGATAGAGTTTGATCCTGATAGTCTGGCCTACGGAGAGGATGTGATTGACAAGGAGGAGAGAGACTGTACTCTTTCCAACCCTTCTCCAGAAGTGGAGTTGACGCTCAACGAACTGAAAGACGCACACTGGCTCTATGACACCCCTGGCATCATGAAAGAGCATGACGTGAGCTACTTCCTATTCGCTCTTGGCTCCACTGTTAGTGCCAGGCTAAAACTTTGCCCATATTATTTCATAGATTGCAATGCAACTCATTACAATCCTGGAATCTGTCCAAAATAGCAACCTATTGGTCAAAAGTTGTGCACTATATAGGGAATAGGGTGCCATTTCCGACACACCCCTACATCCACTTGAAACGGCATGTTATCATGATGTAACTGTTTACCAGCACTAGGAGAGAACACTTGGGACTAATTAATACCCTTTGACTAAGTTTCCCTTCTGATGCTAGTGAGTTGGCAGATTAAAGTAGTTTCTTAGCTTATCCCCTGGGGAGAAGGAGTCCCTTGTTATTCCTCTCCTATTACTACATCACGTTTGGAAGTATCATTTACACAAGTGGGATGCCAGGATACATTTACAATGGAACAGATTTATGGATGTGCAGTGGAACAGATTTATGGATCAACCAACTTGCGTGTCACTGCAGTAGATTTATGTTTAGTTTATTATTGCATTGAACCACTCATAAAGGTTTTCTTATAAGACAAGCCCTAACTGGTGTTGAACAGAACAATGCCATCATTCATCTCACCCCCCCCCTCCCCCCCTCTCATGTTTGTTAGGTCCTCGATCTGTTGACAGAGCAGGAGGTGAAGTTGGTGGTGCCCACACAAGCCATCGTGCCCAGGACGTTTGTGTTGAAACCTGGAATGTCGCTATTCCTGGGAGCTCTAGGCCGAATTGATTACCTTCAGGTGAATGCCTTTCATTGTTGCTTATGTCCTTGAGCTGTTCTTGTCTATTCATGTTACGTATTATGTCACTTTCGTGTTTTGTGTGGACCCCAGGAAGAGTAGCTACTGCAACAGCTAATGGGGATCCTAATAACAAATAACCATGCTCAACTGTGACATCGAAACAGTGGTGCACACTTCTGTCTTTGACTGAGAGGTAATCTTCATTTCCCAGGGTGAGAAGTCCTGCTGGTTCTCAGTCATTGCTTCCAACCGGGTCCCGATTCACATCACCAGTCTGGACAAGGCTGACAGCATTTACCAGAAGCATGCTGGTCAAATCCTGCTGGGAGTAAGTTGATGCTGCTTACTTAACTCCATTAAGGACATAAAAGCTCTTTCTGAAATGGTACTACAAACAAGTTTACAAATAATGTTATCAACATGAAGAACTCTGTGTGGATAGGTACCAATGGGTGGAGAAGAACGCATGAAGGAATTCCCCCCTCTTGTCTCCCAAGATTTTGAGCTGAAGGGGCAGGGTTATCAGAAAGCCAGTGCTGATATCAAGTTTTCCTCTGCAGGTAATACACACATAATTACAAATTGATCAACCAGCCGACCCAGACGTTTCAGGGTTGGTATTCTTCAAAAGTCTAGTGCTACCGAATTTTTCTTTTTAAAATTCTATTCTTAGGATGGGTGGCAGTGACAGGAGTGGAGGGGAACAGTCTCCTGCTGCGTGCCCATGCTCCAGTGGGTGCAGGGCTCTCCCTGAGGAGTCCACCTCTACTCCCCAACATCGTTAACCTGAAGGGAGAGCGCATCAAGAAGTCTGTTGCTTATAAGACCAGGAAACCCCAGGCCCTGGTGGACACCAGCCTGTCCTACAAAGGAGCAGAGAGGCTCAAGGTGAAGAAGAAAAAATGAAGTGCGTAACAACCTCTCTATGGAGCAACAAGGGTTTTCATGTCAAGAGGCTTTTGGTACTGGATATTTATTCGTGATACAGCATTTTCCGTTATGGATTTTTTTATTTTTTATCTCTGGGTTTTGTAAAATTGTCTGTAAATGTAACAATTATAAATAACCTACAATAAACAGTTGTATTTGTTTATCGATGTGTAGACTTGTGCTTCAATTTACATTGCTTCCTTTCCATTTAGACAGCAGGTCAGGAAACTTTTTAGTGAATCACTTTTTTTCAAACGTAATATACTTTTTAAACGTGTTAGAAATTAAAAGGAATCACGCACCAACTTTTCATTTAGAAATGTAGAGCAGAAAATGGTACAGGATGTTTGTTTTAAATGCACAAAAAGGTTTTAAACAGCCAATTGTTTTCAAAGTCTTGGACAATGTCCAATAACTCCCCACTTTGGTGAAGGTGTTAAAGTTAGTTGGCATTTATTGAATTGAAAAATAGTACATTTCTTCACTAACTGAAAACAGTAAATGACGGGTATAGGCTAAACCTTCAATGGCCCGGGCGTTAATTAAAAAAAATAACACAACCGCCGCTTATTAAAGCCAGGCTTCTATTTCCCTAATGCACACAGCTTTTGCTCAATAAAATGTTGAAAAGACATCCACACTGTTTGCGACCAGTATAAACATAACAAATCCATCGCAGATCAGACTTGCAGACTGGCTGCCTATCGTACACCCCTGACTTTGTGCTTCAGCATCATGGATTTTATATTGTGTTTTATTTTTGGTAGCACCATGGCTAATGACTGAATTCAAAAATGTTTAAATGCACATGACTGGGAATATCAAAGCTGTGTCCATGGTAACCTCGTAAATATTAAAAGGGACAGGCGGCTATTTGAGACTGCATTTAATTGAAGTTTTACGGTACATATGATTACACATTATGTGAATGAAAAATGGTTACAAAGAAGGAACAACTTTTCCCATCAACTAAAAAGCACAATACAGGAAGTGAACAAAAAAATAGATAATTTACAGTGACACGGAATCTAAACGTCTAGATAAGAGTGCATCGGGCTAAATTCGACCAGTTTTCCAGGGAACCCTGGTACTATTCTATGCCTTCCAATAGTCAAACTCAAAACATAAGTCTTTAAATTTCTATACCTTCTCACTTTGGCATCATACCCAAAACACAATATTGCACTGAATTTACTAAGAGTATACATGGCATGTTTATTAGTTAAGTCTACCAATCACCTCAATAGAACACAACTAGATGCAGATGAAAGAAGTATATCACTGATGGCACAAACAGGCTAAGCTTTGGAGGCCCAATTCTGTAAAACAGATGAGTGGGGTGATAACTGCAGAAATCAAGTTGATGGGTTCGATCTGCAGAGTAATCAAGCAGTTACACCTAAACTTCCAAGGAATGGTTATAAAGTTAGACAGTATAACATCATTGAAATCAGACATCTTACTGTAGGAAAATGTGACTCAATTAACAAAGCTACACTGTTAATATGCAAAAACATCAAAACAAAACCAGAAAAGAATGATTGTCGAAGGCAAAAAAAAGAATGTAGAACTACTGGTGTATCTTCACAAGCTCTCAACTGTAAAAAAAATAATCTTTGGACATTTTCTGAAATCAAACACAAAACTGATAATGGCAAAGTTTCAGATGTGTGCACAAACATCCATTTCACAACTTGTTTTCAATGTTAGCGGTCCATTCTCTATCAGTGATAGCAACATCGTATCCTTTTCATCCTGATCTTAAGTTCTACAGGCTTACACATTTCAAGGGCCAGTAACACCCTACCTCCCACATTAGTTGTGCATTTGTTAATGAGTAGTACGAGTTTTTTTTTGTATGACTAAATGAAATTGGATATACAAAAAGTGACAACATAATTCAAACATTAACGCAAGAAACAATTCTATACACACTTGTGCCAGATGAACCCAAAGAAACCTCGCCCCATTTCATATTTCATCAATTCGACTAAGAGTCATGAGTCATGGCAATTAACACCTAGAAAGTTTTTGTAGTGAAGAGATTAGTTAGTCCATTGTACAGATTGATAAGATATATACAATGTTTTTTTATTTTTTAAATCTATTGATGTTATCAATAAAATAAAGAAATCAAAGTAGTTGTCAAGTGCTCCCTAAATGGTGGATTTGAACATGCAGTCCTCGTCCCCATTTCGGAGACAGGTCGCTTCACTGGAGTGGACTCGCACAATAGGAGTGAGAGCCCCATTATTCTCTGGGTTATTTGGCATGGACCACCTGGGTCCTTCTAATCTTGTCTCCCTGGGGTTTCTTTGGTTCTTCATTGAAAAAGTGTAACACTTCCTTTCATATTCGATTTACAGTTGTTCTTCAACAGGGCTGATGGATTAAAACAAGGGGTACAACTCATCTCTTGGTGGGTTCTTCTGTAGAAAACTCAACCGGATTGTGAACTAAAAAAAAAGGTGTAGCGATTTCTTGAATATCAACCACTTTTGCAAAATCCAGGTAACTGCCAAAATAAAGGAAACACTCGAGTAAATGAGAGACAAAGTATATTGAAAGCAGGTGCTTCCACACAAGTGTGATTCCTGAGTTAATTAAGCAATCCACATGCCATCATGTTTAGGGTCAGGGTCATGTATAAAAATGCTGAGTTGCCCCTTATTTTGGCTACCATGGCTAGAAGAAGAGATCTCAGTGACTTTGAAAGAGGGGTATCAAAGCAGCATAGGGGGTTTAAAGTGTTTTTGTCTCAGTCACCAGATCTCAACCCAAATAAATATTTATGGGAGATTGTGGAATGTTATCTGAGAGAACATTTTTCACCACCATCAAAAAAACACCAAATGATGGAATTTCTCGTGGAAGAATGGCATCCCATCCCTCCAATAGAGTTCCAGGCAGTTGTAGAATCTATGCCAAAACACATTGAAGCTGTTATAGCAGCTTGTGGTGGCCCAACGCCTTTATTTTCGCAGTTACTTGTATATACCATGCTATTACAGATTGGTTAGCTTTTAGTTAGTTGCATAACCATATGAGATTTAGAAGCCAAAAAAATTGTATCCCATATTTTCATAATTTCTCAGCCAAATGCCAAACCATGAATATTAGATTTTGGACCTCACATGGCATCAACTCGCATATCCTCTATGATTTATGTTTGAAAACAAGAACTGTAGAATTTATAGTCAAATGGTCTGGGAACCAATATGTGAAAGCCCAGACACCAATTATCAAATGAACTAGTCTGCCTCAAGCTGGTATTAAAAAGACGGTCAGATCATTTTAGGCATACCATAGAATATTCATATTTTATACAACAGTAACCGTGAGCACTAATGCAAGGTAACTGAATATCTACTGTTAATATGTTGACACAGACAACTATACATATGTTTTATAACAGGGGGAGAGGGTCAAGCAAAATACACAGCTGGAATCAAAGCTCCCTGCTCTGCAGGCACTCACATGTCCGGCTTGGAAGCATTGTCAAAGATAATACACATTCACCAGGTGCCGATTCAGGTGCCGACGGAACTCCGCCTCCAAGGGGAAGCTACGGTCACAGAAGACGCACATGTGACTCTTGAGTTCAGTTGGAGTCGGAATCTCTTCTGTGGGAGTTTCAGGGTCATTCACCAGTTTACCAGCGGCTGCCGCCAGCCCGTTGAGCCCAGAATCGTCACTGCCCTCCGAGGCGCTGTCACTGATCTCACTTCCTCCGTCATGGCTGTGGATGCCCTCGTCCTCCTCGGTTTCAGTAGGCTTTCGTCTTGGCCTAGGGAGCTCCAGGGAGGGTGTTGTTGGTGTTGATGGTTCTCCCTGTGCCCGTCTGAAATCGTGAGAGACGTCACTTTCTATGGGAGATGGGGACTCGTCGGTGCTGCTGAAGCCTTCAGGAGTAGGAGTTTCCTCTGCTTTGTCGGCGACCTCAGCCTGCTCAGCCCGTGGGGTTGTGTCCTCGGTTTGGGATACATTTTGCAGTGCAAGATTGTTTTCCCCATTACTGGGCCGTTCTTCTGCAGGGCTCTGCCCCGTATATGTATCCAGAGCAGGGACAGTCTCCTGGTCAGATGCCTGCTGCTCTTCCTGTACAACTGTTGGCAGAAGCTCTGTGGCAGGACATGTTTTGCTTTCAGGGGGGCTGAACGGGTTCTCAATGATGGAACACACCTTGTTCTCACTGGAAGCCTCGGTCTCTCCAGGGCTTGCTTTTTTCTTGTTGCCCTTTTTCAGCTTTTTCACTACAGACGAGTATATCATCTGGTTTCCTGGGTCCTTCTGCTCGGACGCTGGGCAAGACTCAGTAGTTTTGCTTCGGGGGGTACTGGCTTTTGATTGCAACTTGTCAGCAGTCTTGATTTTCAACCGTTTGGCCTTAATGTTGGTGCAGGACTCATCAGGAGATACTTTCATTGATAAGTCCAAGGCCTCTGTAGTTTTTCTCTTCACTGGCTTTGTCTTGCTCTTCTCTCCTTGTTTTTTCACTGGTGCTTCCAGACTTTGGGGAGCTTTTTCAACAGTCTTTTCAACCACTTTCTCAATTTTTCTGGAAGTACTTTTCTGAGATTTTATTGCATTTTTGTTCTCTTTTCCTTCTTTCTCATTATTCAGTGTCTTCAGCTGCTCTTTTTTCTCCTCCTCCAGCCTCTTGTTTTCCTCCTTCGCTTTCTCCATATTCTCCCTCTCTAGCATGTCTTTCTCTAATCTCTCCTTGACTGATTTGTCTTTCTCAACATTGTCCTCTTCCAAACCCGCCTTTTTAACTTTTTCCTTTATTTCGGTCTTATGCTGAACACTTGTTTTCCCAGTCATCTGTTTTTTGGGACCTCTCTTAACTTTATTGCCTGCTATTTCAACCACAACTGCTGTCTCCTTCCCACTCTCCTTCAGGGTAACATTCTGCTTTGTATTCTCACTGTTCATCTCTGTACTCTTGCGTTTCAGTGTTACCTTTTTCTCTGCCTTGTCCTTTTTAGGTATCTCTTTGACAGAGGAGATGTCACATTTCTTGGGGGTCTTGTCCGTTGTCATGCTTTCTACTGCTTGAACAGGGCTAGTTTTGCTGCTCTTCTTGGTCTCTTTGACAGGAGCGTTGTCACATTTCTTGGGGGTCTTGTCTGTTGCCATGCCTTCTACCGCTTGAACAGGGCTAGGTTTGCTGCTCTTCTTGGTCTCTTTGACAGGAGAGTTGTCACATTTCTTGGGGGTCTTGTCCGTTGCCATGCTTTCTACTGCTTGAACAGGGCTAGGTTTGCTGCTCTTGGTCGACAGATTTATAGGGCTTGATTGTTTATCAGCTCCAGAGATCTCTGGTCCCTCATCACCATCAATTGCTGACAGCTCAAACTTTGCTATTCCATTCACCATGGTGTACTCATCTGTGAATTCATCAGAATCAGGTTTCTTGACACGCAGCTTGACCTTTGACACATCCATTGCGATCTGTGGGCAGCCAGGGTGTCTAGACTTGATGTGATATTGTAGGTTACACTTCTTGGAAGCAGCATACTTGCAGACAGGGCAAAGGAACTGACGCGGGTTGAGGTGGAGCTCCACATGCTTTTTGTAGTTGCTGCGGTCAGCCGTCTTGTATGGGCAGTGGGGGCAGCACAGGGGCTTGGGTCCATTGTGAACCTGTCTGGAATGGCGTGTCACCTCATGCTGATTGGCAGCCAGGTAGTTGCAGCGGTCACATTTGAAAGGCCTTTCACCTGCCAAGAAAAGCAATGTGGAAAATGGTCAGTTTAGAGACATTTTAACTGCTGTTAACATCAATGGGAACACTGGCACACATTTCATGCAGAGAAGATGGACCACAATACGGAGAGACAAGCAACAATTACAAGTCGAACACTAGGCATCTCACAGCACGTATTGCAAACCACTTTACCGTTCTTATCCAAAACCATCTGCTCCAGCGAATGCAACATAAGGAGAAAAAGTTGACTATGAGAGGAAACCAAAACAGAGACCTATATCTATGCACAATCAATCCTATTTGTGTCACATAATAGAAAGATGTACGGTCAGGCTTCTTTGTCATGTAGCCTGTGTTAAGACACTCACCCGAGTGTGTTCTCATATGCCTGGTAAGATGGGTCTTCTGGGAGCTTGAGTACTCACAGTACGGACATCGAAAAGGACGCTCCCCTAAAGTAGAAAAACCAGAGTTAGCTATACTGTTAAAAAAAAAAAAATCATACTTTGACCATTAAGTGCATACTTGGAGTGAAAAGGTTATATTTGACATACCTGTGTGAGTGCGGATATGCTGCACGTAGTTGTTCTTACGGTCCGAGAAATAGCTGCACTGGTTGCAGGTGAAGAGCTTACTGGGGAAATGGTTCCTGAGGTGCTTTTTCCAGTGGTACTGGCTGACGGTGGTATACGTGCAGATGGTGCATTTGTATACCCTCTGGTCGTCGCCCTCCTTCTCGTGGTGCTTGAGGTGAGCCATGTAATGGTCGTAGCGGTTGGTGTTGTAGCCGCAGCGCTCACAGCGGATCAGCCCTTTGTTGTTGGCCCCACCATCACCGCTCTGCGCCTCTTGATCTGGTCCCGCCGACGTCTCTTTCTCCCGTGCCTTGTCCCCCACCATGCGTTTCACTGCGATCATCCTATTGGCGCTGTGGATTTGGATGTGGGTTACAAACTCCTCCTCGCACTGGGCCTGGTAGTTGCAGGGTTTACAGAAGAAGGGTTTCTTCTTCTTAGCTGACTCCACGATCATGCCCAGAGGTGTAGAAGGGATGGTAGGGGTGGAAGGGCTAAAAGGGCGCTGGTCAGAGGGTTTGGACAGGTCAATCCCTTCTTCCTCCTCATCTATCGCCTCAACCTGGGAAAGGGCAGCCCGTGGAGACTCTGGGTATTCTACAATACACATCTCTCTCTCATGGCTATCGTAACTGTATCTGATGATGTTCTCGTCTTCACTATCGGAGTAGCTGCCAACAGTTTGAAGCTCCATCATCTCCTTCCCTTCTGCTGGGTTTTCACAGGCTACGTTGGCGAGCATGACCAGCTGCGGGGCCGGCAGCTCATTGTGTGGAAGCTCAGCCAACCCCTGGGCATCCTCCACCATGGACATGCCAACTGAGGTGGAGAACATGACCAATCCCATTGGATACACCGTCTGAGAAGCCATGCTGACAGGGCTGTTGCTGTGGGTGATGAGAGCAGAACCGGAGGTCATGGATCAAAAAAATTCAATTAAGATATGTTTTAATTTTCAGGACTAAAATGTTAGTAGTAGTAGTAGTAGTCAAAGAGAGTTTGCGTTTTAACAGACCTTCAAAAGACCAGACAACTCAAGTTACATACACTTGGTCCCAACTCATTAAAATTATATGGCTTGCAAGTTGTCCAAGCTACTACCAACCATGTCACTGTACCTTCTCTGAATCAGTTATTTGGAATTTATAGCGCAGGATGTTTTTATGATAATCCAGGAATGGTGCATCCAAGAAAGAAATCACAAATGTCCTCAATACAAGTGTCAGAATAGATAAGGAAAGTATGCTAAACCAACACAATTACAGTACACCTTCATCACATTGATTCCTTGTCTTCATGCGGTCTGCTGTGCATATTGATGCGATGTACTGGTATGTGACTATATAACCGATTACAATGTTGTATGTATTCTTCATTTGTAAGAAATTATATTTATCTTTATTAAATGTAATAAAGAAAAACATATTTTTCATAAATATATATAAAAATGTAACACAAAACGAACAAGAATATACCACCACTTCAAAATGTATGTTTC
Source organism: Oncorhynchus tshawytscha (assembly GCF_018296145.1). Classification (NCBI taxonomy): domain Eukaryota; kingdom Metazoa; phylum Chordata; class Actinopteri; order Salmoniformes; family Salmonidae; genus Oncorhynchus; species Oncorhynchus tshawytscha. The sequence goes on along the minus strand of NC_056436.1, from coordinate 57,055,996 downwards.
ATAACTTCATTGTGGACCTACTTTTACTTTGACACAGTGCTTTGGTAAAATCCAGTCTCTTAGGCCTGTGTTTGCATCCACAGAAATGTGTGTTCGGCCATTTTGAAACAGCACCACCAACTTCGTCGACAGCGCCCAACAACTACAGTAGCTTGTCCTACATTCTAACTAGTATGAAGAGAAAATAAGAACTGGAAATACAAAAATACAATTGTGCACTGGGTTGTTTGATCTCCACGCCAAACAAAATAAATAGACCTAAATGGTAATATTTACTAAACACATTTGACATATATTTACTTTCTAAGCACACAACTGTGTAGAGTAGACATACTTTGTAACATGCTGGTATCAAAATAATCTAAAGAGAATACGATGACTAAAAATACAATTTCTGAGTTATAGCCTATCCACCAGACCTAGAACTAGACCTCAACAATACAAGTGGAAAGTTGCAGTATTGGTTAGGGTATGGAGAAAAATGATATTTCATATGGTTAACAAATTAATCGATTGTAGCTACTAAAAAACACACTTTTATCAACAATAGTATTCCAGATATCGCTATGTAAGCTTGCTACGACAGAGGCAGAGAATGTCGCTGTCCAGCAAGGCCCCTCAAAACTTAACTCGGAAAACTAGTTTTGCGGAGGCGCAAACTCCGAACAATACAAAGTTAACTTCTATAATCTTGAACAATTTAGAAATAATGTTTATGTTATTAGTTTCATTTAAAAAACGAATCCTATCATAAATAAAGTTAGGCGTGTAAACACTTCGAAAGTTTAGAACAGCGTGTGTTAGCCATGGTCCTGATCTCCGTGCTGAAATCAGCCCTGGACAGCGCCTCTCCCTTTCAGCAACCCCAATGAGCAACCCCCACACTGCCTCCATTTTCAAAACTGTTCGTCAAAGTTAGCTTGTTTAACAAATTCAAAACAATAGGCAGTTAATATGTTAATTGATTACATACAACTTACCGTATATATGTGTCCACTCCCTGTCGGTATTCGGTCAATATTATCGAAGTACTAGTACACAAACTGTTCAAGGAAGAAGTTTCTGTACATTCCTACACATCACCCTTGGCTCCGTCTGTTCGCAGGGAAGGCTGGCTGACGTCAGCGCGAGCAACTGTGGTGTTTCTTGGTGCTTTCAAGACATCTGGGAACTTCAGGGAAAAACGATGTAAAATCATGACTTCAGTGATCATCAGGTCGGCAAATCGGAGCTCTAGAAAAAGGCCGGAGTACCCGATTTGGAACTCCGAGTTGAATGACCGTTCAAAACAATTTTTGTCTTGAACGCACTGAACTCGGAAGTCGGAGATTTCCGAGTTCGCAGTTGTTTTGAACGCGGCATCCACCCGGGGCGTCTTCGTTCCAAATTACAATGTCCAATTGGTCAAACAAAGCAATCTTGTTGTACGTTCTTCTAATAAATATGTGCATTATTATGTGAGTTATTATCATTTTGCTAAATGTTTTATTCCTCTTATGAAAAAAATACAATTACACTGAGGAGAAAAACTAGTTACAAAGTGTCTACTGCTATATACATCTCAATAATACAAACATTTAACATTAGAATTAAATATAAATAACATTTAACAAGTCAAAGTACAACGATTTATGAATAAATCATTAGTGTTTTTAATATTGGCTGGACTGGTTATTTCCTCAAAACTGTCCTGAAACATTGTTTAGATTATGTGTAATATATACATTCAGAATGTGTAGTTAGTAGATCAGTGTCTTGCCAATAAAAAAGTAAGGATCTTAATTGACATGTTTCAGTGTTTCATTACCAGGTATACTGGGGATAGCCCACACTGAACATGGGGAAAGAGTTGTTGCGTAAGTCCCGCAATATAGGTTTGATTGAATTCTTTCCATACCAACATGATATAATTAGAGCGTTGGGCCAGTAAACGAAATGTTGCTGAATTGAATCCCCGAGCTGACAAGGTAAAAATATTCTGTTCTGCCCCTGAGCAAGGCAGTTAAGTTATGTCAAAGGATCTACCAGGCCAAAATGCAAAAGAAAAGTATAACATGGAAACAACCCACACAGACTGCATTCTCTAGTCCACAGTGTACTGTTGCACAAAAACTCACTTTCATCTGTTGGGGCCAAAGCCTTGTGCACCATGCCAGGAAGTCTGAGCATACACATGCCTTCACTTTTGAAATTGGGTCTTTGCAAATGTGTAGTTATGGGTCTGTTGAAAATGAAGACAGCTTTTCATCTTGATGAAAGTGTTATTAGCAACACAAGGCCTGCAGGTCATGAATTACACCAGATGCATACATAGTTTCCTTGGGGGAGTGAGCCTGTAAAAGACTGTAATTGACACAAACCCTCTGGTCATGATTGAATTATTCAGTCATCAGATAAAAAGCACATGTTTTTGCTAACACAAAATGTAATTATCATTGACAAAATGTATCACAAACCAATGGACAGATTTTGGATTGAGTTCGAAGACTTTAAGTTATAGGAGAAATCACTTTTAATGTTCATTTTGAAGATTCTGATATTTTGTTAGATTTTGACCCAACTGATATGGACCCGGATAAAATGTTCATAGTTCATTTGTTTATTTTCTTGAAAGATTCTTTATTCATAAGGTGAAGTTGGCAGAGAACAAAAAACCCTAATTTATTGAAGATGGAACTGAAACATTATGTTGAAATCATTGGTAAATGTAAAAACAAAAAAGCATTAAGCACCAAAATACTTTATGACAAATGTAAATGTTCTTGTAATACCCCTGGCTACATTAAGTTTATTTCCTTTTTTTGTATTGTGTTCGATACAAAAGTTAAAATGTTTATCTTTTAAAGTCAATGGATTTTATAGTTTTATTGTCGTCTGCCACTCGGTGGCATTTGTGCGTTATATTTGACATGGGGACACTACCTCAATGGAATTTTGACTGCACTGGCCTTTTAATATTTCCTACCATATTTTGCTATTCTTTTACACTGACAATTGAATATCATAGTTGTATATTATGTGCTTCTGTCAAAGAGAAAAGAATATGTAAAGATAGACCAACTTCAGTCAGTCCAAGGGTCAAGCGATACCAACCCAACCAGTAGCAATTACAAGCAGACGTTTTTATACCTGTCACCTAACTACATGTACACACTCTTCTTCAGAGGGCTAATGGTGCTTTCAAGACAACTGGGAACTTTGAAAAATAAGAGGTCAAATCATAACGTCAGTGATCTATATTCAGGTCAGAAAGTGGCAGCTCTAGAAAGAGGCCAGAGTTCCCGACTTGGAATTCTGAGTTGGATGACTGTTCAAAATATTTTTCCCAGCCAGAGCTCGTTTTTCAGAGTTCCCAGTTGTCTTGAACACACTGAAGTCGGAAGATGGAGATTTCCCAGTTCCCAGTTTCCAGTTCCCAATTGTTTTGAACACAGCAAGAATACTCCTCCCTGTTGCTCACCTGCAAGATGCCACTTGATTAGCAGTAAGGGAAGAATGGAGAGTCCAGAAATAGCCAGACATGTAAATTGGGCTAAGGAACAGAAGTTGGGTTTTGGAGAAACACCATCAGTGTGTGCTCTGCAAGGAATACAGCTGATGAAGGCAGGGCAAGAGTGAGGTGAACGGATAGACGTGGTAATGGTCAGCGAGGAAGAAGAAGAGCCGAGTGGAGTGGGGAGATGTGTGTTGAGGAAGAAGGCACAAATCATATTCTGCTGTCCCTGATGGCTCAGAACCTGACGAGAGTGAGAATAAATTACATGTGGTCAAATCAAATCAAATTGTATTTGTCACATGTGCCGAATACAACAGGTGTAGACCTTACAGTGAAATGCTTACTTACATACAAGCCCTTAACCAACAATGCAGTTTTATGAAAAACATCTAAAAAAAGAAGAAATTAAAGTAACAAATAATTAAAGAGCAGCAGTAAAATAACAATAGGTAGGCTATATACAGGGGGTACCGGTAGAGAGTCAATGTGCGGGGGCACTAGGGTTGCTGGAGTCTTTGAAAGGAAGAGTTTGAAAATGTCAGTGAAGACACTTGCCAGTTGGTCAGCACATGCTTGGAGTACACATCCTGGTAATCCGTCTGGCCCTGCAGCCTTGTGAATGTTGACATGTTTAAAAGTGTTACTCACATCGACTGCAGAGAGCATGATCACACAGTTGTCTGGAACAGCTGATGCTCTCATGCATGTTTCAGTGTTACTTGCCTCGAAGCGAGCATAGCAGTAATTTAGCTCGTCCGGTAGGCTCGTGTCACTGGGCAGCTCTCGGCTGTGCTTCCTTTTGTAGTCTGTAAAAGTTTGCAAGCCCTGCCACAGGGCCTATCCGCCGCCATTGTTGCAACCCCTACTACCAGTCTGTTCAAGCTCTCTTTCGTTTCGTCCGAGATCCCTAAAGATTGGAAAGCTGCCGCGGTCATCCCCCTCTTCAAAGGGGGTGACACTCTAGACCCAAACTGTTACAGACCTATATCCATCCTGCCCTGCCTTTCTAAAGTCTTTGAAAGCCAAGTTAATAAACAGATCACTGACCATTTCAAATCCCACCGTACCTTCTCCGCTGTGCAATCCGGTTTCTGAGCTGGTCATGGGTGCACCTCAGCCACGCTCAAGGTACTAAATAATATCATAACCGCCATCGATAAAAGACAGTACTGTGCAGCCATCTTCATCGACCTGGTCAAGGCTTTAGACTCTGTCAATCACCGTATTCTTATCGGCAGACTCAATATCCTTGGTTTCTCAAATGATTGCCTCGCCTGGTTCACCAACTACTTCGCAGATAGAGTTCAGTGTGTAAAATCGGAGAGCCTGTTGTCCGGACCTTTGGCAGTCTCTATGGGGGTACCACAGGGTTCAATTCTCAGGCCGACTATTTCCTCTGTATATATCAACAATGTCGCTCTTGCTGCGTGTGATTCCCTGATCCACCTCTACGCAGACGACACCATTCTGTATACATCTGGCCCTTCTTTGGACACTGTGTTAACTAACCTCCAAACGAGCTCCAATGCCATACAACACCTCTTCTGTGGCCTCGAACTGCTCTTAAACGCTAGCAAAACCAAATGCATGCTATTCAACCGTTCACTGCCCGCACCCGCCCGACTAGCATCACTACTCTGGATGGTTCTGACCTTGAATACGTGGACAACTACAAATACCTAGGTGTCTGGCTAGGCTGTAAACTCTCCTTCCAGACTCATATCAAACATATCCAATCCAAAATCAAATCTAGAATTGTCTTTCTATTTCGCAAAAAAAAGCCTCCTTCACTCACAACTCCTAACTTACCCTAGTAAAACTGACTATCCTACCGATCCTTGACTTCGGCGATGTCCTCTACAAAATAGCTTCCAATACTCTACTCAGCAAATTGGATGTAGTCTATCACAGTGCCATCCGTTTTGTTATCAAAGCGCCTTATACCACCCACCACTGCGACCTGTATGCTCTAGTCGGCTGGCCCTCACTACATATTCGTCGCCAGACGAACTGGCTCCAGGTCATCTATAAGTCTATGCTAGGTAAAGCTCCGCCTTATCTCAGCTCACTGGTCACGATAACAACACCCACCCGTAGCATGCGCTCCAGTAGGTATATCTCACTGGTCATCCCCAAAGCCAACAGCTACTTTGGCCGCCTTTCCTTCCAGTACTCTGCTGCCAGTGACTGGAACAAATTGCAAAAATCGCTGAAGCTGGAGACTTACATTTCCCTCACTAACTTTAAACATCAGCTATCCGAGCAGCTAACCGATCGCTGCAGCTGTACATAGTCCATCTGTAAATAGCCCACCCAATCTACCTACCTCATCCCCATATTTTATTTACTTTGCTGCTCTTTTGCTGCTCTTTTGCACACCAGTATCACTACTTACACACCATCATCTGCTCATCATCATCTGCTCATCTATCACTCCAGTGTTAATCTGCTAAATTGTAATTACTTTGCTGCTATGGCCTATTTGTTGCCTTACCTCCTCATGCCATTTGCACACTGTATATAATCTTTCTTTTTTTCTATTGTGTTATTGACAGTACACTTGTTTATTCCATGTGTAACTCTGTGTTGTTTTTTCTGTCGCACTTCTTTGTTTTATCATGGCCATGTCGCAGTTGTAAATGAGAACTTGTTCTCAACTAGCTTACCTGGTTAAATAAAGGTGAATTTTTTAAATTATTTTTTAAAAATCTGACGAGCATTGGAGCCGGTTTAGTACGATTCGATCTTAGTCCTGTATTGACACTTTGCCTGTTTAATGGTTCGTCTGAGGGCAAAGTGGGGTTTCTTATAAGCCTACAGGTTAGAGTCCCGCTCCTTGAAAGCGACAGCTCTACCCTTTAGCTCAGTGCGGATGTTGCCTGTAATCTATGGCTTCTGGTTGGGGTATGTACAGTTGAAGTCGGAAGTTTACATACACTTAGGTTGGAGACATTAAACTCACTCCACAAATTTCTTGTTAACAAACTATAGTTTTGGCAAGTTGGTTAGGACATCTACTTTGTGCATGACACAAGTAATTTTTCCAACAACTGTTTATAGACAGATTATTTAAATTGTATCACAATTCCAGTGGATCAGAAGTTTACATACACTAAGTTGACTGTGCCTTTTAACAGCTTGGAAAATTACAGAAAATTATGTCATGGCTTTAGAATAATCTGTTAGGCTAATTGACATAATTTGAGTCAATTGGAGGTGTACCTCTGGATGTATTTCAAGGTCTACCTTCAAACTCAGTGCCTCTTTACCTGACATCATGGGAAAATCAAAAGAAATCAGCCAAGACCTCAGAAAATAAATTGTAGACCTTCACAAGTCTGGTTCATCCTTGGGAGCCATTTCCAAATGCCTGAAGGTACCACGTTCATCTGTACAAACAATAGTACACAAGTATAAACACCATGGGACCACGCAGCCGTCATACCGCTCAGGAAGGAGAACGTTCTGTCTCCTAGAGATGAACGTACTTTGGTGCAAAAAGTGCAAATCAATCCCAGAACAACAGCAAAGGATCTTGTGAAGATGCTGGAGGAAACGGGTACAAAAGTATCTATATCCACAGTAAAATGAATCCTATATCGACATAACCTGAAAGGCCGCTCAGCAAGGAAGAAGCCACTGCTCAAAAACCGCCATAAAAAAGCCAGACTATGGTTTGCAACTGCACATGGGCACAAAGATTGTACTTTTTGGAGACATTTCCTCTGGTCTGATGAAACAAAAATAGAACTGTTTGGTCATAATGACCATCGTTATGTTTGGAGGAAAAAGGGGGAGGCTTGCATGCCAAAGAACACCATCCCAAGCATCATGTTGTGGGGGTGCTTTGCTGCAGGAGGGACTGGTGCACTTCCCAAAATAGATGGCATCATGAGGATGGAAAATTATGTGGATATATTGAAGCAACATCTCAAGACATCAGTCAGGGAGCTAAAGCTTGGTCGCAAATGGGTCTTCCAAATGGACAATGACCCCAAGCATACTTCCAAAGTTGTGGCAAAATGGCTTAAGGACAACAAAGTCATGGTATTGGAGTGGCCATCACAAAGCCCTGACCTCAGTCCTATAGAACATTTGTGGGCAGAACTGAATTAGCGTGTGTGAGCAAGGAGGCCTACAAACCTTACTCAGTTACACCATCTCTGTCAGGAGGAATGGGACAAAATTCACCCAATTTATTGTGGGAAGCTTGTGGAAGGTACCCGAAATGTTTGACCCAAGTTTAACAATTTAAAGGCAATGCTACCAAATACTATTTGAGTGTATGTAAACTTCTGACCCACTGGGAATGTGATGAAAGAAATAAAAGCTGAAATAAATAATTCTCTCTATTATTCTGACATTTCACATTCTTAAAATAAAGTGGTGATCCTAACTGACGTAAAACAGGTACTTTTTACTTGGATTAAATGTCAGGAATTGTGAAAAACTGATTTTAAATGTTTTTGACTAAGGTATATGTAAACGTTCGACTTCAACTGTATCAAATCAAATCAATTTGTATTTGTCACATACACATGGTTAGCAGATGTTAATGCGAGTGTAGCGAAATTCTTGCGCTTCTAGTTCCGACCATGCAGCAATATCTAACAAGTAATCTAACCTAACAATTTCACAACAACTACCTTATACACACAAGCGTAAAGGAATTAATAAGAATATGGGGAACGCGAAGTGAGGCAGCCATCTCTGTCGGTGCCGGAAAGTTTTGGTCTGCGTCGCAACAAACAGCAGCCGTCACAGACACGGGGAATTTTCCATTTCAGTTTTTCCACCTCAACACTGAGTGCCACCCCAGTAATCATTCCCTTCAAAGGCGCCCTGCTCCGGAGAGCATAGCAAGTCACAGGTATGGTCGCTAATCGCGTGACACGAAGAGCTCACTCTGTCTACGCCATCATCTCAAATGTCAAGTTTATGTTCATGTTGCAGCAGTGTGTAGGAGGGAGATTCCGAAATGTGAGAAGTGTGCAGGAAGGCATGGGACAAAGGAATGAGTAGTATCGGTGGAAAAAACAGTGAGTGTCAATTGTCTTAGTGCCCATGTTGCTGGGGATCAGAAGTGTCCCGTGCAAGAGAGACAGGTTAAGATTGACAGGGTCAGAGTAGAACAGAAGGTGTCATATGATGAGGCAGTGAAGAGAGTAGAGTATGATAGGTCAAGGGTGAGTGGTAGGTCCAGGCCAATACAGAGTGATACAAATTTGTGCTTCAGTAAGGTTAGCTTCTTAGCATTAATTGCCATCAGCTGTACCTCAGAAATTGAAAGTGAATCACAGAAAATAGATGTTGTGGTGGCAGCTGCAGAGAAGTACTTGGGTGTACTAAGTTTTACTGCAGAAGGGTTACAAGGTGTGTTGAACAAAATAGTACCTTCCTCCCAGGCCATCGGCCTGGTGTAGGATCAGTTAGGGTAAAAGTAGTGGAATGGTGTGGTCATTTTTATTGTTATGAAATAGGGTTAGTTGGTGGTATGTAATAGTGGTATATAGACGTTAGCTGGTGGTATGTCAAATTAAATCAAATTGTATTTGTCGCATGCGCCGAATAAAACCGGTGTTAACCTTACTGTGAAATGAATACTTACAAGCCCTTAACCAACAATGCAGTTTTAAGAAATTATAGTAAAGAAAATATTTACTAAATAAACTAAAGAAATTATTTTTAAATTTAAGTAACACAATAAAATGAGGCTATTATACAGGGGGAACTGGTACCGAGTGAATGTGCAGGGCTTTAGGTTAGTCAAGGTAATTTGTATATGTACTGTAGGTAGGGGTAAAGTGACTGCATAGATAATAAACAGCAAGTAGCAGCAGTGTAAAAACAAATGGGGGTAGAAGCTGTTAAGGAGCCTTTTGGACCTAGTGTCACACCCTGAACTTATCTTTGTTTTCTGTATTATTTTGGTTAGGTCAGCGTGTGAAAAGGTTTTTGTATGTCTAGGGGTTTATGTGTCTATGGTTGTCTAGATTTGTTCTCAATCAGAGGCAGCTGTTTATCGTTGTCTCTGATTGGGGACCATATTTAGGTAGCCATATTCATTGGGTATTTTGTGGGTTATTGTCTATGTATAGTTGCCTGTCAGCACTTGTGTTATATAGCTTCAAGTTCTTTGTTTATTAAAAGAAGAATGTATTCTCATCACGCTGCGCCTTGGTCTCCTCTATATCTGACGAACATGACACCTAGACTTGGTGCTCCGATACCGCTTGCCATGAGGTACCAGATAGAACAGTCTATGACTTGGGTGACTGGAGTCTTTTAAACATTTTTCGGCCTTCCTCTTACACCGCCTAGTATATAAGTCCTAGATGGCAAGAAGCTCTGCCCCAGCGATGTACTGGGCTGTATGCACTACCCTCTGTAGCGGCTTATGGTCGGATGCCGAGCAGTTGCCATACCAGGTGGTGATGCAACTGGTCATGATGCTCTCGATGGTGCAGCTGTAGAATTTTTTGAGGATCTGGGGACCCATGCCAAATCTTTTCAGTCTCCTGGGGGGGAAAAGGCATTGTTGTGCCATTGTTGATAAGAATGGGTGCGTGTTCTGCCCTCCTTTTCCTGTAGTCCATGATCAACTCCTTTGTCTTGCTCACGTTTAGGGAGAGGTTGTTGTCATGGCACCACACTGCCAGGTCTCTGACCTCCCTATAGGCTGTCTCATTGATGTGGATGATCAGGCCTACCACTGTTGTGTCATCAGCAAACTTAATGATGGTGTTGGAGTCGTGCTCAGCCATGCAGTCGTGGGTGAACAGGGAGTACAGGAGGGGGCTGGGCACGCACCCCTGAGGGCCCACGTGTTGAGGATTAGCGTGGCGGATGTGTTGTTACCTACCCTTTCCACCTGGGGGCGGCCCGTCAAGAAGTCCAGGTAGTACGATTGAGATTGAATCATCTGTGGATCTGTTGGGGCAGAATGCGAATTGGAGTGGGTCAAGGGTTTCTGGGATGATGATGTTGATGTGAGACATGACCAGCCTTTCAAAGCACTTCATGACAACCGACGTGAGTGCTACAGGATGGTAGTCATTTAGGCAGGTTACCTTCGCTTTCTTGGGCATAGGGACTATGGTGGTCTGCTTGAAACATGTAGGTTTTATGTACTCAGTCAGGGAGAGGTTGAAAATGTCAGTGAAGACACTTGTCAGTTGGTCTGCGCATGCTCGGAGTTCACGTCCTGGTAATCCGTCTGGCCCCGCGTCCTTGTGAATGATGACCTTTTTAATTGTCTTGCTCACATCGGCTACGGAGAGCGTGATCACACAGTTGTCTGGAACAGCTGGTGCTCTCATGCATGCTTCAGTGTTGCCTGCCTCGAAGCGAGCATAAAAGGAATTTAGCCCGTCTGGTAGGCTCGCGTCACTGGGCAGCTTGCGGCTGGGTTTCACTTTGTAGTTTAATAGTTTGCAAGCCCTGCCACATCTGACGTGTGTCAGAGCCGGTGTAGTAGGACTCAATCTTAGTCCTGTATTGATGCTTTGCCTGTTTGATGGTTCATCTGAGGGCATAGCGGGATTTCTTAAATGCGTCCAGATTAGTGTTCAGCTCCTTGAAAGCGGCAGCTCTAGCATTTAGTTCGGTACAGATGTTGCCTGTAATCCATGGCTTCTGGTTGGGATATGTACGTACGGTCAATGTGGGGACGACGTCGTTGATGCACTTATTGATAAAGCCGGTGACTGAGGTGGTATACTCCTCAATGCCATTGGATGAATGTCGGAACATTTTCCAGTCTGTGTTAGCAAAACAGTCCTTTAGCGTAGCATCCGCGTCATCTGACTACTTCAGTATTGAGCGAGTCACTGGTACTTCCTGCTTTAGTTTTTGCTTGTAAGCAGGAATCAGAGGATATAATTATGGTCAGATTTGCCAAATGGAGGGCGAGGGAGAGCTTTGTATGCGTCTTTGTGTGTGGAGTAAAGGTGGTGTAGAGGTTTTTTTTTCCCTCTGGTTGCACATGTAACATGCTGGTCAAAATGAGCTAAAATGGATTTAAGTTTGCCTGCATTTAAGTACCCGGCCACAAGGAGCGCCACTTCTGGATGAGCATTTTATTGTTTGCTCATACAGCCTGTTCAGTGCGGTCTTAGTGCCAGCATCGGTTTGTGGTGGTAAATATATGGCTACGAAAAATATAGATGAAAACTCTCTTGGTAGATAGTGTGGTCTACAGCTTATCATTACGTACTCGTTACGTACGCGAGCAATACCTCAATACTTCCTTAATATTAGACATCACGCACCAGCTGTTATTGACAAATAGACACACTCTACCACCCTTCGTCTTACCGGATGTAGCTGTTCTGTCCTGCCGATGCACGGAAAACCCAGCCAACTGTATATTATCCGTGTCGTCGTTCAGCCATGACTCGGTGAAACATAAGATATTACAGTTTTTACTGTCTCGTTGGTAGGATAGTCTCAAACGGAGCTTATCCAGTTTATTTTCCAGTGATTGCAGGTTGGACAATAGAACGGATGGCAGAGGCAGGTTATACACTCGATAACAAATTCTCACAAGGCACCCAGATCTGCGCCCCCTGTATCTCCGCCTTTTCTTCATGTGAATGACAAGGATTTGGGCCTGGTCTTGGAGAAACAGTATATCCTTTGCGTCAGATTCATTAAATAGTCTGATGCAAACTTTGTCCAGTTCGAGCTGAGTAATCGCTGTTCTGATATCCAGAGGCTCTTTTCGGTCATAAGAGATGGTATTCGCAACATCATGGTCAAAATAAGTTACAAACAATGTGAAAAAACACACAAAATAGCACAATTGGTTAGTAACTTGTAAAATGGCATCAAACCCTCCGGCGCCATTATTATATCTATATGTAATAGTGGTATATAGGTAGAGGGTTTGTTGGTGGTATGTAATAGTGGTATATAGGTGTTAGTTGGTGGTACGTAATACAGGTATATAGATGGAGGCTTAGTTAGTGGTATGTAATAGGGGTGTATAGATGTTAGTTTGTAGTGCAATTTAAAAAACAAATTGTCTTACAAAAGGTAACGTGATTGAACGCATACACAGTAGGTGGCAGCATGCACAAACACAATGTGCAAACGCAATGATACCGAAGAAGAATCGTCCTTAGAGACATGATTGTATCGAGGCACGGATCTGGGAAAGGGTACCGCAACATTGAAGGTCATCAAGAACACAGTGGCATCCATCACTCTTAAATGGAAGAAGTTTGGAACCTCCAAGACTCTTCCTAGAGCTGGCCACCTGGACGAACTGAGCAATTGGGGGAGAAGGGCCTTTGTCAGGGAGGTGACCAAGAACCCAATGTTCACTGACAGAGCTCCAGAGTTCCTCTGTGGAAGCACAACACTCCACCAATCAGGTCTTTATGGTAGAGTGGCCAGACGGAAGCCACTCCTCAGTAAAAGGCACATGACCACCCGCTAGGAGTTTGCCAAAAGGCACCTAAAGGACTCTCAGACCATGAGAAACAAGATTCTCTGGTCTGATGAAACCAAGATTGAATGGCAAGCATCACGTCTGGAGGAAACCTGGCACCATCCCTACGGTGAAACATTGTGTTGGCAGCATCCTGTTGTGGGGATGTTTTTCAGCGGCAGGGACTGGAAGACTTGTCAGAATCGAGGGAAAGATGAACCTTCCAACAGGACAACGACCGTAAGCACACAGCCAAGACAACGCAGGAGTGGCTTTGGGACAAGTCTCTGAACGTCTTCTGACTGGCACTGCCAGAGCCCAGACTTGAACCCTGATCGAACATCTCTGGAGAGACCTGAAAATAGTTGTGCAGAGACACTCCCCATCCAACCTGATAGAGCTTGAGAGGATCTGCAGAGAAGAATGGGAAAAACTTCCCAAATACAGGTGTGCCAAGCTTGCAGCGTCATACCCCCAAAAACTAGAGGCTGTAATAGCTGCCAAAGGTGCTTCAACAAAGTGCTGAGTAAAGTGTCTGAATACTTACATAAATGTGATATTTCAGTTTATTTCTAATAAATAAATAAAAAATGACAAAATCCTGTTTTTGCTTTGTCATAATGAGGTATTGTGTGTAGATTAATGAGTGGAAAAAAACAATTCAATCCATTTTAGAACATGTAACAAAATGTGAAAAAGTGTTGAATGCACTGTATGTACGTGAAGAATTGGATCAAGTGGTTGGTGCACAACGACAGAGCCACATGGTAGATGGAGTGTCTCTCCCTTCTGATGTGTATGTGGGTTATATATGAGATTCCCTGTGAGAGCCTTCATGCCCAAAGCCATGTGGTTTGATAAATGTAAATTATTTGGTCATGTGTCAAGTGTATGTAGACGGGAGAAGTATTATATGCCAGCTGAGCCTAAATGCTGCAATTGTGGTGGTGAACATGCACCCGAATTTCTGAAGTTAGGGTGAAGGAGACGAAGGTGTCAAGAATAAGGGCTGTCCAGAATGTCTCCTATCTGGAGGCGTTGAGAAGAGTTGGAAGAAAGGAGTGAAGTTGAAGAAGTAATGGTAATAGGACTAGAGACACAAGATGATATTCCTTGTCAACAGAGGGATCCTGACATGTTGCATGTTAACAAGGTCGACTTTGTAGCATTTATTACTTTGGATATTAACTTTACAGCGCAAATGGAGAGGAAATCTAAGAAAATAGGCATTGTGTGTGTGTGGCTGAACGTGTTTTGGGAGTTATTTTGCAGAGGCATACAAAGGAATCCAGTCGATTTAATGCTCCATTCTCACAGGCACCAGAGCCTGTGTAGGGATGTGATTTGAATGTGACTGAAGGAGTGGGATGGTTGTTTGATTTATTTAGTATTATCCTGGGTCCCCCTCCTTCTCGCAATGGAATTTATTTTTGTTACACCCGGTACAGTAGGTGGCGGCAATACACCAATAGGTGTAGTCTGCCATAAAACTTTAAAGAAGATGAAGAAGATGCCACTTGAACTAGACGACAATTTTTGTTAGGTCTCCACAAGGAAATGTCTGTCAGAGGGATTACTTTATTTTTTCGAATTTGTACAACTCTGAAGTTACATAGTTAGTCCTGGAAGGTCATATTTTAAATACACTAGCTTTAATACCATCGGATATATGTGTGTAATTGAGTTTAGTAGAAGTCAATTTGGCAAATGGGAAACGGATTATTCAGAGAATCTTGCCTTTCGTGGACTTGCTGCTCTATGTAATTATTCGCTGCTGTACTGTTAGCTACTAGCTAGTGATAACGCCTGATAGTTAGCTAAATCGTTTAAGAAATTTGGGACCGTTGTGATAGTAACTTGAGGGAGGCTTTTACAACAAGACAACTTCTTTATTGGACGGAATACGACGGAAGTGCAAGGATATAACTAAGATTATGTTGAAGTTGTTTCGAGCGGAAATGTTTGTTTTTTACCATCAGCTAGCATCTAGTAAATTAGCTAGTTAGTTGACAGGGGATATTCTCGGACATTGGGTATGGTGTTGTAACTTCGTAACGTTAACAAGGAAATAACTTGCTAACGTTACCTACTTTAGATTTGTTTAACCATATAATTTAACATAGCAAGTTAACGATGCGGGATTCAGTGAATTTCAGTGTTCTCCATAGAACCTGCAAGTTGGTCGTCCTTCTATGTTTTTTCCATATTTCGGTCACTTTCATTTTTTACGTGAGGTCGTTAAATTTTCGTTTTGCATTTGCGAAGCACGACCAAACTGCATCAAAGGACACAGTACCGGACGCGTTTGAAACGAACCACTTTTCTGTAGACAACGTGACTACAATCACCAAAGAGCTTGGAAAATGTCCTGACACATCGCCACTGCTTGGTAAGTAACGTTAGCTGATATGTTGCCAAAACGAACAACATACATATTTAATCAACATAGCTTAATCAATGGTGCATTGTATGATGATTGGTTGGTAGTCTTGCCAAAGTCTCTTATAAGCAAACAATTAAACAAGTTGTTAGCCATGTCGGTCAGGCGCAATCATTCATATGTTCTGATAAGGAATTAATAAAGAGCTTGGATTACATGTCCCTTAATTCTCTAACCTAATGTAAACTACAAGTTCAAAGTATAGATGAGTGCATAGCCACCAGTTAATTTATGACCGCTTACCCTGTAGGGTATTTAACTTATTTATACAATAGGCCTATCTATCTATAGCCCCATTCATGCATTATTAATGCGTAGCATAGGTCTACTGCTAGTGCTCTTGAATTCATGGTTTGTTTTATCTTATTTCCACACAGGTTTGTTGTTGTTCAGTGTCCTTCTCCTTTAGCTCAGATTTAAAAAAAGAGATGTTTATGCAGCTGTGACCCTAGCTGATCTATCCTTCTGCCACAAAACCCTGACTGCTCCAGAGGTGGGAGTCTGTGGATAACAGTGGTGTG
The DNA here is from genome assembly GCF_018296145.1 of Oncorhynchus tshawytscha. NCBI lineage: Eukaryota > Metazoa > Chordata > Actinopteri > Salmoniformes > Salmonidae > Oncorhynchus > Oncorhynchus tshawytscha. Next base: position 57,040,106 of record NC_056436.1, on the reverse strand, counting down.
CTCGTTCGGCCCTCAGCAGTCTTGGAGATTGAATTGAAAAGCAATGTGGTCTTGGGGTTTAGGAACGTCAATCTCAAGGTCACATTACAGAAAACAACACTAAGTAAACTATTTCATATATGTAGTATGACCTTTTCTTTTTTTGTATGGCAGTTGTAATTTGACCTACTGTTGCTAAGTACTTACCTATTTGTGTAAGTCACTGGCATGTAGGAGCCATACTATTGTGTCTTTTAAAGTTACACTATGCAGAAATCACTCTGCCATTTCCTGGTTGCTGACATTCTAATAGTTCACCTAATTTCAGTTTGTGTGACAAAACAAGCAAGTATAGTGTAGAGCAGGTATTCCCAAACTGGGGTATGCAATGCCATCGGGGGTATGCCAAATAATAATAAACATTTTAATTATTCACATTTTCAAACAGTACATTTTTATATTTTCAAACTGGCTATACATTTGGGTGAGTTTTTTTTCTTGCCTGAGTAGCCTCGTTTATTTGTCACGTGTTGAATACAACTGGTGTAGTAGACCTTACAGTGAAAGGCTTACTTACAGGCTCTAACCAATAGTGCAAAAAAGGTATTAGGTGAACAATAGGTAAGTAAAGAAATAAAAACAACAGTGAAAAATAACAGTAGCGAGTCTATAAAAGTAGCGAGGCTACATACAGACACCGGTTAGTCAGGCTGATTGAGGTAGTATGTACATGTAGACATGGTTAAAGTGACTGCATATATATGATGGACAGAGAGTAGCAGTAGCGTAAAAGATGGGTTGGTGGGTGGCGGGACACAATGCAGATAGCCTGGTTAGCCAATATGCGGGAGCACTGGTTGTTTGGGCCAATTGAGGTAGTATGTACATAAATATATAGTTAAAGTGACTTTGCATATATGATAAACAGAGAGTAGCAGCAGCGTAAAAGAGGAGTTGGGAGGGTGGGGGCACACAATGCAAATAGTCCGGGTAGCCATTTGATTACTTGTTCAGGAGTCTTATGGCTTGGGGGTAAAAACTGTTTGTCCTAGACTTGGCACTCTGGTACCGCTTGCCATGCGGCAGTAGAGAGAACAGTCTATGACTGGGGTGGCTGGGGTCTTAGGCAATTTTTAGGGCCTTCCTTTGACACCGCCTGGTGTAGAGTTCCTGGATGGCAGGCAGCTTAGCCCCAGTGATGTACTGGGTCATACGCACTACCCTCTGTAGTGCCTTGCGGTCAGAGGCCGAGCAATTGCCGTACCAGGCAGTGATGCAACCTTTTTTAAGGATCTCAGGACCCATGACATATCTTTTTAGTTTCATGAGGGGGAATAGGCTTTGTTGTGCCCTCTTCTTTTGAAACAATTACTGCTTCGCGTACAAGCCAGTGAATTCTATGCGTTACAGCTGGATGAGTCAACAGACATCGCGGGCCTGGCACAGCTCCTGGTATATGTTTATGTTTATGGGGGGTCAATTAAGGAAGACATCCTCTTCTGCAAACCACTGGAAAACAGGAGAGCATATTCTTAAAGTACTGGACAGCTTTATGTCATCAAATGGACTTTGGTGGTCAAGATGTGTTGGTATCTGTACTGATGGCGCAAAAGCCATGACCGGGAGACATAGTGGAGTGGTAACGTGCATGCAAGCAGTTGCTCCCGACGCCACTTGGGTAAACTGCAGCATCCACCGAGAGGCTCTTGCTGCCAAGGGAATGCCTGACAGCTTGAAAGACGTTTTGGACACTACAGTGAAAATGGTTAATTTTGTTAAAGCAAGGCCCCTGAACTCATGTGTAGTTTCTGCATTATGCAATGATATGGCCAGCGACCATTTAACGCTTTTACAGCATACTGCACTGGTTATCAAGGGGCAAAGTATTGGCACGTTTCTTTTTTAAATTGAGAGAAAAGCTTTGTTTTTTACTGACCATTTTCACTTGTCTGACTGCTTGCATGATGACTGGCCTGTCTGGGTGATGTTTTTTCTGTTTTTTTTGTTTTTTGTGATGAACAAATTATGTTTTATATGTAAGATGGCTAAATAAAGAGCATCATTATTATATTATTATTTGTTCCCTGGTCCTATAAGAACTCTTTGTCACTTCCCACGAGCTGGGTTGTGACAACATACTCATTCTTATGTTTAATAAATGTATCATATAGTGTGTGTGGCAGGCTTACAATGATGGCAAAAACAACATTTGAGAGTGCGCTGATCCTGGTGCTAGAAGAGGGGGTACGCAGCTGGAGGTTGAATGTTTGAAGGGGTACGGGACTATAACAAGTTTTGGAACCACTGGTGTAGAGAATCATTGTACCATCTAAACTGCTTTGAAATATATTTTGCATAACCAAAGATATTGTATTGTTTCAGTTGTGTGAAGCTGGGGCATAAAACTGGAAGTAAAAGCCACAAAAACAAAACTTAAGAAAGGGTCACATAGAAATGGCGCCCATAGAACACATATACAGCTTCTTAGACTTGCTTTCAATGAGTGACAGATCTATAACACCCTTTTCTATGTGAATTTGGTCAGGTCACCCAAAAAGTTACATTGCAGCTTTTAATAATAAAACAGTTCAGAAGACATTGTCAGGAGATTGGATAGCTAGGCTAGATTTCCTTCCTATAGTATAAACCTGCCCAACCTATATTAGTCCTACGATATGATTTTAAACATTGTCTGTTTGAGCTACAGACTGCTTAACGGTGGCTGAGCTAGAGCGGACTCCCCAAAACACATCCTGGTCTCACAAACACTGCTCTATCTCAGTCCCCGTGAATCACACAGACGTATGGTTGGTATCAGCGGGTGCAGAAGAAATAGACAAATCCCATCTATGAAAAGCTGAAACTCTCACAAACTAGCACATGTAACCTGTTTTGCTGTGTGGCGCTCACAAACTGCACGAGTCGTTAGAACGTAAGAGGTTCTCTTACATAGAAGATCATAGGAATCCCAGGACATAGTGTCTATAATAAAATTACTTAGTTGCTGTCACAAACTCCAACCTCCACAAAGTTGTCACTGACTAGTTGGATATTCATTTCCCTCCAACAATTTCTGTACTTATAGTATTATAAATGTTTTTTTTTTTATCAGGGTTTGTTTGGTGGACCTTATTTGTTTTTTGACATTTGTCAATAACTGTTTATCAAATTACTTTGTGTTCTACTTGTAGCCCATGTTGTCCTGAAAAGTAAATGGTGAAACACTTCAATGTGAGGCTAAATCTGAGGGCAGAGAAAGCAGATTTTAATGAAAGTAGTGAAGTTCACTGTGGGAGGCCTGGGACCAATGGAGTTTTAGATTTGACATGCTATTTCCATTGGCTCTACCGAATCATCAATTATCAGGGCTATTGTAGATATGGAGCCCTGACAAAAATGTATGACCTCTCCTCTCTCGTTCTCGTCCAGTTGGCCCACTGCGAATTGAGTTCTCCAACCCAGTCAGCCTGGACGTGGTAAGGAAGGAAAACCCCAATCTTAAGAATGGGGGGCGCTTCAAGCCCAAAGACTGCGTGGCCCTCCAGAAGGTGGCCATCATCATCCCTTTCCGCAACCGCGACGAGCACCTCAAGTTCTGGCTCTACTACCTCCACCCCATCCTTCAGCGCCAGCAGTTGGACTATGGCGTCTATGTCATCAACCAGGTGGGTCCCTCCCAGCCGGCACACGTCTGCTCTCTTGTCTGCATACAGCAGGATGGAGTAGTGGGAAATGCAGGTTAAACGGTTTTAACCAGTGAGCAAGTCTCAGTGTAGGCAGGCAGTACCCTTTTTTAAAATTAGGCTGTCTTACTGCAAGAAATAAACAAAGGTGCTCTGTATATTTCAAATTTAGGCTAGCGGGAGTTTACTGGTACTGTACATCACAGGTACTTTCGCCATATTTTATTTGGGTTTTACGCTTTTAAGCAGAATGGGTAGGCTGTGTAAAAACAAAAGGGCATCAAGCCCCCAAATTACAGGCCGTAATGGCAGCTGCCAAGTGACTTGGCTCGTTGAGACGTGCTGGTAGATTTGTGTGCTTATTGAGTAGCCGAACTCTTCTGGGACGGCGAACTTCAGTCAGATTCAACCTTGTGTTGCTTGTCAGAGAAGCTTTTTAGTCCCTTTTTATATATATATATATATATATATATATGTGTGTGTGTGTGTGTGTGTGTGTGTAATTTTTTTTTCTCCCAGTCTGTCAAAGGTTTGACGTGTCAAGAGAAAGAGTAGGCTAGCATCCAAGTAACTGATGCCTCCCTCCTTTTTAACAACTCCTACAATTTGCAGTAGTCCTTTGTGTTCCCGTATATATGGGAAGAAATCAGATCATTAAACGTAGTGCCAGCATTTGTCTCGGCGTCTGTTCTTTGTCCATTTCCTTTATTTATTCATGGTGTTTGCACAACCAAGAGACTATCACCGAACACAAATGGACGTGATGCAGAAAACGCTGAAAGCCACACTGTCTATCTCTGTCACTTGAAAGACCTGCGAGAATAGCCAGGTCTGGAACGCTCTTTTTATCCTTTCACGTTTCTTTTCATCAAGATCCTTTATTGGAGTAATGGAACTCTCTTTCTTTGATGTACAACAAGGTATAGAGTTGGTTACAGATAACTAAAGGAAGAATTCAACAAGGGTTGTACTTCAACTTTCATGCAAAACATTTGGGGAACCTGGCCTAGACACACTTCCTGTCTTTTCTAGATCGAAAAACAGTCAGTAGGCCTAATTCGGGCCATTTTGTGATCATATAGGTCTAATTTAGTAGGTCTGGGAATTGCCAGGGACCTCATGATACGATATCATGAGACTTAGGCGCTGATACGATATGTATTGCGCTTCTGTACGTATCGCGATTTGATACTGTGATTTCTATTGCTCTGTCTGCTGCAGAGAGACGAGAGAGCCACGAGAAAAACGAGTTTTGATCAATCATGGTAATGAAAGCTCTGAAAACAAATTGGATCCCTATTTGAGAACAAGCTATTATGGGATAAAAAGTGTAGTTTTGGTGCAGGTACAGCAAACTAACGCAAAAATAATATTCTGATATGTAACTATCGATTTTAATGTTTTACTTTTAGCATTATTGTTTAACGTGTGTAGTTACCTGCTCAGGTGATATCAAGTCTGTTTTTTAATGTTTTTTTTCATCAACAAAGCACAGTTCTACACTAGTTTTACATGCTCTTGGTTCAACATGGTGAATATCATGTTGCCTCTAATCAGTTTGTCTCCACAGAGAAGTATCTAGATGGCTACTAGCCAACACTTTTGATCAAAGACTGACAAGTTGACCATAGAGTAGTGATCATGATAAGCACTTAGTGCCACAAGTTGTCTCCTCAGTTTTGACTACTATAATAGCTACAAACTGGTTGTTATCAGTGTCAATCATTAGCCTGAGTGGTGTCACTATAGGGCCCTCTAAAATCAATTACTTTTTTTGCGTGAGTCATTAACTTTTTTAAATTTTATTTTTTCACTTTCACAGTTTTTGTAAAAAAAACTTTTATAGAAAAACAACTAAATTGGATGTTCTAAGTCTACAAAAATGCTTAAACCACATCAGTATTTTTCTCCACTCATACAGGAGTACTTTTTTGGTTGTTGAGATTTAGCAGCACCCCTACTTCCGACGGCTATGCCTCAGAAACATGAGGCCACAGATGGGCAGAAATGTGTTTTTTCGCGATTTCAGTGTGGGAGTGTGTGTGTGCTCTCATTGAAAGTGTTAGTAAATCCCCATACCTGTGAGAATATAGTCTATGTGAATACTGGAGTTGACCTCAAGGGTATTTGGAAATCAATCTGGTAAAAGGACAAACTGGAATATGAATACCACTGCACAGCCCTGAGTTGACAATGTGAAAATGTATTAGTTATTGGGTCATCTAATCCCATTTCACACAAAGGCTGGCCTGAACGTAGGATACCGATTGTCTATCCTTCTCAATATCCTTCAAGTCATCAATGCTGTCTGGGATAAACCAAAGTCACTTTTGAACATTTATTGACAAGCCAAAGTTAATACGGTCATACAGGACCATATTGTAGATTAAATCTGTTCCTATTTGTTAAAAAAAAACTTATCCGTTAGGTGTAGTTTAATTATCCATTTAATTACATGATTCTGTACAGATGTAGGTATTATTGGCTCTTGGGAGGCCAGTACTGTTTTTCAGCTTGAAGGCCTAATTGACTCTTTGTTCACATCTCATGCCAAGACTTGTTGCCTCCCACCCACCAACAGGTAAAGTGTGTGTCAAACAACATGTAGTGTAGACTGAATGCCCCACCTAGAACGTCATACTGAGCAAATACATGGTTCTATTTGAATATAAAATACTTTTTAATTTTATTTTTTTAGAGTATACTCTACTCTTGTCTCCAACACAAGTAGTAAATTGGTTCAAGATGTCAGGCTTGACATGGTGGTGTCCACTGCAAAGAAAAGTAGCTTTAATGGCTGCTATTATACTAATGAGTCAATCTGACGTTTTCCGAAGTCGAGTCACCTAGCTATTGCTAAAGGGCCCTTCAATGCTGTTAAACACAATTATTGGGTCTTTGTTGGAATTCTACTCAATCTTTCTGTTTCTCTCTTCTGTTTCTCCTTTCCTTTCCTCTTTTTTTCCCTTTTTTCTTTTTTCCTCGGTTCCCTGCCCCCTTGCTCAAAACGCCTCCCCTTTTGCATGTCAGGCGTATCTGGCCAATGGCTGTGGTCGCTGGAAGAGGAGAAAATTGTCCCCTGCTTGCTCTGGCCAATTGCGTGACCCCATGGGCTGAGGGGTTCTACTGGTAATGTGTGCTTCATTTCTCTTCTGTCTCTTTCTCTTATTACTGACTGAGAGAAATCTATTTTGGTCACATGCACTTCTGAAATCTTCTACACTTGCTTCTTTCTGTCTTTGCAAATGATCCACACCCTGTATGCAGATGATGCTGTCATGCACTGTAGGAGAGAGGGATGCATCACTTGGTGGAGGGGAAACGACACACTCCCAAGAGCAACACACTCATAGACCTCCTTAGCGGATGTTTATTTCAGACCATAGCTGATGTCTCAAAGTTTATTTTAATGAGGCATCATATGATGGCCTCTTTTATCGCCACAATGTGTAACATGACATGTGACTGACAACAAAGTGCTTCAGCGGAGAACACTACTTACTGAACATTCATTCAATTGTCGGGACTCCTGTCCAGATTACATTAACTGTGCTGCTTCTTGGCATCACACACCCTCGTTCTGGTTTTTAAAAAATACAAGACAACTCACTTAAACAGAGCAGCGCTTTTATTTGGTGCAATCGAAACAAGGACTGACGTCATGTTATTAGGAGGTTTCTTCTGACCCATTTTTTTTTTTTTAGCCAGTTTTGGTTCTATGGGTATTCAAGCAGACCTTTTCTGGAGGACCATCAGATCAAGCCATTGACATATGAGATGTGTCCTTTGAGAGGCACTTCGCTCACATTGAAGGCACACTGACACAGAACACGATGCTCCCTTTATTTTTATTTATTTTTTTATTTATTTCACCTTTATTTAACCAGGTAGGCAAGTTGAGAACAAGTTCTCATTTACAATTGCGACCTGGCCAAGATAAAGCAAAGCAGTTCGACACATACAACGACACAGAGTTACACATGGAGTAAAACAAACATACAGTCAATAATACAGTATAAACAAATCTATATATGAGGTGAGATAAGGGAGGTAAAGGCAAAAAAGGTCATGGTGGCAAAGTAAATACAATATAGCAAGTAAAACACTGGAATGGTAGATTTGCAGTGGAAGAATGCAAAGTATAAATAAAAATAATGGGGTGCAAAGGAGCAAAATAAATGAATAAATAAAATAAATACAGTAGGGAAAGAGGTAGTTGTTTGGGCTAATTTATAGGTGGGCTATATACAGGTGCAGTAATCTGTGAGCTGCTCTGACAGTTGGTGCTTAAAGCTAGTGAGGGAGATAAGTGTTTCCAGTTTCAGAGATTTTTGTAGTTCGTTCTAGTCATTGGCAGCAGAGAACTGGACGGAGAGGCGGCCAAAGAAAGAATTGGTTTTGGGGGTGACCAGAGAGATATACCTGCTGGAGCGCGTGCTAAAGGTGGGTGATGCTATGGTGACCAGCGAGTTGAGATAAGGGGGGACTTTACCTAGCAGGGTCTTGTAGATGACATGGAGCCAGTGGGTTTGGCGACGAGTATGAAGCGAGGGCCAGCCAACGAGAGCGTACAGGTCGCAATGGTGGGTAGTATATGGGGCTTTGGTGACAAAACGGATTGCACTGTGATAGACTGCATCCAATTTGTTGTAGGGTATTGGAGGCTATTTTGTAAATGACATCGCCAAAGTCGAGGATTGGTAGGGTTGTCAGTTTTACAAGGGAATGTTTGGCAGCATGAGTGAAGGATGCTTTGTTGCGAAATAGGAAGCCAATTCTAGATTTAACTTTGGATTGGAGATGTTTGATATGGGTCTGGAAGGAGAGTTTACAGTCTAACCAGACACCTAAGTATGTGTAGTTGTCCGCGTATTCTAAGTCAGAGCCGTCCAGAGTAGTGATGTTGGACAGGCGGGTAGGTGCAGGTAGCGATCGGTTGAAGAGCATGCATTTAGTTTTACTTGTATTTAAGAGCAATTGTCCTTTTGCCAAAGAGAATCATCCCAGTAGAACTACATCAGCCCTGGTAACCCTGCCTTTTTTTCAGCCTGAGAAGAGGAAAAAAAGACAAACTCACCCACATGAACAAATACTACGGTACTTACTATTGAATTATATAGTAAACTCTAGTATACTATACACTGTAGTATCCCTCGATCATGTGTAATATTTACTGCTTGTTGTAAATTGAATGTTGTAAATGCTACAGATAAGTACTGTAGTAAATAAAGTGGGGCAAAAAACTATTTAGTCAGCCACCAATTGTGCATGTTCTCCCACTTAAAAATATGAGAGAGGCCTGTAATTTTCATTATAGGTACGCTTCAACTATGACAGACAAAATGAGGAGAAAAAAAATCCAGAAAATCACATTGTAGGATTTTTTAATGAATTTATTTACAAATTATGGTGGAAAATAAGTATTTGGTCACCTACAAACAAGCAAGATTTCTGGCTCTCACAGACCTGTAACTTCTTCTTTAATAGGCTCCTCTGTCCTCCACTCGTTCAAGGTAAACACAGGTTTTCCAGCAAACAACAAGATGCCAACACAACGTCATCAAAGACAAACGACTCTTAAGTACTGTATTGTATGCGCCAAAATTTTCATTTAAACAAGGTCTGGTACTGTTTCTGACACGTATGCATTGTCAATCGCATTATAATAGATAGCCCCCTGGATGCTTCAGTTTAGCCTTAGTTCTGGTGTGCGCTTTAGTCCCTTGAGAAATGGGTGGCCAAACAACCAATGAGGAGCAGATTTTCCTTCCCTTGTCTAGACACTCAACAATAAGTATTTTCTTTCTACACGATTCACCTTCCAATTCTAACCCCACATTCCCTCCATTCACACTCTCTAGGACGGCAATGAAGTCTTCAACCGTGCCAAGCTCCTCAACGTTGGCTACTCGGAGGCCCTGAAGGAGTACGACTACGGCTGCTTTGTGTTCAGTGACGTGGACCTCATCCCCATGGATGACCGCAACACCTACAGGTGCTTCAGACAGCCCAGGCACCTGTCTGTTTCCATGGACAAGTTTGGCTTCAGGTAAGCCAACACTACCAACGGATAGCCCTGGAATTGTCTTTGTCTCTCTCCAGTTCACTGCCCATAGTACCGACATGAATGAGCGTTCACACACACACACACACACACGGACGGGAGTGTCCACATAAAAGCTTAAAGAGCACCTGTGGGTTCTATGACGTTCTATGGACTTTGTCATCTTTCGTTGTTGAGGTTCCGGTTCTGGCTGTCTTTACCTCCGTAGCTGTGTAGAGACGTTTACAGTAAGCAGTGCTTAGTGATGGGGTCAGTACTGCCATGTTCCCGGGGGGGTGGATGATGCCAGCAGCACAGGTGAGTTGTACTAAGGATTTCTTTCTTCCTTATTGTTCACGTGACTGATCAAAACCAGGTTCTGTAAAACAGCAGGCCACTTATAAAGTGTCACTTGCCAAAGGAATTTTATTTCATATATTCTTATTTAAATGAACAAAGGCTTGTTTCTCCGTACCTCTGACAGTAAGACAAGCAAGCATTTTTATTGCTAATGCAGAAGGCGGTGTTGGAAAGATTGGAAAGCACTTAGCATATCATTTTATTTAGTAGTAAACTGTCCCTCATTGGGACCTTATTTGCCTGGAGTCCTGTTTTTTTGAATAGCCTGCTTCATCACTTACAATGTGCTCACTGGCTTCAGAGGTCTGCTGTCAGAATGGCTTAAATACTCATCAGTTTAGCCTAGTGTCACACAGTGTTCTGTTTGCTGCTCTGTTTTCTGACCGTGGAGGGGGAGTGGACCAGTAGAGCAAACTCTAGATGGGTTTAGCTGTTGCTCTACATGTGTAACACCGTGACATGTCAGACAGGGAGGAGCTCTGTGATGCGTGACTATCTTTGTCTGCGTGGTTGATAAAAGGATTTGGGAGCTTCTCTTCTGTTGTGATTCACAACTCTGGGCCTACACAGCTGTTTGGCTCTGTTGCCTGCTTCTGATGTAAGATTTAGATTGGTAAAGTAAGCTGACCCCAGATGTGACGTCCTAGTGCTGCATTCCTCCTGTGTTACAGGTCATAGTACAGGTCTCTTGGCTTGTAACTGGGTTTTTATGGGCATACTCTTACCAAACCTTTCCCTTTGTTGCACAGACAACAGCTTGTATACTGTGTGTCATGTTCCTTGAAGGGCATGCAGCTCACCAAGCATCTGGATTCAATATCCAACAGGATTTTGGCAGGGAAATCCGGCTCCAGGAAAGACGCCAAGCTTCCCTTGTTGGGTCATTTGTTCGGTGACTAAGTCCCACAATGGATTCATGTCTTTTGTTTGATTTTGTTGATTTTCTTAATTGTGCTGACCTTTCCAATGTTAGCAATGGGATTTAAAGAATGTCATGATAGCCAAGGCTAACTCGGTGTCCAAAATAAACAGGCAAGTGAGGCAAGGCTAAACCAGGGTGCTTCAGTCTCTTGGCTCCATGTTTCCCTACAGTACACTGTACAGAGAGCCAACATGTAACTTGCAGAAGGCAGTGATAAGAAACTGAGGAGGAGGGTTTTTCTGCAGCACCTCATTTGCTAGGCAGATACTTCCTCTTTCCTAGAACGTAAGGCACTGACTACGGTTTCTGTTAGAGCCAGAGTCATTTACCCCTTTTTTTTTACACAGGAAACAAAGATTAAAAGCATAAATTTTTTGCTGCGTTTTATAACCTGCAGCTCTAAAATACTACTTATTGTAATTTATGCTCCTCATCAGACACATCTAAACTCGAATGAGAATTCACGAAGGGCATTCTATCAGCAGACAGCGCTTCTTTTCTCCCCGGTACTTCTCTCGGTGTAGCCAGCCTATTTTTCTCTGGTAAAATGGAAGATTAGCTTTAAGCAAAATATTAGAAATTGTAGCTTGGCTACATTATTTTTATGATAGGCCTAAACTTTAGAAATATGATGGCCGCACATCAACAACAACAACAAAGACCTTGCTTTTTCATTTAAAAGCTCATTTACTTGTGTGGCTGCCAACCAAATAGCGTTGCACTTCTGTTGGCATCTGATAAAAATGAAGCCGCCATCTGCCGAATGTGTTGCTCTAATGTATTTTTCTGTGAATGGAAAAACTATAGTTGCACATACCTGATCACTATTGAATCAAAAAAACAATGACTTTCACTGAAAGTTATGTCCAAATATCCCAGTATATGGTATACTGCCCAAGCCTAGTTTAAACTCTAATAAACAAATTCAAGGTTCTCCATTTATTTCTCTTTCCGCTCTCTCTCTCTCTCTCTGTATCTCTCTCTTGCTCTCAGATTGCCGTACAACCAGTACTTTGGAGGCGTGTCGTCAATGAGCAAGGAGCAATTCCTCAAGATCAACGGCTTCCCCAACAACTACTGGGGCTGGGGAGGAGAGGACGACGACATTTTCAACAGGTCAGAGTCCGCACAGCCACTCTCAAACAAATGTCTGTGGCTCATAGGAGGACTCCATGTAAAAAGCAGATCATTCATATTTATTGGGTAAAGTGATAGCCAAGGTTTCACATGAAAATATTTTCTTGAGTGCGCAATGTTGAAACGCCATCACATGTTGAAACCCTGTTACATGGGGTGTGCGTCGTTGTTTCTAGCCCTACTTTTTGCATTGTTCCAACTTGCCCCAAAGCGTGCCCTTGTATGCCACTACCACCATTTGCTCTTGAAGGAAATGATGCATCAGTGAGTATCCTGTTAGCATCCATTTCAGCCGAGGTGCTTTCACAAGCAGATGGGACACCCAAACAAACTTGTCATTTGTGAGGATGTGTCCTATCTCTGAGACACTCCCGGAACACATCCCCTCCAGCTATCTCTCTTTCTCCAGTTTATGAATGATGCCAACAGCACACAGTTGTTACTAAGGCTCCTCCCCCCCTTTATTTTTCACGTGACTGATCAAAACCAGGCTCTATAAAGGAGTAGTCAAGAATCAGGCAAAAAAAGAGGCTATATATAAAGTGTCACTTGCCAAATGAATCCTGTATTATTTCGTTTCTTCTTATTAAATGCACAAAGGCTTGTTTATCCTTACCCCTATCAGTTAGACAAACAAGCATTTTAAATCACTAATGCAGAAAACAGTGTAAAGATTGGAAGGAGTTTGGCATTTGAATGTAACTTGTATACCTTATTTGTCTTGAGTCATGTGTTTCGAATAGCCTGCCTCTAGACTATCAACGTGCTGACATAAGCAGCACTGCCTTCAAAGGTCGGCTGTCAGAATGGCTGAAATGCTATTCAGTTTAGCTTGAGTTAGCAATGCTGTGAGCGTTGGACTATTTGCTGTTCTGTTTTCTGACTATGGAGGAGGAAGTGGGGTCCAGTAACCAGTAGAGAATAAAATATAAAAAAATTCACACTATAATTTGACTTAGATATTCAATGTTTCTTTAGAATAAAATGTTTTTTTTAAATTAATTGTTTCAGAATATTAAAAAGAGTTTATAACAGGCCTTAAAATAATGTCAAAGCAACACGAACTAGGGCCTTACAGTGATGGTGAAAACGAGGGACATGTCAAATGATGCTGAATTTTGGCACTTAAGCAAGTTTATTTATTGAATTATTTATTTAAATGTATGTATGTGTATTTAAAATATCAAAGGGACGGTTTTGGGATGAAATTCTCTCAACATAACATGTACTGTGCTTCGTTAACTTGTGCATTTTGAGACATGAGTAACCTAATAGCTTCACTATAGACCAGCCAAACTGAACACTGTCTCCAGAAGTGAATTATAGATGAACTCCACACATACTGTTGAATGCCCAACAGCACAAGGTGTTAAGATGTTGTTGTTTTTTTGAGCTCTTTGGAATGCTTGCTTGATAAGTCACCATATCCATTTTGAAAAGGATACTGTAAACAATAGCAGACAGGATGTTTCCAGACATACTCAGTTATTCACTGTGCTCTGGAAGCTTTTATCAGCTGTGACCCTGAACCATGCTACACAAACAATCAATTTCCAGTGTAGTTACCCCAGAGATTCTGGATATAATGATGAGAAGCCTATGTTTTTTTTTCTCAAAGTTGCCGGGATGTCGCGTGCATCACACTTATCAGTGCACTCATATCAACCTAAGCATTACAAAACTTCTATTAGATGAAATAAGCCTCATGTATCAAAATAGCAATTCAGTTTTATCTTCTAATATAATGTAACACTCATTCCCCCCCCAATACAAAAACTCCTCACTTGCTTAATGATGAATGATCTGCTTAACATGGACAGATTCTGGGCAGAGTAAACACTCTCACTTTGCCTCTTCCTCTCTGGTTACACCTAAGTTAGGCAATAGTGCACTATTTGCATCTCTTGCACAGAGGCAACTGAATGAAAACCAAATAACCTGTTTTACTCCCTTTCACATCTATCCTACATTTTCCTTTACCTTTTTTAGGTTTATTTCACTGGTGTAAGAAAAATGTGCAGATTTTCTCCCAGGTGTAGAAGCTGTTTTAACTGCATCCCACAGTGTTTTAGTTAGACTGGTGGTCTGACTCCAGCTTCTGCTGTGTTTTTAACAGGCTGAACTCCAAGGGGATGACCATCTCACGGCCCAGCGGAGCCGTGGGGAAATGCAGGATGATCCGCCACAACCGGGATGGTGGGAACGAAGACAACCCACAGAGGTGAGGTTCCAACTCCTGCTCTCAGGGGCTCTATTTCCATGTATAATGGTACCCTCTCTGGGTTTGCTCACTCCCTTTCGCATGAAACTAGCCAAATTGGATTTAATAGGAGTAAGCAATGGGTCCACCAAGGGATGTACTGATTCAACAATACGCACCGGTCCCAGATGTTTTTTTCAAACGTTTAAGATACAAGTGCATCGGTCCGTGGATTCCAAAACCGATCCAAATGTAGCATGTATCGGTCCAAAAAAATCTAATCAAGCGTTTACGGGTCACTAAAATGTTAAATTTATGTTAGGCCTACATTCTGTCTCTCTTCCAAAATCACCTTATTTTGGGACAACTGATACGTCCTCTCCTTCACTGTCGAACTGCATGCTACTGTATTGACAGTAGAGGTCGACCAACTATGATTTTTCAACACCGATACCGGTTTATTGGAGGACCAAAAAAAGCCGATACCGATTAATCGGCCAATTTATTATATTTTTTTATATAGATTTGTAATAATGAGAATTACAGCAATACTGAATGAACAAAGAACACTTTTACATTTTTTAGAAACTTAATATAATGCATAAAATCAATTTTGTCTCAAATAAATAATGAAACATGCTCAATTTGGTTTAAATAATGCAAAAACAGTGTTGGAGAAGAAACTAAATTTGCAGTATGTGTCATGTAAAAAAGCTAACGTTTAAGTTCCTTGCTCAGAACATATGAAAGCTGGTGGTTCAATATTCCCAGTTATTCAATATTTACAGTTAAGGACTTTTAGGTTGTAGTTATTATAGGAATTATGACGTGTCGACTATTTCTCTCTCTACCATTTTTGTATTTCATATACTTTTGACTATTGGATATTCTAATAGGCACTTTAGTATGGCCAGCCTAATCTCAGGAGTTTATAGGCTTGAAGTCATAAACAGCGCTGTGTTTCAACCATTGCTAAGAGCTGCTGGCAAACGCAATAAAGTTTGAATGAATGCTTACAAGCCTGCTGCTGCCTACCACCGCTCAGTCAGATTGCTATATCAAATCATAGACTTAATTATAATATAATAAACACAAATACGAGCCTTAACTCATTAATATGGTAAAATCCGGAAACTATAATTTCGAAAACAAAACATTTATTCTTTCAGTGAAATACGGAATTGTTCCGTATTTTATTGAACGGGTGGCAACCCTAAGTCTAAATATTGCTGTTTACATTGCGCAATCTTCAATGTTATGCCAGAATTATGTAAAATTCTGGCAAATTAGTTCGCAGCGAGCCAGGCGGCCCAAACTGTTGCATGTACCCTGACTCTGCATACAATGAACGCAAGAGAAGTGACATAATTTCCCTAGTTAATATTGCCTGCTAACAGGAATTTCTTTTAACTAAATATGCAGGTTTAAAAATATATACTTCTATGTATTGATTTTAAGAAAGGCATTGATGTTTATGGTTAGGTACATTACTGCAGCGATTGTGCTTTTTTCGCGAATGAGCTTTTGTTAAATCATCACCCGTTTGGCAAAGTAGGCTGTGATTCAATAAATTAACAGGCACCGCATTGATTATATGCAACGCAGGACAAGCTAGTTAACCTAGTAATATCATCAACCATGTGTAGTTAACTAGTGATTATGTGAAGATGGTTTTTTATAAGATACTTTTAATGCTAGCTAGCAACTTACCTTGGCTCCTTGCTGCACTCGCTTAACAGGTGGTCAGCCTGCCACCCAGTTTCCTCGAGGAATGCAATATAATCGGCATCCAAAAATGCAGATTACCGATTGTTATGAACTTGAAATCAGCCCTAATTAATCGGCCATGTAGATCAATGACTGTCAACTAGAGGTCGGCAAGTCATTTTGCATACCGGACAACACCAGGCAATATCAGTAGCCTACATTTGCATCGGGTTGGGATTCACTTGTATCTTAAACTTTTTAATCCCTACTAGTCTCCCTCATGACTCAGCTGAGGTGCCTACATAGTACGTACACCATAAACATATTTAATTTACACACACACACACACACACACACAGAAGTCTGCTCAGAGAGGCCCAGCTCATGAACACACACACACACACACAGAAGTCTGCTCAGAGAGGCCCAGCTCATGAGCTCCATCAGCAGCAGATTTTAATTTAGAATGGAAAAGGAATGTGTTTATGCAACAAATGATAGTGCATTGAATAATTCTCTAATCAAACCGAATTGTTTCAAACTAAAACACATCGTTCCTGTATCACATCGAATCGCCTTGAAAGAGAAAGTTGCACATCTCTAGGTCCACCTAGTTTCAGCTATATTGGTTTCACTTATCCAGCTCTATCAGATCTGTAAAGGAGAGCAGAAGAGCGGAAACAAAAGGTGTGCACAGTTGAACACTCCTCAGGCTCTCCTTGCCCTCGTCACACAAGGATCCAGTCACTACCTACTGTTTCCCTTGACGTCATTTCTCACGAACACTGGATGACTTGGTCAGCTCGGCCATTCTTCTCTGTACAGAAGCAAACTTAACACTGCAATAAAAACCTCTGAAGGCATTGACGTGCAATAGAAGCCTGGGCAAACATTGACGTGCAATAGAAGCCTGGGCAAACATTGA